>NC_031768.1:88118526-88203351 GCF_001522545.3 Parus major
CCTCCCCTCTTATAACACATAGTGGTATAATTTCGTACCTATAAAGGCCAACAGAAAAAACTCCCCTTCAGCTTCAGGCTACTGCATTGTCCATCAGAAAGTTCAGAAACCACAACTCAAATGCAAGAAGATTGTTAGGCTTACTTAAAAGTCATTAAATATATTTTAAAATAATAAATTGCTATGCTTTTAATGTGCTTTTATATTTTCAGTCTTCACATTTCTTAATATAAGGCCTTAATATTAAGGCCTTCTTAATATACAAATATGCTATTTTTATGAACAAAGGACGAGATACACAATCCCTTTAGCAAAAGAAACAAAACAAACCAAAATATTGGTCCTGTCACACAGGTAAATAGTGTGAATTAGCAGCGTGAAACAAGGTGAAAAGGCACAGCAGAAGTTCATTCCCATTTCAGGAAAACACCAATGCTCCCTTTTTTCCAAGTTATGTTACAGAATATAAGGTATCAAAAATGAAAAGACATCTGCTCTCAGAGTACTCAGTCATGCTTTCCATGTTGGCAGGACTCTGAGCTCGCTATTCCATGCCAGTAAAGCAGCCAAGGAAGGCACCACCGTGCAGGAAAAGAGGCGAGCTGAACTCACTGGGGACAAGCTCACAATGCAGCCATCCCCAAACAACTGTGCGTCATGATTTCTCTAGAGAGCCTGGCAGAAAATAAAACCACTGCCTGCTCTAAGGGAGCAGATGTGAGGAGCACAGAAGCAATGCTGTTTGACATCTCTAGAGTGAGTCCTAAGTAAGCAAGATGCTGGATATAGAAAGCAGGTATGATTATTGTAGCATCTCTGCAACATCTGTCCATCTAAATTTCTAAGCATTGGAAGAACTTGTATCACCGTGATACATAGAAATCCCAGAGCTACTGTTCCAACAGCATAAAGCCATGGTCCAGCAGCTTAAGGAATTTTTGATTTTATTTCTTCTCCTCATTTTCCACTCTATTTGTTGGTGGTGGTGGTGGTGGTGTTGATGTAAACTTCACTGAACAGAGGAGTTTATACATTTTATTTACAGAATGCCAAAGTCTCATCTTCACTGGAAAGCAAGCCAGTCATTGAGAAATTTTCCTCTTCAGCTCTCAGGCCTAAGACAGTTTCCCATGACTTCCTGTAAAATAGTACAGAAACTACACACCATATTGCTTGATCCCTGAAAGCAGATAATTTCACCTTCACTTAGTGCTTATTTTTTCATCTATGTATTACTGTTCTCACAAACTACTTAGGAAAACATACTTCACTCAGCTGGGAAGAACAGCACTTCAAGTGAAGAGCTGAAAGGTAAGGAAGATCCTTGTCTGTGCACGCTCTGAGGTTTGGTTTCTCTGGACCAAAACTATTCTGAATATATTTCCTGCAAATCAGCAGCACTTGGTTTTGGCCAGACTGAAATTTTCTGCATCATAATCTCTCCCTTAATAGTAGCTCTTACTCTCAGATACGTTCACTGCAGCTTTGCAGAGCAGAGTGTTGGACTCCTGCATTCGGTTCTTGGCTATTAACCTTGATTTTTAGACTTGACTATTAGCTCTTTCTCTATGAATGTGTTAATTAAACGTCTGCCTCTTCTCCCACAAAACATGCCCACTGCAATTCCCTCTTCTTTTGTCCTCTCTATTTTTAATTAACTTTTTTCTTTTCTTTCTTCTACCTCTTCAGTGTATTTGTGAATTCAGTAATTCACTCCATGTTCTCTGTCGGCAGAACCCCAGGTCCTGGTGTCAGACTGTTCTGTGCCTTTCACGTGCTCTCCAGCCCTCTCAGATGGCTAAGCAGATACCAGATTGTGCCTTCCTTTACTACACTCCCTCTCTTCTGAACAATAATACTAATTTTTCTATTCAATTTACAAAATTATTTTGCTCTTCTTTGACTAAAGAGAATTTATGGCAGGTATCAGCATACATAAAGCTTATGCTCCTCCCTTACCTTGACATTTTGTGGTATTCTGCTTGTCCAAACTGACCTTCCTTTATGACCAGGTGACCTGCATAGTGGGTGAGGGAAATGCTGTGCATGTTGTGAGCTGGACTTCAGTAAAAACTTTATCAGTGATCTGGAGGAGGGGATCCAGGACCCTCAGTCAGTTTGCAGGAGACACCAAGCTGGGTGGGAGTGTTGATCTGCAGGAGGGCTCTGCAGAGGGATCTGGACAGGCTGGATCCATGGGCTCACATGGACAATTGGGTGAAGTTCAGTAAGGCCAAGTGCCAGGTCCTGCTTTTCAGTCAGAACAGCCCCAGGCAGCACCACAGGCTGGGGACAGAGTGGCTGGGAAGCTGCCCAGAGGAAAAGGACCTGGGGGTGCTGGTGACAGAGCTGAACATGAGCCAGCTGTGCCCAGGTGGCCAAAAAGGCCAATGGCACCTGGCCTGTGTCAGGAATAGTGTGGCCAGCAGGAGCAGGACAGTGACTGTCCTGTACCCAGCACCATCCCTGGAAGTATTCCAGAAAAGGCTGGCATGGCACCCAGTGCTATGATTTAGTTGACCAAGTGGTAATTGATCAAAGGTTGGACTCAGTGATCTTGGAGGTCTTTTCCAACCTTAAAGATTTTATGACTCTATGATTCTGTGATATTCTGGTTTGAGAGGATTTTGTTCATATTCTCCTTCTGGCTTGTGGTTAGAAAAAAAAAAAAAAAGTCCATTTAAATTTATTTCCTTTTCTTGTGTCCTCACTTAGAGAAATGAATCAGTACAACTTCCTCCTTACCCTCTTCTGCTCTGTATAGCTTGTACACCTCATGCTGTCCTTCCAGTACTAAGTATGGCTTTAGTACATTTCAAGGTTTGTTTTACTACATTGCAATATACGTTCCTTAGTACAGCCTTATCCTCTGAACTACTTACCTGACCCACAAGCTCCTTGTACACTAGGTAAATTGAAATAGTTCTATTTTTAACATTTAAAATAACTCAATTTTTAAGTTGTGTTAGGAGATCCCACCAGACTATTTGTGTTAAGCAAAACTTTGTTCTTCTTATCAGGCACCAGAGGAACAAAATCATCTATCATGAATCATTTGCACCTGTACTTGTCACCAGCTCAAGGTCATTCATGCTGCTTTGGTAACACATGTACACAATATAAAATTAAGATCATCTCTTACATGTTGTTTCCATATACGTAAAGTCTCTACCTGTGAAAAAAACAAGAAACACAGCTATTGACTACAGCTGTAATTCTGCAAAACTGAACAGAGGAATTAGCACTAGCCTGATAATCAGACCCAAATCATCTCTTTGAGTCATTGCTGAAAGGAATATTTTGCTGAAATCCCCCAAAGTCAAAGCTCAGCTACACAAATAAATACTGTAGCAGATCCTGACAGGAAGACGTTCAGCCCAATCTTTTCCAGATGGCATTGATGGATGGCTGTGTGCTTCTATTTATTTGGTTTCCCAGGCAATGGTGTCCTGCTTTCACTGGTCATCACTTGAAGAGCTTTGGCTTACAGACCGGCACAACAGGCATGTGCCTTGCCAGACAGGTATTCTGGTGGGCTTACTCATTGCTTGGATGTCATGGCTGCAAAAAAGAAGCTAAATATTACCACTTTGCTGGGATTATCTTTTCCAGAAACTGCATGTTTAAATTTGGGACAGACTCATGACACAGGACTCAAGAAGCCCTGCAGGTAAAGCAGAGCCCAGTCATATGTAACTCACTGGTTGCTGAGATATGCCAGTTCCAAAAATAATACAGTGACCCAAAGCAGGGAGAGAGGCAAAGACATCCAAATCCCAAACCATATTGATTGAAAATGTGGCTGTCACTATTGTTCTGTTCTGTAAAACACATGGTACTTTACACAGGGCTATAAAACAAAAGTCCATAGATCAGGGACTTACAGAATAATGTGTGGGGGAAAGTGGAGGTGGGATCCAAAGGCTTCTGAATCCAGGCCATTCATTTTGCTTGGACATGCTTGAATAGAGAACCAAAGTTATTAGCAACAAACACATGTTTGGTGGCCCAGGTAAAATGATCCATTGCTTCCAGATGATGTTAATTTTACAGGCATCCATACCAGGGAATAACACAAGAAGTATTCGCTGTGGGGGTATGTGTTGTGTCGTGCTCTCACACTGTAAACAACTGGGCAAAGAGGCTGTATTTTCATGTGCTCATATAACACCAAAAATGGCAGGGTTTAGTGACACATTAGTGACTGGGGCTTTTTACAGCAATGGATAAATGCACATTTTTGATACAAGAACTTCCTAGGGAAACCAGGTGACAGTTGAAATGTGGAGCCACCCAGCACTGAATGCCTAATGGGAACACAAAGAAATGCCTGCTCTTCCCATGGTCTCAGCTCACAAACTCATTTAGGCAAACATTGTTAAGAAAGCAATGCAACCATTATGATAAAGCCTCCTTCTAAATGAAAGCATGCACACTAACATCAGTCAGTGGACACATTAGGGGAAGGTTTCTTTAAAACAAAATAGCTTTATCTGGAATCCAAAGACAGCAGGAAGTGAATGAAATTGGTTGAGGCTGTGGGGATGTGGTCACGCTTCTCTGTGTAGATGAACAGATGGGCAGCAGAATTTGGTATGTGCTGGTTTGGACAGCTGGGACTCAGGGAAGCCATAGAAATAGAATGATAAGAGTAGGAGAAAATGAAGGCAGACCAGGGATTTCAGCAGAGTCTGGGCTGGAACACCATTGTGCACAAGCATGGCAATTGCAAAAAGCAGTCAGTGCCTTCTAGATTAGGGAGTTCTCTACTTGGTTGAGCAGTACAATTCAACAAACAGAAAAATGAAGTTATGAAAACGCTGCTAGCCACTGCAATGACAGATAATCACAAATCAGAAATAATCCAATGTGCTTGGGTTTTATGCTGCCTACATTAATTAGGCTCTCCTGTGGATGCACGCTATGGTTCAACCCTTAAGTGCAAAACCATATGATACATTTTCTTTAAAGGCTTCATGAAAAATCACAAACACAAAAATATGGCACACTAGTGGCAATGTATGGCAGACAACAGGACACAGAATTTTTTCAAATAAGACAGATCTATGTTGTTTTATCAGAGAGAAATATTCAACTGTCAACCTTTTTAATCATATATATAAAGATTAAACCCCCTCACAGTATGGTTCTTAGGTAAGTGAATAAAAACCAAAAATGAATGAATCTCAGTTTTCCATCCAGAGCCTGGAAAAGAATGATGGTCCCTCTTTTTCCTCCCAATGTGGTCTTCTTAACCAATCCTACTATGTGTCTCTATCCTGCTTCTTCCTCACCCTGGTACTGCTCTCCTTATCCAGGTGCCTGTCTCAGAAAAATTACCTTGGTCCCAAAGCATAAAATTAACCCCAGCCTTTCCAGCAGCTCCTTCTGATTCCCTCTCCCACCCTCCCACTGCGACGTGCCAAATCACAACCTCCTGCCCAGGTACACACAGTCCCTGCCAGAGCTCCAGCCCAGCAGCACAGTCCAAGGAGATGCCATGGAGCTAAGGAAAGTGAGGATTTCTAAAAGGATTGTGGCAGTAATTTATTTTATACATACTCTTGGCAATAAATTCGTTGCTTGCACACAATATGCTGCAGAGTTCCAGATCATTATTTTCCTAGCCAGTCAGCACCAACACAACAGCTGCACTTGGCCTGAAGAAGCTGAGGAGTGAGGTGAAGACACAAGCAGCAGCAGCAGTAAGATCCCAGTTATTTGCTAAACGTGACATTTTCATACAATAACACAACTGAAATAAGCATAGGCAAGCTTCTTTGTTTATGATGAGAATTTGAAAAATGATCCCAGTGAATCTAATCCACCCTTCCTGTAGATTAGGAATATAAACTATCTCGGTTTTCAGAATTGTGCTCAAAGCCCACCACAAAGGAGAATAAGCAATCCCACAGGCCAAAAAAGCAGGTGAGAAGGTAGACATAGATTTTATGGCTAAAAGAGAAAAATAGGAGGTTATTTTCACTTCCAGTGAAATACAAGGCACAGAATTCCTATATAAATCCTGGAAACTTCTCTGAGCTGGAGGACATCTCACAGGCAAACTGCCAGCCATAATGTAAATTCACTTAGTCACTTCTAGGAAAGAGGAATACACCGCATTTGCTGATGGGTTTTTTTCCAGCAACATTTTGGCCTCACCATGTGTCCAAATTTGATTTTCTGTTTGATTTCTTCTATCTCTCAATGTATAAACTTGCAGACTCCTGGTGACTTCTGCCTTTGCCTGAGCTGTTCAATCAAAATCTTGTCTGTATAGTTACCTACAGGCCATTGTTGGGTTGCTTTCCCATTGCTAAGGCTCTCTTTGCGGGTCGTATCTGCAGTAGTTTCTAAACTCTCATTATTTTTTCATCACCTTTTTGAAGTGTGGACAGCAGAACCAGGCACAGATCATGTGCCAGATACATATGACCAGTGCTGTTTGCAGAGGACATCTGATCCCTTTATTCAGTGTTGTCTGTTTATATACCCAGTGATTACCCAGCCATCACTCACTGGGCTCACTCAGCCATAGCCCTGCACCAAAAGGTCATATTCAGTCATTTGCCACAAGCTGCACTTTCAGAGTTACTGCCTCCCTCCCAGCTGATAGGCTTCAGCAGCAGCAATACCTGCTTCCTTTCTTCTCCCAGTGTATAGCATTCCATTCACTTCAAAAAGGCAGAAAAAAAAATTACTTTCTTCCAGCAAGGTGTGGCACTCTGTGTCAGCCTCACACAGAATTTCACAGCGAGACAGCTCACCCCTACAACACAGCACTAACTGTGGGATGTAACAGAAGCAACCAGTTCCTTTCCAAACCATGTATGAGTTGCATTTCCTGCTTTTTAAGGAATATCCTTTGTGTGACAGTTCAGCAATAATTCTTTGGGATGCATCATTTACATCCTGAAAGGGAGGGAAATAGGACATGAAACTAAAAGGAAGAAACCTAACTATGAGAAGTCAAAGAGGGATCCCAGTGTGAGTTATTTCTAGGTACAGAATCCCACTTGATAGCTCATCCACACACAGAGAAAAACAAATTGACCCCATAGCACTCAGCCATGCCGTTCATTTACTATGGGTTATGTTTGCCATGGAAGTTGTATTTATTCACCTGACTTTTGGCCAGCTAGAGATACAACACTTTTCACCACCTAAGGATTTCCACTAGTATTTACATTCCTGCTGGGGACTGTGGAATTTCACTCAAAGAGCTCACCACAAAGGGCATGCTCTGTCAAAACAAGAGCAAAAGCATAAAGAGACTGCCCTCCAAATACCCTATTTAACCCTAGGGTAAGGTAATGCAATTCATCTGAACACAATGTGCTACAAGCTAATTAAGCTGGTTAAGGCCAGCATAAAGCCAGGGTTTGACTGTCCATTCTCAGCATATCTGAACAGAAATTTAGATACTGGCTGAAAATATATTGGAATTCTATGACTGATGTTATATTACTTCTGCCAATACACTGTAGAAAAAAACAATTTTATTTCATTCAACCAGAGACATTTTAAGGGGAAAATACACAGAAAAGCCAAATCCCTAGAGACTGAAATCACAAGTTCCAGGAATGGAGAATGAAGATCTATTTCAGAATTTATTAGACCAGAGAGGAAAAGCTCGAATTTGCACAAATTTTGTGCAAAGGGATATAAACTTGGGGAACTCTCTGCTGCTGACTCTCTCAGCAGGAGCTGAAGACTCTTTCTGGCTGAAGTCCACACTGATTTACAGTGCTCAGCATCCTATCAAGACAGAAACATGTTATTCTTATTATCTTGCATTCTTTCCTTCCACTCAGTTTTGGAGTATTGATTCCAACACCATGTAGTCTGGTGCTAGGAAAGATGGCAATCACTAAGAGTAGCAATTATATTGATTTTATAGTAGGACTCTTTGCTGAAGACACATTTTCCTGACCAGAACTGTAGATTTCAGTTTTACCTATGTAAAGACTAATAACTTGAGATGAGCCTTCTCCATTGTGATTTCTCCTATTGTCAGGATTCCACTTCAAATAAACAGTTTTGGTGGGCCAGAATGCAAGTCAGCATTACTCCTACTGACTCCAAGTGACTGATTCTGCATATTTAGCAGATATGCCACGTGTCCAGTGTGATGAAAACAAGATTTAATTCCCTGTTCCAATTAATAATCATAAAAAGTGGCATTTGCCACATGAACTGCTGGATTTCCAGAAAAGACTCAACAGATCTTTGAACTAAGTTCTTACTTAGAAGTATACTTAGGAATATGTGAAATAAGGACTCCAAGTGTGGATCAAGTACTGTGGGCAATTTCCCACAATGCAGCTAAATCTCTTGGCCTACAGGTCTTTTGGAGAAGTCGAAGATACAATTCTCTCCTTTGCAGAACAAGTATCTTTTGGAGACTTGCTCTCAGCTGAGTATTTTTGTTAATATAAAAATATAATACTGCCCCAAACTGAAAGCACAGCATCTGTTTTTCATTAAGAGATCATGCCCTTGACTCCCTTTCACACAAAATGACACTAATAGACTAAGAAAAAACTCGATGAACACACACTAGCCATATTTCCTGGAAATGCATTGAATCTTGCAGTTAAAGCTCCTCTGTGAGCTCCTGCAAGCTCTAGAGCTCACATTAGCTCTAGACCATAATCAATTTAGATAGAAAATGTTTTTTCATATGGGATAATTTAATCAGAATTCAAGCACATAGAAAGGATACTTAAAGAGAACTTAGTACTGAGGAAAAATTCATCTAAATAACAAGCCACATTTCTAACTATTTCTACAGTATTTTCAGTTTAAAGATGTCAGTGCCCTTACTGCACTGACCTGCTTTAGTTACTCTGACCAGCCTTACACTTGGAACTCTCCCATCACCCTGACCATGGGCCCAGGAGGTTCTTATCAGTTCAGCCCTGAGCTAACTACAGCCCTTGCTTGACCTTTGCTGTAGGGCTACTGGTCTCCAGAGAAGCCACAGCCTTGCCTGTGCCTGACTTTGACCCCCACGCTTTGGGTGCTGTTCCTGGATGTGTCTCGTCACTACAGACCTTCCCCACAATCACTGGACTCCGTCCCATGGATTGACTCCTTGTCTTGAGCTTGCACTTGCCTCATCATCACAAGATTGCCTGATGATCTGGATTCTCGGTTGCAGCTGACTCTGGTCTAACATGACATGGTCTAACATAACATTTAGACATGGTGGAAGTAAACCTAGCCTGGTAAACCCACTGGCCTGCCAGGAATGTTACTGTTGTTGGCTTCCAGGTCCCCAGCCCCTAGGGAGTATCTGGCCCTCCGTGACGGTTTAACTCCAACCAGGAGCCAAGCCCCACACAGCCACTTGCTCACTCCCCCACCAGCAGGACTGGGGAGACAATCAGAAGGGTAAAAGTGAGAAAACACATGAGTTGAGATAGAAACAGTTAAACAGGGAAAGCAAAAGCTGCACACACAAACAGAACAAAACAAGGAATCAATTCACTGTTTCCCGTGGACAGGCAGGTGTTCAGCCATCTGCAGGAGAGCAGGGGCCATCATATGTGATGGTGACTTGGGAAGACAAATTTTGTCACTCCAAACATCCCCCCCTTCCTCCTTCCTCCCCCTATTTTACATACTGAGTATGATGTCACATGATCTGGAATATCCCTTTGGTCAGTCTGGGTCACCTATCCTGGCTGTTTCCTCACAATCTGCCATGCACCCCCAATTTCCTTGCCAGCGTGGCAGTGTGGAAAGCAGAAGGAATCTTGGGGCTGTGCAAGCCCTGCTCAGCAATAACAAAAATGTTTCTATATTATCAACCTTTTGTTCAGCACAAAACCGAAACACAGCCCCATGCTAGTCACTGTGATGGAAATTAACTCTACCTCAGCCAAAACCAGCATGCCCTCACTGTCCCCCCACTTAGCTACTAAGAAGAGAACTCTCCAAGAATGTGTTTTCCAATTTTTAGGTAAATTAATCCAACTGTGACTACACAGGCTGTTGAGACACCCTTCATTGTAAAGGCATATATTTACTATGTGTTCTACTTCAACCTCCATCTCTCAGTCAGGGTCCTGCAGTCAAGGCAATGGGAAATGTCAGTGTAGCTCTTTATTGGGACATTCTTTCTTTGTGGTGATAAACACTGTAACGCTTAAATATTACATACATTGGACTATGAGCTGGTCCAAAGGAGGGCCACAAAGACAGTCAAAAAGTTGGAACACCTCTACTATGGAGAAAGGCTGAGAGAGCTGGGGTTGTTCAGCCTCAAGAAGAGAAGGTTGTGGTGACCTTATAGCACCTTTCAGTACCTAAAGGGAGTTTATAAGAAAGATGGGGCTGAATTTTTTAGTAGGGCCTATGGATTAGGACAAGGGGTAATGGTTTTAAGCTGAGAGTCAGTTTAGACTAGCTATAATAAAAAAAATAGTTACAATGAAGGTAGTGAAACACTGGAACTGGTTGCCCAGATTGGGAGTAGGTGCCCCATCCCTGGAAACATTCAAGATCAAAGTCGGACAGGACTCTGAGCAACCTGATCTAGTGGGAGGCATCCCTGCTCTTTGCCAGGAGATTGGAACTAGATGACCTCCAGAGGTCCCTTCCAACCCAAACTATTCTATGATCCTAAGACCAGCATCAAACACATTCACAGAGCAGTGGAGCAGGTGTGCATATGAATATACCTGTATATGCTAACTAGGCTCAGCCAAAATCTCACAGTGCTGCTGTGGAAATGTTGACATCCAAGAGCAAATACAGCTCTGTCTCACTGTGAAGAGCACTACTGCCATATAGCTGCAAACAACAACAAATACAAACAATGAGATACACAGCTATAAATCACAGCTTATGTGGCAAGGCAATACCAAGAGCTTCTTACAGCTCAGTCACATCTATGCTGCTACTGGCTGGAGCACTGTGTCTGAGACATCTGAGGATCTGGGATTTCAGGAAGTACAAAATTACATTGACAAATTACTCTGCCCACTAACGCTTAGGCCACATGACAATAATGCTACAATAACAAACAACTCCCAATTAAGTATTGTAATACAACATGGAAAATCCTATGCTTCCCTAAAACAGTTAGTTACAGCACAAATGAGCCTATGCTTTAATCTGCTCACATCAGTGGAAATACAGAGTAATCCCAGTGACTTCAACAGAGTTCCAAAGGACAGACACACCAGCACAGGTGACGTCAGAAACTGGTTAATTGTCCTTTCCATCATTTTAACTGTTAAATCTCTGTTCAGGACACAAAATTATCAAACTGTGGCAGAAAAGCCTGTTGGATGCTTTTTCTGCTCAGAGAGTAAACGAAAATTCTTCCTGAGGAAGCAAGGCTTATAAAGACATGTGAGCTGTCAAAGGAGAAAATGGAAGACTGGGATGTTCATTTGCTTAGAATTTCCTTTCTATTCTCTCTCTTCTCACCAAGTTGCTTGAAGAGGTTAGCCAGTCTCAACTGTATCTGACACAAGAGACACATTTCACAGATATTGACTCTGGATAGTCAACATGACAGTCACTACCTGTAGTGGAAAGCCCTTACAAGTGTTTCCCTGCTGATGGGGAGGTGGAAAAGCAAGATTAGCTCTTCACTGACCCCAGAGAATCCACTCAGGAAGCCGCTCTTGAAGACAATTAGAGAAAGAGGTTCAGTTCTTTGATGTCATTATTAGGCATCAAAATTTTGGTGGATGCCACATGAATACCACAAGTTGCCATCCATGTTCCCTTAGTTCCATAATTAATGGAGTTGTCTTCTATTTTGCTTAGTGATAGTCAGACTATATTTTTCTGTAATCACTGACCCATGATAGATTTTAGCAAGGGATTAGCCAATTCAGATAACAAGTCTGCAAACTAGAATGGCACAAATAATAGTCTTTATTTAGGGAATGCATTTCCAGAATTAGCTCCAGACTGCAAACTCTTAGGTCTCCTGAAATGCAGTGCACTGTTCTCCATGGATCCCATGGAGCAGACTTCTTCAGGGAGGGACAATTTCCTGGCTTTCTAGATAGTTGAAGGGATTGTAGTAATATTTTTGTGTTAATGAGAGAGAGAGAAGGAGAAAAATGGTGGGAATACAATTGGCAGACTGTTGGAGAATGGTTTGACCAGCCTATTCATCTCAGGCTTCACCTTCTGAGATGCAGCTTCAGGTGCTCCTCTTGCCTTAATCTAGGCACGGGTGTCCTTTGGTTGTCTACAGGTTCTACCTGCCCTGGAGGTTCTTCTAGGAAAGTTCCTGAATTGAATGTACTGGGTTTTCAGTGCTGTTTAAGAGCCCAAAGAGCACATGGAATCAAATCATCAGACAGAACATACTAAGTACATCCATACTCCAGACAAGTGCATACTTGAATTTATTTCAAAGTGCAACAAACGCGTAAGATTTTCCTTGGCTTTAACAACTGAGCGAGCCCACAGCCAGGTATTTCTGAGGTCACTTCCATAAAAAGGGTGGACAAATGCTGGAATTAAGCTTTGAGTCTCAAACACGTTCTTGAAACATGGAGCATGTAGAAGCTCACTCACAAAGTTAAGAGACACTGGAACTAAGAACTTGCAACAATAAAATGCAGCTTGTGAAGGTGAAAACCCTGAGAGGCTTGGATTAGGAGTATGATACTGGACCCTCTCATGAATCTGGGAACTCTGAAATATATATGGAACTTGAATTTTTTTTTTTCTGCTAATCAGTGGTAGGTTTTATTTATGGGTTTTTATGTGTTAGAGACCTTGGACTCTGCTTGAGAATACTGTGTCCTGAGCATCAGCTGTGGTTACCTCACTCTTGGAAGGACTCTTGTTTAGTGGCAAGAAAGCTGAGTGCTTTTAGCTGATGTTATGAAGGTGAGGAATTGAGCTACTGATTCTTCAAACTTCACCTTTCAAATCCAGCCACAACACAGACAGATGGAGACATTTACCTGACAGTGGGTACTTTATATTAATCCCAACAATTAATCTGGATCCTGGATCACTCGGCTTTGTGACTTATGCTAATAAAATGTTAATATTATGCCAGAAACTAATTGATTTATCCCTTCTTTAGACAAAATACAAATAATGTTAAGAACTTGTGGAATGAGTTTGCTGGTTCGATGGCAGGCAGAAAAGTCATACAATGGAAGGTGAGAGAAGCTTGAAGAAATCCCACATCTGAAGAAATTTACCAGCACAAGATTCATTAATAGAAGCTAGTTTGGGAGGGAGGGAGGAGATAGGGGGAAAATAAAACAAACCTCATTGTTTTGAGAATAGTTAAATCTGCAAAACTTTATTTCTAGGTCAAATCCAGTTACTCATACTCAACATGTGCTTGAATAGAGCTGCTAAATTTTATACCTTATAATCTTACAGCAAATTCCTAAGTGTCCCTCTTTAGCATAAAAGAATAACAGGAAGACTTCACATTTCTTGTCCAGGAATATTCAGAATCCATTTCACTTCTTTGTTCAAAGCTTGACCCTTCTCTCCCACTGCCAGAGTGTGGAGATAATATGGCAAGTGATTTCTTGAATGAAATGTGAGCAGAAAGGTTGGTCTTGGATGGGCTAAGAGAGCTGATGCCTGGGTTAAAGCTCTCTAGAAACTGATCAGAACATTCCTCAGCCTTGTTTCTGACTCTGAAATCATGCAACAAACCACCTTGGAGATGATGATTGCTCCAGTGAAATCAGAATTTGATTAAATAAGGTCCAGATTTTTAGATACCTGCAGCTTAAAAAGTGGAGTTCTATGCTTTGGAGGCTGCTCAGGAACAGAAAGGAATTCAGAAGAAATGTGTATGACTACTTACATGATAATTTGAAGTCAAATACTGTTCTGGAGAAGATAAGCTTCCCAAGGCAGAAATTCCTCCACAGATTTCCTTTGTCCTGACAGTCTCTGGATGACTGTTCCTTGTCCAGATGCTGATGTTTTCCAGGCACTGAAAACAGGCAGATGATGCTATTTGCATATGAGGTAAAAAGATGTGGAGCTAGGACTAGCTTCATCCATACTGTTTCAGTCTCGTTCAGTCACATCAAGCATGGTGTTGGCAGAGAGAGAGAGCAAAAACCAGGGGGATGCAGGAAGAGTCACAGACCTTTCCAGCTTAAGGGCACCAAGGCAGAGGGCTGTTGACCTCTCAAGAGTCACTTTATAAACCTCCTTCACCTTGCTTTTGTCAGTAGTACAGCACCTGCTTTATAGGTATTTCATGAACTATAATATATAGGTATTTCATGGTCACTTCATCGTCATCCCATGTAAAGTACATTATTATCAAAGCATGGGCTATGTCTGGGGCCTCTTGGATCCAAACCCACGCGTTGCTTGTGCAGACTTCATTTCAGGTCAGGGGTATTCTGGGGCCTGGGACTGATTTTGTTTCGTGTCTTTGGAGACACAGAGAACACTGAGACTTCTTCACACATAATAAAATAAATAATCCTAAATGAATGGGAAGCCCTGAACTATGAAATGAATAAAAGCATTTTCAAAGATGCCCTGACAACATTTTGGAGGTTCCAAGCAGGAGCTTGATCACCCATGATCAAGGTCTGCTCTTTATGTCTTGGCATCTCTCACCCCAACACTTTGAAATGCATCTGTGCTGAAGAAGACTTGCTGTGTTTGTTTGCTGCTAGTGTGTGGTCACAACAGCAGCATCCCCTTTCTGTGGACAAGAGCCCTTTGTCTTGCACACATTCTGCCACAGTAAGCACAGGGGCAAGACCGCACCTCACCTTTTATCCCAATTTCACACATTGGCTTCACAGCATTAATAAATTGGTTTCATTTGCCACACATTTGGCAGGAGAATTTCCTAATAACATTTTTATCCCCTTTGAGAACATGAATCACTTGCATGCTGAGTATAAAATTACTTCCCTCCTTCTCCTTATTAAAGGCGCCGCACGTTAGCAGGGGTCAGGCACTCAGCCTTGCCAGTGGCAAAGTCACAACCAAGGGCAGGGCTGGGAGGCATGGCTGCAAAGCTCACTGCTTTTCTTTCTTATGGATGGCGGATAACCTATTTAGCACCCAGAATATATGGTTTTCTCCAGCTGTCAATCCTACCTGTTTGGGATACAGATTGAGAAAATGTGTGAGATGCACCACGCTGCTTACACGGCTGCTGCAAACAAGAGCTACATAAAACGTGTGCAGCAGATGTCTGCTGCTCCTGCCTTTGTGGAGGCCACCAAAAGCTCCCACCAGGAGCCTCCCCTCAGAAAATGGTCCTTTCACAGCCATAGACACCTTGAAAGCCACAGGGGTTTCGCCTGAAAGCATGGGAGGGATCAGCAATAAACCAAAAATGGTAGCATTCACACATTATATATCCATCTGTCTTTGACTTCTGGTTTGAAAAGGGAAAAATGCTCAGTTTTTCTGATTTTAAAATTATCTTTTTATAAGGAGATTTCTGTTTGACAATTGACTTTAGACAGTAAACAGGTCATGCTACTACAGCTAATTAAGTATTTGATATGAGGAGCACTGTATTCTGAGAGTCATTTTGTTCCAAGTGACGCCCCAGTCAAAATGTGCCCCTTGAAAATTCAGACCTGTCCTCCCATTACCTTTTCTCCCAAGTTCTTTGCAAAGATTCCCTGTAATGGATTAAGATGGAAGAAAGACAAGTAAGAGACCTGCCAAGAACTAGCATGGACAGGGAGCTATGAACTAATCCATGCTGCCAGCTGGGTTCACCAGCACATCACAAGCACGCACATAACCTGCCTGAATCCCAGGCATGGATTTCTGTAGTGTAACAGAGACCTGAGGGGTGTGCAGGGAAATCCTGCTCATACCTCTTGGGTTTTCTTCTCGAGATCTTGCAGGTTACATCCTGTGCTACCTAATACAGTCAAGATTTAACTTGAAAGTGCTCTGCAGCACTTTCAAGATCGCAAGTTTTGCTGGCAATGTAATAGCCCTGCAAGGAATTTAGACATCTTCAGGTTTGGCAGCAACTTTGCTGGTGTTTTGGCATGTCCCTGAGCAATCTAGATGTTTGTTCTTGGTGCTAGTGTTTTGGCTTTTTTTCTTTTTAATGAGACCTTTGTATTTTATTTCTGAGTTGTTCACAGGGATATACACAACAGGAGTGATACAAGGTATAGCCTGAAGCTGTTACTTCAGTGACAATCTCATGCTTCCCCCACATCACATGAGAACAACACTGTGACACAAAATGTCAGTGTATTTTGTCCAAATGTGCTACATAGAGTTTGTCCACAGTTCCTTTAATGATTTTGGATCATTTATGGGGGGGTGATATTTCATATCCAGCACAGCATGTGAACTGCTCCCTATCAACATATTCACATTCAAACACAGAAAGGTCAAACGTAGTGAATACCGTGGGTAGGCAGCTGCTTGGTGGGCACCAGGTTTCCTGGGCTTTTCCCATTTGACCCTTCGAGGCAAGTTGTCCTTTTTCTGGCTTCTGAGTCATCGGCAAGAAGAGCAGAATGCCAAGATCACAACAAAAACACAGTCATGTGAGGCATCTACCCTCTTCTTCTGCCGGCATGAAAATAGCAGCCAGCAGGAGAGCCTGCACCACAGCTGTCTGGGTTAGGTTTGATTGGTCAGATAAATCACATTGTATTGTTTCCATTCCTTTGGCTCAGGGAATGTGTAAGCACTTCAAAACTGAATGCTTATGCATGAGAACTTTAAGCTAGTTTACTTAAATGCACACATATGTATCTTTGACATTGACTTTTTACAGATTTTCTTGTCAATAAAAGTAAATAGCTTGACTGTTCACAGAAAGTTAACATAAACACAGTCAGAGTGAATTCCTGTTTTAAAATTGTGTTTTAGCAAGCAACTGCCTTCAGTGGCAGCTTTGTCTAAAGAAATGATAAAGTCTTTACTGCTATGACTCCACGTCACCATGGCACTGAAGTCATTTCTCTGACCAAGAGCCCCGAACTTTAAGGAATAGCAGGGAGCACACTGAGTATTTATTTCAGAGAGGGGAACTCACTGATTTATGGCAAGTTGTGGGTAATGGAATTGTCTCAGCTCATCAGAGGACACAGACACTGTCCAGTTACTTCCCAACTGTGCAAATGCTTTTGTTTCAGGGCTGACAACTCTATACCTTTTCACCACTCCTCAGGTCCTTCTTCAGGGTGATGGAGAAAGCCTTTCAACGTACAGTAAAAAAATCATACCTCACAATCTTTCCCAAGTCTCACACATCCTCGGGAAGCAATCACAGCTGCTCCACAGAAGGGTTCCCAGCACCCCCTGCCTACCCACCCCCTCCACACCATGAAGACATTAAAGGAACAGGGAAAGAGAATCAAAACCTGAATGTTTAGCAGAGTGTCTGGAACAAAAGGAGTGAAAGATAGGGGAACATAGCTGGTGGTGGATTTTTTAGGACAATTATTTATAAGGGGTATAAGAGTTCAGATTGATTAACTCAGGACAGAACACGCAGTGTGTTTCCAGTTTCTCTCTTTGCTATGAGTCCCAGTCACATGAAGTGCACATGGGAACTCCTCCTCCAGCAGACTGAGCCCGAGGGCACCATCAGCTCCCCGTCTGTCCAGTCCTCCCACTCCAGCTCAGTGTCACTCTTTGTACTGCTAGCATCAAACACTACTTGATCCATCCCACATGGATTAGCGGTGACAGGCAGCTCTGCTGGCTGCATCACTACTGCCAGAGCACTGGCTGCTAACAGGACACAGGTAGGTGGGGGCTAATTCATTTTGAGACATTTAAGACCAATTATTTTTACCTGGATGCTCCTGGAGACCTGACTGACGGGCAGAGACAGATTTTTGGAGCTATTGTAAGGTTACCTCAGTCTTGATCTATCCTTGATCAGCATGGTTGCTTCAGTCCATGCTTCCCTTCATGTGTGAAGCAGCTGCCCTTGTTTTCTGAGGATGTGGGGTGGAACTGACACAATTAAAGGTCACCCTCCATCTGGGAAGAGAAAGTTCTGGTCTACAGTGAAGCACAGGGGCTGGTTTCCATTTTGTCAGAGTTATGTAATCTCTAAATAAAAAATATTTCTGCTGCTCACTACAAGATCTTGTTGCTTAATGCTCCCTAGAAATGGCTGCCAGATTCCTGTACAAACATAGCATGTACACAGTGTTTTAAAACCTACATAGATTGGAAGTTCTTTAAATTGTAAATTCAAAGCATTTGAATGAGATGAGAATAAGTTCTTCCAACTGAAAAACAGGAGTGCCTGATTTTCAGAGGTGCTGGATTCCAGCTGAGGCCAAAGGCAACTGCTATTGGCTTTGTGCTGAGCTTCTGAAAATTAAGTTTGCAGTACATGTTAATAACAGGCATTCCAGGTGCAGTGGAGAGACATGGAAATAGAAGGACATAGGCAAAACACAGAAACAAAAACTTGACAAAAGTGGAAGCAGTGAAGCCTTCAAAGAAAAGCACCCTCTCCCACTTAATTTTTCATAACTCCCAATTCATAATACAACTGATCCATGCTGCAAAAACAGAATCCAAAAGCAAGGTCTTCCAATTTAAATACATATTTTCAAGAGGCATTGACAAAAATTTCATTTCTGCTCCACACTAGGTAAGTGCACCCTTGCTTATTTTAGACAATATAATACTTAATTAATCATTTTTCCTCCATCCTCATGTATATCAAAATGCCCTAAATATTCAACAAAATTTCATTAGCTTCCAGCTAATGAAACTTTAGGCTCATTTTGTGCATACACAACATCCAGCACCTGTGGACATCCAGCATCCATGAAGGTATCTAAACTTATAAAACTACAGGATTGTGAGTATATATTTCTGTGGAGAATCAGTTATGTGTATTGCATTGTATAGAAGTTATGAAATTAGGTATACATAATATGTCATGTTATTCTGTTTGTCTGCAGAAAAAACACAAGATGTTTTGGGGAAAAAAAAATGAAAAGGAGAATGTCAAAGAACCCAGAGATCTACTATTTAAAAAAGAAAAAAAAATATATATATTTAACCTGCCTCTATCCACACTGCCAGAGTTAGTTTTTCCTAGGCCTAAGCCATGGATCAAAGACAATAAGACAGCAGATCTGCAGTATGTGGGTAGATTTTCTATATTGTAAGTACCATTCTGTGCTGCAGGCTCACTGGTAGAAGGCAAAACAACAAAGTCTTTTTCCCCTTCTGCAGTGACAAAGACAGCCAAGCTAAGTGGAGTGGACTGAGGTTTGCAAGGAAAAGCTAAGAGCTAACTACAAGTAATGATGGGTACAAGCTTTTGCTGCATCCGTTGTGCCTGACTGTCACTTGCTTTGGAGGGCAAACTTAAACAGCAAAAAATATCTGTTCCTAGAACACAGCTGACACAAACAGATGCAACCACAGGCTCTGAAGAAAAGGGACACTGAGGTGCGGAGCAAAACCAGGATCAAAGTTAACACGGTGGCCAAATGGGCTATGGTAGTACTTCGGGCAAGGATAGAAGAAATGGAGAAGAACACAAGGGTGTCCTTGAAAGGGACTAAACAAGATCTGAATTAGATATCAAAGATAACTGATTTATAGTCATTTGCACAGGATCAAAAATTTTTCACCTCTAAGTCCAGGACAGGTTTGCATCTGTGCCTGCATTTATTAAAGAGATTACTTTCACTCTTCGGTGCCAGCATCTTCCCTGTGCATAGATCTCATGTCCAAGATTTCCTCACACAGAATTTTGAGCCAGATACAGTATATCTCTGTAGCATGGAACCTATTCCAATCACATGTGAACACCCCCTGCACTGTGTATCCTTTCGCTCTGCATGTACAGAACACTCCTGGGAGGTGGCATCAATCTACAAAGCACCAGTGAAGTACCAGGTGCCAAGCACAAAGTATCATGCCTCTCTTGAAACAAAGCAGAACTAAAGGAATCTACAGATTACAAAACTGCCATAAACTTGGGATTCAAATACCCTGCTTTTTTCCATGAGAAAAACTTTTCATTTTACTTTCCTGACCATTCCAATGGGCACTGAGACATCTACTTTAGATATTTCACATTCATTAATTGCAGCACAGTACATGTACACTGCTTTTATTTCTCACACCCTTTAGCAGACCCCTTACTTCCAGAATTCTGTGGTCACAAATTGAAAACCACTGTCATAAAGACACTGCACCCCATGGGAAAAGTTGAGAAAAGAAGTGGATTAAAGATAGAGAAAATAAAAATGTTGCAGAGTGATAGTCATAGTCAATAGACTGTTAATCACCTAGTTTGCTCTTAAATCAGGCTTTATTTCTATGTCTGTGCTCTTATTCAAACAGGAATTAACTTGGGACATCCTAGTTATGTAAGTCAGTCCACAGGTGAAACTCTATGGTCAAGCTACTCCCTCTTCAGGCATGGAAGGCCATTAGAGCGCTGACAACTCTGCCAAGTACTTGTAATGCATTTTGCTCTGCTAGACATAAAGCCCAGCAAGACTAGATGATAAAATGCTTGGGGACTGGTTTGGTCTTTCAATACTTAGCCCTGTAGGTTGGTGTGAACCTGTAAGTACCCTGAAGGTGCTCCATAGGCACCCTCACAGAGAGACGCACTTTTTCAGCCCCTTGACATGAGGCATTCTCAGTGATTAAGACATAGCCAGGAAAGCCTTTTCCTTGCAGTACCATCCCATCATTGGCATCCACCACACACATGTTGAACCCCTCACCCTCTTTATTCCTGTTTACTGCGAGGGCCACATTAGGGAAGGCCACACTAGGGAGAAAGGGTTCTACTTAGAGCTTTACTGGGGGAACAAAAGCATGTGGCTCTCCAAAACAGATTACAAAGACAGTAAACACAGCAGCATAGAGGGAAATCTCCACAGTCTTTAGACAGCTGTACAGCTGTCATTAATGAAAAGGAGAGGAAATCTTTTCAAAGTGAAAATATGCCTAGATCTGCCTCTGTACATTATAGAGGCAGGAGATCTAAGCATCGTGTTTTAATGAGGCAGAGCCTGAAAAGAATTCCATATATGTTAGGTGATGTAAGAAGCATTCTGTCACAGAACAGAAAGTGTTGCAACCATGCCTCACTGCATGAATCAAATTACAGAAAAAGCATCCAGAATCCAAACACTGAAGATACCTCATCATTAAAAACTATTAAGACAAAACTTGTACTATTGCACATAATCATGCATTGGCAATTAAAAACTGGCCTGAATTATCTGATGCTTGGGTTCTCATTCATATGCATCTGTATTTGTAGAAACACCATATTCATAGAGATTGAATCTGAAAGGGCACCCTCATTGTCACTTTGTAGCATCCCTAATAATGTAAGTTTCACTAACCAAGAGATCAGTGTGATTCATTTGTCCATGCTGCTGTCCATGTTGCTTCTGAGGTGAATAAAAAACTTCTGACCAGATCTATCTGGCACTGCTTTGATGCAAACAGTTCTGATGGGGTTGGTGTTGTTGAGCCTGGAGAAGAGAGGGTTCCAGGGAGATCTTATAGCATCTTCCAGTACTTGAAGGGGCTATGAGAGAGCTGAAGAAGAACTTTTTAGAAATGCTTGGAGTGACAGGACAAGATGAAACAGCTTCAACCTGCAAGACAGTTGGTTTAGATTAGAAACTGCAAAAAAATTCTGTACTGTGAGGTTGATGAAACACTGGAATGAGTTGCCCAGAGAAGCTGTGGACATCCCATCCCTGGAAGTGTTCAAGGCCAGGTTGGATGGAGCTCTGAGCAACCTGGTCTAGTGGGAAGTGTCCCTGCTCATGGCAGGGGATTTAAAATTATGTGATCTTAAAGGTCCTTTCCAGTCCCAACCACTCCTGTCCCAGCCTGCTGTACCTTTTGGTTTAATGGACTCAAAATGATAACTCATCTCAAAAAAACCCATGGAGCTTGTGGGGACAAGAGAAACAATTCATGCTATTTAAACATGCACATTTTGCCTCTCAATTCTGACAAAGGATGAAGAATACAGTATTTTACACTTTCACCAAAAAAAGTTTCTCTTGATGGCTAAAAGCATAGGCAACTGTACTGCTTGCAATAGATGAGTCTCCAGCATGGTCTTAAATCCAAAGGGACACTTAGAGGATCCATACTAGGAATCAAAAGGATTAAAGCCATGACCCTTGGCATGAACACAGGCTGCTCAGTGTCACAGCATCCTTGCATATAGCTGTCTGTAGATCTGACTTACTGTCACTTACAGAAAAGACTCAAGTATCTCCTAAAATACAGCATTAGAGATGGGCAATCAGCATTATTAATTAGCTGTGACGGCATCAAGGGATGGAAGATGGCAATAGGGCTGAACACAGCTCAGGAATATATTTCTTTTTCAGACAGACCCCATACACTGACCCCCTGTAGCTACTCAGGGATCACCTTCAGCATCTGACCCAGACCTCCAGCCCTCACCCAGGTCTCAGAGGGAAGGCTGAGCACCAATCTCTGTGCAGTTGCCACATCTCTGATAGACGAGAGCCTGGCAGTCATGTTCCCTGGGGGCAGCCAGGCTTCCAGCACCAGTGAGGTGAAAGACAGCTGCCATTTGTCCCAGCACCAGCTGGAGAAGCCACAGCAATGTGTAAAGAGTGCCAGCAGTGAGAGCCTCCGGGGAGAAGAGGGAAAGAAACTACGTCACTGTAATGGAACCCTTCCCTGCCTGACTGTCTGTCTGTCTGTCAGCAAGGCCTTCTGAGTCAATAAATACCAGTCAAAATGCACAATTCTGGCTGACCTGCAGTCCTCCCTTCATCTCTGGAGAAAATAAACATGGGCTCTGGGTGCTGAGATCCTCTGTTTTCTTCAGAGCCTCCATTGTACTGGTGTTTGCAACATTTCAGCCAGCATCACTGGGCAAGGTTCACTCGGTACTCCCAGGAACTTGGAGGAACTCCCTGGTTATTATGAGATTACCCTTCACTGCAAAATAAACAGCTCTTTACAGATACCCTCTCAGGGGTGTTCCCTTACAGATGTCCAGGAGTCAGGAGGGGTCAAGACAAGAGGGATTTGACATGGTGTATAAATCCTCTCATTGCGAGCTGCAGCCCCCCCAGAACAATGCCATTCACTGTCCAAAACATCCATAGGAACAGGAGCTGCCTCTGAAAAGCCTAAAGGAGGCACCCTGTCTCACACCTCAGCCAGCAGCAGCATCTTACATGTCTGCAGGCAATCCTCAAAATCAGATGCAGAAGGGAGCTCACGTCTCAACAGAAACACCAGTTGCCATATCCCGGTTTTCCCTCTTCCTAGAGGATATCCTGAGTTTGGGATTCCCTTGCTCTTTTATTCCACAGCTTAATTGTCCTTGCTATTACTCAGTGCTCACAGTGCAGTTGCCAAACTACTGGTTCAAAAACAGAAGGCCCAGCATCCCTCATGTTTGCTCTTTATTTAAGGAGGAATGATGGGACAAAAATGTCTTTGTTTCTTAATTTGCAAGCAGAAGCAGCAGCCTGCCATTTCATACTTGGCCTGGCCATTAAAGGAAGTGAGGTGTACTTCACCTGTGGGCTTCACAGTTACCTGATGACAATGGAGTGATTCAAGTGCTTTCTGCATTTCATACCCCAAACTGAACCCTGGTGCTGACAGACTCCTCCAGCCCTGTTCTCCAGGACCATGATGCTACTTGCCACTAGCCTCATCTCATTTCCAATTTCCAGTTCCAGAATTTCTGTACCCTTTCTTGGACACCGTAAGAGCGCCATTTTACATCTAGCTGTAACATATACTATTGCATATATACCTGGAAAACATCTGACACATCAAGACACTCCATCAGCAATTCAAACACATAGAAAATAAAAAGATTTAAAGATATTTTAATCTTGCAAGGAAGATGCAGGATTATTTGTTACTTTGAACTAAAAAGAAGAGATATTATCACTGACATTTTTTGACAACAGAGACCAGAGGGGATATTCTTCAGCAAAACCAGAGTATATAAATATTCTAGCAGGTTTCAGGTCACTTGTCTCCTGAGCTATTGGGTCATTCTGAAAGCCAAAGATGGCTGACAGTTTGCAGAAGTTGTTTTCTGTTTTTTCCCCTAAAGCACTGTTGTTAACAATGCAATCCTGTAAGCCTGAGAACCCCTCCAAACAGCACACCACAGCCACGAGGCTGAGTGGGTAGGAAGGTGAGCCATGCTTTCCCTAATGTTAGACAAAAGACTGGCCCAACAGGACACAAGGGTGGAGAATTCATCTCACAGCACAACAGTGTGTGGCATAAGGTGTTCAACAGAAATGTCTCAAAGGAAAAGGCAGAGCAGCAATCCTGTGTGGTGTGAGCTGGTCTGGGGGCACAGCCTGCTCTGCTGCACACTCAGACTCTGCTTCCCAAGCTCTGCAGCCCATGAACAATTCACTTACTGTAAACTGTAGAAATTGTTGCTTTGATTTAAAAAACACCTCTGACTATTGCAGTTATGTAAGTAACTGTGAGAACCTGAACCAGGGACAAACCATTGCAGCAATGCAGAGCTGACTTGGAGCTGGAAACAACAGTTCTCACATCACCTTCTAGAAGCATTGACACATTTATTCTATAGCAATGGAATCTGGCACATTCCCCTGACGCATAAACACAGTATTTCACCAATATCTGTAGTCAGGTACCTAATGTGAGTTTCTGGCCAGTTTGCAAACCAAATACATGCAAATCCAGGGCAAAACAGGTCATAGGTCTTTGTGGCAAGGAAAGCAGTTGGCACATGGCAGCAGCAAGGCTGAGGACTGTGATCTGATACTCTGCTTAAGCCATCTACAAATTAACTCCTTCCCAGGCACATACCAGAAAAAAAAAAGTCCTGGGCTATGCTTCTTGAAACAATACTTCACAAAACAAGGCCCTGACAATGGAGATAGATTGCCTGGAGACATTGTGAAGCCAAGAAAAGATAAAAGCTTTCTTAAAAGAATGGTTGAAAATATTCATTGCCATATTGTGGTGATGACTATTTTCAGCAGATATGGGCCACAGCTGCACATGTTTGTGTGAAGAAAGGAAGACAAGAATGAAAGGATTTTTTTTTTTTTTTTATATCATTACCATTTGGTCCTGTCTCATTGCAGAATACACAGAATCTGGCTTTGCAAAGGATGTGTTCTTTTGAATCCTTATGGCTTGAAGCCAGAGCTAAGGTAAACAGTTGTTAATTAATTTAATTTAAGCTGTTAATGAGATAAAGAACCTAACTCACTTTGCAGCAGTGGGCTCCTTGCCTACAGGCTATACCAAGTCAATGTACTGTATGAATAATTACATGTTGAGAAACTATTCACGTCGCAAAGTCAAACACTCAGATATCAAGGATCATCAGTAATAAGCCTGAACTTATTTCAGCTCTATCTGTGAGCTACCTTACATAATACCTTACATACTTTACATGTTCAATTATATAATCACACAACAATTTTCCATTGGATCTCTGTTGAGGATTCTGTGTATTCAAGGTCATCTTTTATACTCATTGTTCGATAGCTGCCTCATGTTTTACACTGTATATCATCCAAAAACTGCTCTGAAGCCTGAATCATTACTTTTCTAGTTCTAGTTTGGGGTGTTTTTTCCCTCTTATATTTAATTTATGAAATTCCAATGTGTAGAAATTCATGTTCTGTTTCTGGAGACCAGTATCTAAGGTCCATGCCTCTCCCTCATCATGCTTGCAGTGCTGCCTGTAAGCCCCCCACCCTTTTCTCAGAACATCAAGATATTGAGCTCAGCAGTTTTGTGTCCCAATGCCTTCATTCACAGGTCCCTACCTTTTGTAGTCTTGTCAGAAAGGTTCCTTGTCCTCCTTCTCCTCTCCCATGGTCTGTCAGACTAACACTGAAACCACAGTGGAGGGAGTAGCATTGTTCATCTCCTCTGCCTTGAGACAGCGTGGGCACAACACGTACCCCCCACTGCTCCACTGGGAGAGAAGATTGCCATCCACCTCTGAGGTTGAGAACGGGCAGAAATCCTTCATAGAACATGCATTTCTAATGTCTTTGTGTGAAGTGGGACTTCCTGAGGCTTACAACTTGACTAAACATGGGAAAATTTTTGTGGAAACAGGCAAGAATTCATTCCTGACATCAGAGGGACTCTACCGCATCTGCTGATCAAAAGACAACTCTCATCCTTATTTTTTCCTCCATTTTTAACAGAAGGAGGAAAAGAAGGATGCAATATAGAGAGATTAATCCCTGATATGGGAAATTTCACTGTAGTTATTTCAAATGTAGCAAAGTTCATACAAAACTGAAAACAAGGTGCTACAATGGTGTGGCATAAATTTTCAACATACATTTTTATAAACATTTCCTTATATGTTGGTTATAACAATCAGTTTTCAGGACTATTAGTTAAATTCAATACAAATCTCTGGTTGGCTCTCATGGATTCAGAAGTGTGCTAAAATCTTGCAATCTTGTAATCTTAATTCAAAAACTCATTAGTAACCCTTGCTACATCGTATTGAAAATTTTTGGTTCAGTCTCAGAGCAACCTCTCCATTCCCACAGCCAACCCAGGGACATCGTAACACAGAGTTTTACGTTCCTGTATACAAGACATGGATGAAAACAGAGCACAGCAGCAGGGTGCCCATCACACATTAACCAGGGAAACACTAAGGACTCCAAACTACCAGTCTGGGGATTCACCTTCCTCTTAGTCTGCCCATCTACATTCCCAAATCCAACAGCCATTCTCCTTCAACCCTTTGTCCCCACCCTAACACACCTTGGACTCTACCTGGGGTGGACATTTGTCCACAATGTGCTAAGCAGGTCACATAGAAAATAATCTGGAGAACAACAGGAAACCATTTCTCATGTTAAAGAGCACAGAAACCACAAGCAGACCAGCAAAATGCTCATTCTGGTCAGGGTAAGCAACAGCTCAGTTTTTTATCAGTCTTAGCATCATGGTTGAGTATTGACTAGAAAATTGAATTGTCTTCTCTCCCCGAAGGCCAGAGGAGAAGGCAATTTTTCTGACTTTGGTGAGGTGCTCTGAAAGGGGATCCCCATGAACACCAGTAAGGGAGCCAGTAGCTCTGCTGCTTTGGTGGTACCTGTTTTGTGGACAAACAAATTACTTCAGTTTCCAATGCTGTCAATCTGGAACACCTCATCACCACCAAATTAATAAAAATGTCTTTAAAAAGTGAATAAAAACCATGTAAAAAGAACTAAGTAGCCAGTTGTAGGCCAAGACTGGATGCTAGTGAGGGAGCAGGGGGTCTCTTTCTCACCTAGGTAATGATTATACGAGCCCCATAAGGACATAGTTAAATCAAGTATTAAGAAGACTGCACTTAAGAGGGGGAAAATATGTCAATCACACTTCGCCTTTGACAAAAGGAAATTCCTTGAAACTGAGAATGGGGAGAGAGCGGGAGGGAGAGTGTCTCGTCATGTGGGTGGCCAGGAAACTGGAGGCCAGAAAAGTACGAACGAGAGAAAGAGTAAGAGACGGAGGGGGGGTGGAAAACCCACCAGACTGAATTCTAATCCAAATGCTGTGAGGCGTTCACACCAGGCCTTGTGAGAATATTAACAAGGTTACAGGAGAGGGGCCTTTAGCCTCGGGAATTATTAGTGAATATGGAATTATATTTGCGCAAACACAACCAGATGCAAGCAGCTAAATGCTCTGCAGATGTGAAAGGAGACAGAGTGTGTTCCAAATGGGCAGCAGCTTCATGTGTTTTAGCCCTCCATCATGATGCCTGGCTGCCTGTCAGACAGGGCTGCTTTTCTGAAATGGCAAAGGGGTGGACAGGCTCTGTTTTATCAGAAATTTGAACATGGGTACACTTTAGGGTTTACTCTTTCCCCCAGACATTAGCATCTCTTGGTTGACTTACTATCATGCTGAAGATTACATCCTGACTACATTCTTTTATATCTCTGTGCCTTGGGTTAATTTCCTGCAAGTTTTCATTTTTTTCCCACTTTGCCATGTCCTTTTCTAAAATTTCCCTCCATCTCTTTCTCTGTTTTTCTTCATTTTTTCCTCTCTCTGGTTTTAGTGTCTAACTCCACCACGGCCTGAGCAGTTAGCCTGTATGCAAGAGATCGCAGGCTGTTTCCATTAGAATGAGAAATTGGTTACAAGAGCCAGGTATTTCTTTGAAGTAATCTTGTTTTACTACAAAAAAAGTCCCACTTCTTGAAATAACAGTAAGATTGAACAAGAATGTATCGCTTTGCTCAAGATCCCAGATCTGCTTGCCGTCAGGGCTCTGCTCAAAAAACTCATTTCTTTGGCTTTCTTTCAAGACCATTGTGAATTCACTTCACTTTTTGTATCATGATTTTTGGGTTTGCTCCCTTCCTGCTTCCTCTTGCTTTCCATTGTTTCCATCGCTCTAATCGATCCTCCAGTCCTGCACTCAATGCTCTAACATGAGCAGTGGACTCCATTGTTTAAGCCATTCTTAAACACTCTCTTAGTCAGTGTGGAAGGTGACCAGCACACCTAGCACCCTGAGTGGGACTTACGGTGATTTAAAACCAAAAGTCTGCCTTTCAGCTCCCAAAGTCACATTAATTAGTGTACAATACCAGTAACTTACTGTCTCTGTTGAGAATGCAGCTTCTTCATTCTAGATCAATCAGTACCTTCAAAGTAATTAATGTACCTACGCTGTAGAGCAAAGATCATATACTAAATCTTTACAGATCAACTTTATCAACTGAATTACAAGGATACTGAAATAGTCATAGGCATAATCATAAAGTGTCACTCTGTGGCAGGGTTAAGATTTCTGCTGAAGAGGAATTTTTCTGCTATGAAGAATAATGGCAGCAAATGACTGTTCATCTTATGGAACTGTAAATGTACAAGAATGGAGATCTGGAGGCTTATGTACAAGATATTTTAATGGATTACTGTTTGACTTGGTTGAATATGCTAACTGTGATTATAATTACCTGAACAGCTTGAATTCCTTTTTATTTTCTAATTTATTTCCCTGACTAACAATGATTCTTTTCAAAAATAATCACAACATTCCTACAAAATGGCCTGTGCAAAATTGTTGATGTTTGCCCTTACCTTTTCCATCTTTTAAAATATTTACTCTCACTAAATGCATGTTTCAGAGGTAATAAAATACTCTAGAATTAGGCAGAATTTTCAGACTCAGGCATGCTTTGTTGATTGCTTACTCTCCATGAAAAAAATACAGTGTGCTCTCCTTAGCAGCACAATGCATACGATTTGGTTATAAATTTTACAGCAACTTGAAAGATGTATTTGAATATGTTGATTTACTTAGAGATTGAAAATGAATGACACATTATAAGACCTTTCTTTATCTCCGATCTTGTTAAAAAATAATACACACTCCATAGAGCCAAGAGTTTATGAGGAAGAAGGCTGCCCAGTAAAAAGGGAGGGAGGGTGGAAAAATATCATATTTTCATAGACAAAATGCTTATTATTCTGTGACAAAAATTCTTGCCTAATAAGAGTTTTGTTCACTTAGTTTTTAAGGGGGAGTCAAGGCAACCAAAAGAGAAAGCGGCAAAAAGATCTAAAACCTCCTCTACAAAACTGGCTAAGAGCTGTGCTAGCTCACACAGAAGTACAACTCTTTGTAACCTTGCACAAAGACCTTATTTCACTTGCTTCTTATAATTAAGCTGGTTTGGTTTGGATATTTTTCCTGTTGTGTGTAATCTCATTTTCCCTCCGGCAGGGCCAAGAGGCTCCTTGGTGGACCATTGCCTCCCCTCAGCGTGGCTGCTGCTCCCCAGTGCTCGGCGTGGGCCTCAGCTGGTGGCCACGTTGAGAAGGCTTTTCCCCATTGTTCCCAACGGGGTCTGTGTTTTATGATGCCTCACAGTATAGGCAGCCACTATCTCCCCTGAGGGCAATGGCAGTTTCTGTTTCATGGAGAACAATGGATGATGGTGGCCAGTCCAAAAGGGAACAACTCTGCATGGGGGGAAAAAACAACAACAACAACAACAAAACAACTTTTAGTTACAAAAACTAACAGCAAGTATGGCCATTCATATGAAGCCTCTGAAAGGAATGCACCTATCATGCCAAGCCCTCTTTTTAGTCAAGCTGAGGGGAAGGTGGGAGGCACCATGCTTGTCTTCTGCATCAAAGGGGATACCAAGAGCCCTCTCCCTGGAGGAGTGGTGAAGAGGAAAGTGGACACGTGCACTCTCTGAGTCTAGGGCACAAGATAAGAAGGTGGCAGAACAGGGAGGTTTTGCTGTCAGCCCCAACAAACTCTCGACAGCTAGTCACTCCACCAGAATTAAGTACCAGTTTGGCATACAAGGGGAAAAGAATCATGTGATTCAGGGGAATTTGTCACATTCGCAGGATGAAGCCAAAATAAGGGAATGCAAACAAGGGGGTATGAAGAGTTATTGATGGTGGGAGTGGCAAGTCAGGAGGAATCTGGAGTGCAGAAAGTAAAGGGTGCTAGAATCTGTTTCAGCAGCCTCTCATTGCTCTAATGAAACAAAGCAGCTGCATACCCAGTCAAAGTGTCCCATAAAACATAGGTGGTTTGCGTTTTCCAGATGGGAACACAATAGTCAGAGCATAGCCACAAAAGTGCATATAAAAGGCAAAATAGAAAACAAAACAACTTTGAAAAACTTTGTCTAGGAATGTTACTAAATAATCACATGCAAGTGATCTTTTTAGAGATAATTGTAACAACTCTGCATTTTACGTACTTCATTCTTTCTAGAAATACACTTGGCTGTGTATGTGCCATAGCAACATTTTTTTTGAAAGAATTTATTTTGGTATTTCATGATAGTCTAATTTTTTTGATCAGTAAACTGTATATTGAATTGTACATTAACTAGATGTTAAATCATTACCAGTTCAATAGGTGTTAAGCCTAAGTTTAGCAATTAGCATTTTTATTAACCACAAAGAAGAAAATAGGGAAGTGCTGCTAATAAAATTTGCAGATGATACACAGCTTGGTGGAATGATAAACTGCATTGAGCTGGTTATACACAGCTGGGTTATTTGGCAGGAAGGGGAACTCATTCAAGCAATGAGTCTGAACACATATAAATAGGGAAGGTCACACACCTGGAAACTAAAATACCTGTCACCCTTACAAACTGTGGTACTGTGGAAAACACTGACACTGAAATTGATAAAGATTAGATAAAAAAAATTGAGCTCAGTTTGGTGCAGCAACTAACCCTATTCTCAAATACATAAATGCTATTTATTGTTCTATGAGTCTGTGTATCAGCTGCAAATTTTTTCAGTAAAGCTTCTATTTTTATTTTGGTTTTAGCAAATGGTTGAGTAGAAGCAGATGAATGATAATGAGAATAGCAATAGCACATTTTGGTGCTTAAGCTGAAGAGAAGATCTTGAAAAGCTGAAAAGATTAAGGAGTCACATTGTAATTTTAAAGGTGTAAAGCCTATTTTACAACAGTTGCGGGGGGGAAGTCCACGCTGTTTCTTTAAGAAATAAAAATAAAAACATTCTTTGATTATAAGAGGAGAAGATTTATTAAACTAAAATGTGTTTTAGCTTAAAACGCAATGAGGTTACATAATTTAAAACTGGAAAGTAAAATTAGACTAATTTATATTGGAAATATGGTATACTTAATAGAAACTGGAACTGTTTATAAAAATAAATAATAGGGTTTACATCAATGTCTTTACATAAGTGTCTGGTGCCTGATGACCCCCAATATAAATGCAAATTTCACGAACAGCTCCCTCTGTACCCTACTCTCACATCTTAAGGATCCTTATTCCAACAGGCAGGAAGAAGGATTCGCTTCTTTATACTTTCTAGATTGTCTTCTGAGTATCTTGGACAGCCACGTAAGTCACAGGCAGATGTTCACACTGTAAGATGTCATATTAATTACATTATACATTAATTACATATTAATCACTGTAAATGGCCAACTGTGAGTTCTCTTACTAAACTGAACAACCAGAGTTAAAAAGCACAGGTTCAGACTGTGAATTCCTACTGATTCTTGAATTTTCCAAATCTGTTTGCTTACAAGAATTTTCTAACGAGCAAGTTCTCAACTTTGCCAAGCTTGTTTTGAAACGTTAAAGGTTTACATTTTCTTCATTTTTTTTCTATTAATTCTAGGATTAATATTAATTAATTAATTTAATTAATTTGACACCTTGAGTTTTTAATATGTTCACAGACACGGAAATATCAGTTGTGTATACATGAAGGAGATTTTGGCAGATGAGGGAAATTATTAGGAGGCAGAAGACCAGCCTCACTAATAATGTTGCCCAAAGTAAAACTGTTACTTGAAGATGTGCTTCCACTTTGGAAAGGAAGAATCACTGCTGCATACCAGCAAAAGCCTCCTCGGTGCCCGAGACAATCACAAATGGGGAACCAGCCCAGATGATCATTCTATCAAACTGTTTCCCATATTTGTTCCAGTTTTGCAAACAACGATCTCTGGGTTCAATGGGCTGAGGGAGTACATGAATCTAGTGCAATATATTTTGGGTGATACTTTCACTGATGTGTATTAGTGTCTTTAAAAGGAGGGCATTTATGCAGGAGACATGAAGGTCTCAGGGTAGCTTCTAAACAAATAAATTTCCTCCTTTCCAGGGCTAAATTCATGCAAGAATACCACAAAGTACAAGAAAGTACTGTATATCTGGCCTCAAGTGCTTCTTACATCTTTTCTCTCCTTTTCAACCTTGTGTTATTTAAAAGGAGACAGATAAAGATGCTACATCAGCATAATTTTTTTTTTCTTTGTGAATTCTGTTGACACTTTAGTTTTTGGTTTTTTTCCTATGGATTTCATTTGACTTACATGGGGTAAGTATGTCCATTCGCCATTTCTAATGACACTCTCCAAGAACACTTACCTGGACAGCAATATTTGCATATAAAACACAGTTTCAGATACAAAAGACAGGAGTTATTAAAAGCATTGCTTATGTTATGTGCAAAAATTTGTTAAGCATTTTAAAGATATAGAATAAGATAGCTCTCTGCTGGGAACAATTGAAGGTCTCCTCAGACATCCAGGCTGTATTACTCACCGGAAACAATAGCAGAAATGGGTTTTCTATTTACTGTAGTAAAGCAACCTTGTCTATAAACTCCTTATTGCTGCAAACCAAAGGTGTGTGTCTGGGGAGGCAAGCTTTTCCCCTTGATGTTCCAGGACATGGAAATACAATCCTTTTTCAGAAACAGATGTTTGCAATAGAAAACTTTCACTCTACTCTCTTCTGTTTTTAATCTGCTCATGACAGGAAACACAGATTCAAAATGAATGTAAAGAACACAGTCACCATAACTGATGATAATACAAAAGAACACGTAGGAAAGATTTCTTTTCCCCAATATAGAGAAAAGGTTTACAGATTTCAGAAGATTCTAGGTGTTTTTATTTCTCAGTGGCTACCAACAGTGTTTTTCCAGTAACTTCAGAGGATATAGCTCTCAGCAATGGTTTGATACCACCAACAGTTTCAGCATACAAGAGACAGTACAACTCTTCTTCCTGCTCTCTGCCATATCTTCGGCACTTCCAAGTGACTACCCTGCTAAAGCTTCACTGAACAGACAGATGTATAAAAATGGCCAAAAGATTCTTCCATAGCATGTGTAAAATACAAAATGAAACAGGTAAGAGTAATTGCTTCACCCTCTTCAGCCAGTCTTGCTGCTAACCTCTAGGCTCTCAAAAATTTTGAAGATGTGCTTTTTAAACTACACCAATCTACACATCTCAAGTGAAGTTCTTTACGTATGACAGTGTGAAGGGTTTGCCTGGGCTCTTTCCTGTGCTGTTTGGCTGCCTGTTCAAACTTCTGCTCTCACTCTTCTTCACATCACAACCTCCCTGGTCTCCTTTCTCTGCCTTCTCCAGTTTGCCTAAATCCCCTTTCCTTGCTCTTTCATTCGAGTAGTATCTTGCTAACGAAAACCTTCACTTGAAAAACAACAATATTTGAATATTGATTTCTGCAAATTAATTTACCACTCTTGTGTGTCATGCACTCTTTGATCTGTGTTCACTTTTTTTTCAACTGTGAGCTATTTGCAGCAGGGGCTGTCATCTGGTGCGTGCTTGAGTAATGCACAGCACAAAGGCATCCTGTTTTAGACAATATCTGAGCAATGCTGCAGCAAACAATAAAAACAATTATAATTACCCCTCCCACAAGCTACATTAAAATACATGATCACTCAGAAATTGAAAAATGACAGCATCAACCCTGTGATGTGATTTAATTAATTTCCCTCTCCTGTATAAATATGATGATACTGTCTCTAGCTATATCATAGTATGCTAATTTTTCTGCAAAGGTCTTGCTTTATTGAGTTTTGTTGATTTTTTTAAAATACGTTTTTGATCCAAAATGGTGTCCAAAACTTTCTTAACATAGGATTTCCTGTCATAATCCCTTCATTGAGTAGAAAGTTACTAATTTCCTTAATTTCCTTCTACTTTTTTTTTTTTTTTTTACCAGAGGATGTGAATGATTCAAGAGTATAAGTGAAATTATTTTGACAATTATTTTGACAATGCTGAATAACTGTTACTCTGTCTTAAAGATGGGAGATAAAGTGCAAATAGATCAAGCATAAAACATAAATCTTACACGTTAAATTAACAGGTTCTAATATTTTAGACTGTTTCATGTTTCTAGCATGTGGTACATTGAAAGCACAGTAACAAAAAAAATAGCTTTTAGATAGGAGTGTAGAGAATTTCTAATATTTTTTCAGGTGAGGAACGAAAAATTTTAGCGCACATGATTTTTCACAGTGGCAAGGAATAAACCCAGGTTTTCAAAATTTATTCAGCTTCTTGAACTCTGCTGCCAAAACCCAAACTTCTAATTTCTATGTTAGGCAAGACATGAAGGCTGTGCATAAAAACCTTCTACACATCCCTAAATGATCCCCAGAACCCTGTTCACATCACAGAATGTTACATACTCCTATGGAAAGCACTGCCGTATGAAGGTTTCATGAAAATAAAAGTTTGGTGGGCTACAGAGGTCTTCCTACCTGGAAAAATAATCACAGGCTTTCTGTTCTGCTTCTAGGACTTCCTGCATCTTCACTGATTACTGAACTATGCATGTACCTAGTCTTTTCTTAAATAATTTTACAGCTATCATGTGCCCTGATTTTGCAATATCTCTTTTCAAGCATGGAAACCTGAAGTGGACTTAGCAATTTCTGACCCCAGTACTAAAAACTTGACTCTATAAGCTACAGGACATCATTAGCAAATAGATTTACTTGTCCAACACAATCTCTACATCTCTTGCAAAATCACCATGTCCCATGGGATGCACACTGATCTGAAAGATTTGGTTTAAAACTCTTGTTTCTAAATCCAGAGTCAGTTTGGTGGTATTAAGATCAGCAAATTGCACTTGTGATATTTTAACCAAGTTCTGGTTTATCAAATTTTCCGAATTTTGGCTCTGTAGCAAATTCCTCACATCTCAACAGTCGTGAATGGATTCATAATGTGCATTGGAATAATAAGGGCAGGGGGAAAGTCTCAGGAATAGTACACAAGAGAGGTCAGAGGTGTTTTGGCATCAGCGGGAGATTTCAGAGGACAATAAATATTTGCAGTGAATCCTTCTCCTCTCTTAACTTGGCTATCTCTCAGGATGCAAGCCATGTCATCTTCTCTGGGATTCTCAAGCCAACCTCTTCCTCATCTCACCTGCCTTGCACATTCATACCACTCTGCCTCTCCACCTGCATCAAGAATATCCCATGCTTATTCTTCTGCCCCTGCTAGATTTCTGCCATAGCAGTGGGCTCTTTTTGTGTTAAAGAACTGTTTAATTTTTGTGGTTTTGTTTTTTTGGTTTTTTTTTTTTTGGTTCAGCTTAAATTTGGGTTAAAGACTTAAATGTAGCAACACAGGCTCAGTTCTGGTTAAAGAAAAAAATCCAACTTTAATTCAGCTTTTTACTTCTGTTTCAATTTGATTTTAAAACATACTTTGCTTTAGTAGATTCCTATTATCTGTATGATCATGATGTTTTTAGTTTTATTTACAAGTCTGTCAATATTTTTATCAGCAGCATATTTCAACTTAAATTATTCAGAATCTATTTCTAGATTACCAGCAGCAGTATCAAGCAGGAAAAAGCACAAGTCACCCTAAAACTCTAATATTATAGGTATTTTTGAAGACCTGTCATCTGATCAGCCCTTAGCCATTTCATGGATGTTTATCAGAATTCTCTGTGATACTAAGTCAAAGGTATTACAAGTCTAAAAAGCACCACCTTTTCATTTATTAACTCAAATTCTAATAACCTTGAAAATGCACGCTAATGCTTTTTCAGTAGTATTAACTTTATCTTCATTCTTTAGTTTTTTATTGCTGAATTCTACACAGCCTTTTTCGTTCATCATATTGACTCAAACCAATGTTTAAGTTACTGATTTATAACCACATTATAATACTGATATTTATTAGATGCTGAAAGACTTCTCCCTGGTAAACATACCAGAAACGATTTTTGGTTTAAATTATTTGCAACTGAAAAACTGCCTTAACATTTTCTTATTATATTACATCAATTTTCTTTGCAACTTTTTGAAGGCATAATCCATTTGTCTCCAGCATCCTGCTCTTCATGGCATTAGATTAAGACAGCTCTATCTGCTGCCTTTAGTCTCCAAAAGAGAACAGTTCTAGATGGGAGGCAGGGGGTAGGGAGCTGCCCGTCCTTTCCATCATCAGTATTGCCACTCAAAAATCTCAAAACATAGTCCATTTTTCAGCATCTTCCCTGATGTTTCCCACTTCAAGCTTCACGTCATTTTTGCCTAGCTATGTTCTCAAAAATGGCTGACACATATTTGCTGAAACAATAAAAACATCAAAGACGAACATCACACATAGAAGTTTTCAGCTCCAATTATGAAAAATATTTATAGTGATGATTCAAGTGATGAAAAAAGATTGTATGTGCAATTTCTGGTTTCAAGTTAAAGTTCTTAAAAATATCAAAGGCAATTTTTTACCATTTGTATCGGAGCAGTGCTTGGGAAAGTAAATGAAGATTATGCTCTTACATACTAAGCACTCTACATACATCGTTTTAAAATATAAAAATTGTCACCAACCAATGCATCAAAGTGAAAATAAATAAACAGTTATGTAAATTTACAGTGGGTTTAACTACTAAACCCAGATTTTAGACTTGGGAACATTCTATAATAATATCCTCAGTGACAGGGTTGCAGTGGGCTACTGGAAATAATCACTGGTCCAATCAGTGCCACTGTTAACAGACCTACAAGTGCACCTTCTTTCCTGATCGGTGGTTTGTTTTCCTGGGGCCTGCAATAGCAGATTCCCACAGTCACTGTCACAGATGCCTGCCGACCTGCAAATCACCTGGATAATGGTAACAAGTGTTTTGTGGCTTCCCAACCTGGGGAGGAATGAACCGGGGAGAAGCCAGGCACCTTTTGCAGAGGAGCTAACAGGAGGGGTTCATGTGCGACTTCTTCGGGAGCTTGTCAACCCTCATCGGTAACTTCGGTGTTTCTTGCTTTGGGTCTTTTACCTGGTGCAATGGAAGAGACATGGGCACAAAGACCGGATTTGGGGACATGCTGTGTCTGAGGTGCTCGACAACGAGAGCTGATTTCGCCTCGGCTGTCGGGCAGAGCAGAGCCGACTGAGGGCAGAAAGCAGCTTTTTGGGGGTTTCTACGGGGGCTGGCTTTGGTTAAGTTTGACAGGACGGGCAGAAGCACGCATCTTCCAGCAGCGGCCACGCTGCAATCTCTTCGTGGGAGAGCTGCCGAGGGCAAGGCCAGGCGGCCGGCAGGATGCAGGGCTGGAGGAGGCCCCGATGGGACGCGCTGCTGAGAGGCGCCGCGTCAAGGGCACCCCACAGGCCAGGCGGGAGCCATGGAAAATGGAACGCGACGCCCTTCACCCCGACACGGGCCTGTGCCAATGCCGACACCAGCGCCGCCCCTTCCCGGTAACCGCGCCCCACCGGCGGCCGCTCCGGCACCGCGCCTGCGGGACATGCGCGGACCCTGCCGGGCTCCTGCCCTGTTTCCCTTCCCCCTGCCTCTTCCTTCCCGCGTTTGCCATGGCGACACCGAGTGGCCTGATCCGGGCCCTACACCGCGGGACCCTCGGCCAGGTAACCGGCCTGGGCCATCTCCCCCTCGCTTCCCGGTGTGCCCGGTCTGGGACGAGCCCCGCGCTCCGGCCCGGCCGCCATCCCTCCCGTGCCGCGGGCCGGCTCCGCGCATGCGCGAGGCTGAGGGCGCGGGGCGGGGCCGGGCCGGCTCCTGCCGCCCCTCCGGGAGCCGCGCTCCCCGCCCGTCCTTCCCGCTTCTCCGTCCGAAATTCCCGCTTTCCGCCTCGTCCCTCCTGCTTCCCGGCTCATCCCTCCCGCTTCCCGGCTGGTTCTCGCTGGCTCCGCTCAGCCACAGGGGTTCTGACTCCGTGAGGGGCTCGGGAGAGAGGGAGAGAGGGAGGCCTGAGGCGGCAAGTGCCGGTCGTTTCAATCGCCGAGATAGCGCTGGGCTTGTGCGAGGTTTCAGCGTTGGTCTTTGCTTCTTCCCCTTCGATTTTAAATGCACCTACTGGCCACAAATTTCTGTCTTCTCCGGCAGGAAGGAAAAACCCAAACCTCTTAAGTGTCTGAATGAATGTATGTCAGCCCCCCCTCTTGGTACTTACACGATCTCAGTGCGGTGTAGTGTTTAAATTTCTTTAGTACTTCTGGGATTTTCATTATAATCGTTGGGAGCCTTTTCCCATCTCATTCCCCCCATTCTGTTAGAAAATTGAAATAAAGGAACAACTGATTGCTTTGCTTGTACTTTGGAAGATAACACTGAGCAATCATCCAGGTCAGGTAGGTATGTATTCAGTGGCCTTGTGTTTGTAGGCAGCCTACATAGTTCTACATCTATTGAAGGCTTGCCTTAGAAATCTAAATTTTTCTGTAGCTTGTAGCCTTGTTTTTTAAAGTGAGTAGAAAAAATTGATGACAGTAATGCTAGCATTGCATCATTTTAGAGAATGTTTCCCCTAGCTGGACAATTGGCTTTTTCTTTAAAATCTTGCTTTTCACATGTCATCCAAATCGTGAGTGGTATGGTATGTTTCAATAATGTTCCATAATCAATAGTTCATTATTCAGAACAGTTGCCAGGGTAGATATGTCTTGTGTTACTTGTGAGATAAAGTGGAATAGTAGAAGATCAAAGATTCAGTTCCCTGGTGTAATCTGTATTGTCTTTTTTGTGTGTCTTCTGTGATTTTGCAGTGAGTGCTGATACCTTCAGCCATGGAGTTGGTATTTTGAACACATCAAGCTGTAAGACACACTAATGCACAAGAAGTTGTTTTATGTGGTAGTAGATCTGGGTAAACTACACATTGCAGGACTATTTCAGAACCAGGAATTCTAGAATTCTACAATTGTAGAATTAAGAAGTCAAGGCAAAATTCAATACGTTCTAAAACAGCTAATACCATGCTGATGACCTTGATTCTGCCCTTTCTATTGAGGAGGTAGATTGAAAGCAAAAGAAGAAGAACCTGTTATGCCATATGAAGCTTTGATAACTGATATTTTACTTAGTAACTATGTTCTTCCTACTAGTTGTAAGTGTGAGGCAGAAGTAAGGTTTCTTACTTTTTTAACATATTTTTGTTTCAGATTTCATTTATGTATAAGACTGTGTTGAACTGTAATAATATAGAAGAGCTAAAGAATCTCAATTTGGCAAACTCAGTAAGGTTGGTGGGTGTTTCCATGTCTTGAGGTGCTTTGATTTAATTTCATTTACATGTGCCTAAATCTTCCTAGGTTTATAAAATTTATAATTTGAACAGTTACACTGTCCCTGTAATATATTGCCAAAGCAGGTCTTGCAAAGATACCTCAAACCACTCATTATTTTTAGAACTCAAAAGTTCCTTGAAAAATATTGAAAGGATTTGAGTAAGCTTATCTTTCCTGATGCACTTGGTGACTCTTTTGGCTCTTTTCAATATCACAACAGATGCCCTCCCCTGCTTTCATTCCTCTAGCAAGAAATATGGTTTATCTTGCATAATAAAGAAATCTGCTCTGGATGAACACAGCTCATGTTATACTTCTATATTTACTCTAATGTGCATTTCTTTGCCACCTCTGAGTCACTTGTTAGGTCAAGATTATGTACCAGGCGCTTTATCACCTCTTTGCTGTTGCCATGATGTCTTAAAGGAGTGATAGGTTTGAGAACGTGCTTACTTCCTGTTACTCTGTAAATGTTCTCATAAAAAAAACCAAACAAACCAAAACACAAAGTTAGTGTTGGTTCACAGGTTCACAGAATGTTCTGAGTTAGAAGGGACCCACAAGGATCATCCAGTTCAACTCTGGGGTTAAGTAAAACTCCATGTGAGGATTGAACCCACAGCCCTGATGTCACTAACACAGTGCTCTGACCAACTTTGTGTAACTTCAGATCACCCACTCTCAAGTAACAGCAGTAATTTAAGGTGTTCTGTGGTTTTAAATTTGTGAGTTCAGTATGTTGTGGGATTTTGTCACTTTTCTCACTTTAAGTGCCCTCTTATGTCTATCTGGAAAGAGTTGCACTGGAATTGAAGTAGTACTTACACTGTGTCTTCAAAAGAATTGAGGGGAAAAAATGGCTTCCTTATTTATGCTGTTCCCGTTGCCAGGCTGGACTCAGGAGTGGTTCAGCTACTATGGTGGACAGTTTGGAACTGATCGTGCATTTGCTGCCTGCTGATGAGGAATATTCAAATTTCAAGCTGGAAAAGTGTTTGTCTTCAAGCTTGTGCAATGTGTCTACTGCCACCCTTATAGTTTTGATGTTTAAGTGTTCAATAATGCAGTCATCACTAGAAGACATAATTTCTCTGGTTTCAGCTTTGTTTCACTGTAGTGCACAGTTCATCACTATGCTGGATTTACCATGCTGTGGAAAAGTTGCTCTGTGCATTTTGTTGTATTATTTATATTTCTATGTATTTCTAGCATGCAACTAAATTTTGTAGGCATAATAAATGTGGTTAAGAAGAAAATAACATTTTATTGGAGGGAGTCATTATGTTTAGGGTAGCTTGACTTTTAAGAGCTTATTTTCAAATTCCCTAATTTACTTTTCTTCAGAGCTCTCTAAGCCAGGGTTATAGAAAGTCATTTCATCAAGTCTGTTTCTTTGATGAGACACTCTTAAAAATGGCAAGTATAGGTACACCAGGGAATTACTGATAAAATCATGAGAAATCCAACTATGGCGTAACCTGTGAGTAGGAAAATTTAATCTGAGGTGAGTCAGTGAGTTATTGGTGTATGTCCTGATAAAACATGGATTAGGTTTAGTCCTTGCTGCAAAGGGGAAGTACAGGAATGGCAAGGTCTTGCTTTTAATGGTCTTATGCATCACTAGATGGCTTTCCAGACAGTCAGCTGGAAGAGTACTTTTAGATGTTATTTGCCTTCAAAATAACTCCTTCAGGAATCTTTGGCATAATCTTTCTTTTCTAGTTTCAAAGTAGCTATCACTATTAAAATTACTATAAGGATACACTAATACCTGTATTGCTTTTCTTCCTGAGAATATCTTTTAAAGTAAACAAGAACTTCTCATTTTGCTGCCTTTTGTCCCACCCTAGACTTCCTCTTTGGTAGGAAAGCCTTGCCTGGACTTCACATATGATCTTCACACAGTGGCTGTGTTATTTTTGCTAAGCTGTACATCTTGATTTCCTACAACCTTCATCACTTGTCAACTTTCACAGGAGTGATGCATCAGAGAGTGGATTCTCTTTTAGCTTTATGTCGTCCAGAACTGCATTTTACAGCCATAAGGGTTAATGTTTTGTAGCACAAAATCCTTTCCTCTGTGGTGTCAGAATTTATCTTTTTTGAAACTCAGGACATTGACTCTAGTGCATGCTGTTCAGGCCAAACAAAGAGAAAATTGGTTTGAGTCCCACTGTTCCAATGATATTTTTTCTACCTTTTGGTGAGTGTTGCACAGAAAATATCTCTGGTGAATGTTTAGTCAGGATCACTGCAAGTACAGGATCTTCAAATCCGAAGAATTTTAGCAAGTACAGTGGTAATCTTAGCAGCTCATTTAGGAGTGTTTCTTTACCTGAGTCAATATCCTTTAAAAAATACCCCAGTATAGATCCCTGAATGTAGTTTCTCTGGTTTGCTTTACAGTTTGTAACCAAAGGTGGTGCTGAAATTAAGAGGCATTTGCTGCATCTTCCCCTGCTGTGGCAGCCTAATGAGTCTCAAGGCTGGTTAGACTAATCTGGCATGCTTTGCTCTCAACAAATCCACATTTGCTGTAGTTTTCCTCTAGTTATCTTCTAGAGAATTACAAAAGATAGGTTTCGTTCACTGAGTATTGATGCTAAGCAGACTACCTCCCAGACTTCTACACTTTTCCTGTGTTTTGGTCTTCTGATACTTTGCTGGGCCTCTGTGTACCTCAGTGATTCTAGCCAGTACTGTCAGTACGTTAAGAGGAGATCTTCAGATTGCTTGGGTCTGGTGAAATTTGATTTACCTTTTTTGAGGAAGTGTTGTTCCTTCAGTATTCAGGCCACTCTATTGCTACTATGCTAGTCATGTTGATAACTGGTCATGTTTCATATTTTTTAACAAAGATGGCTGTGAAGAAGGCAGGTAAAAATTGAAGGGTTGTTCTGGAGAAGACCATTAAAATGGTTTTTCCCGGATTGCAAATAAAATCTTCAAAATTTTTAGCTATAGTTACCATATGGGCTCCAGAGAAAGGAAGTAACTGAAATTACCAGACTCTAATCCTTAAGGATTTCAAAGATTGTAGTTAAAACTACAGTGGGAGAGGGAGCTCAATTTTCAGTATCATTCAGTTATGTTATGAATGAAATGCAAACAATTTAAAAGCATCCATGTTCCCATCTTGAATTTGTTGCTGTCACGTAGGGGTCACTTTGTTAACCATTAATGAAATGAGTCCCCAGGTGCATGTAACAAGTTGCACACATACACAGGTTACTGCAGCAGGTCAGCTTCAGAATGCCTGTCCAGACACTTGTGTGCTGAAATTGATGGATGAACAGTCAGATTTTTAAGTGCTTGCCCTGGATTTATGATTGTAGCAGTCCCCTGTGTTGCATCTCTTTCTTCTAGAGAGCATGAAGGTTGGAAGTAGCAAAGTGCTTTTGACTGAGGAAAAAAGGCTGGAAATGCAAATACCTGTTAGGCAGCACGGACCCCGATGTTTCCTGGTGTCCAGTATGCGCTGGTTCAATATATTGTCATATCCAGGACCTTTAGGAGAGATACAAGTGATTTGAGAAATTCTTTCCAATTAAGGTAGCCTCTATGTGGATTCATATGTACAAGTTGGTGCTTTTTTTTTTTTCTTTTTTCCTGAGTTTTAATATTTTTTACTATTGTTATTTGGCACAGGTACTGAAAGTTAGTTTCCCAGATCCTTATGAAATAACTAGATTTAGCAATATATTCCAATCTTTGGATTAAACCCCTGGTGTCTTCTAGTTAGGTTAGAATGGAAGTTTTTCCTAATCAGTCACTTGTTTTTATTCTAATCACTAAATAGCTAAATAAATAAATAGGTAAATAATAACTAAATAATATATTTAACCCTCTAGGGAAACTGGCTTACCTTTCAGATAAAGCAGTGGAATAGTTCCTTATGCAAGAATGAAGTCATTAGCTTTTCTATCATTTTCAGAGCAGAAGGCAAGTTAATATACAGTGAAAATACACATTTCTTGGGTTTTTACTAGATTTGAGAGATCTCAGGTTTCTACACAGATTTATTAGACATCCAGCTGTAGAGAGACTTCTTGTAATCTGCTTTGTTTAGTGCCTTGCCTGTAGTGGATTTTCACCACTGTTATAGCTGTGCAGAGAGAGCCCCCACTGTAGACAAAAATGAAGGCGCTCTGAGGCGTGAATGGGTCCTATTCATTTCCATAATGGAGTTCTAACAATAAAATCTGGCAAACATAGATTGTTTTAGTAGGAAACAGCCCTTTATTCTGGCATCTTGGCAGGGCTTGGGTAGAGTCCCACCATTCTTTCCCCCTCTGGCCCTTGCTTTCAGTGTCTTGACTGAGCCTGTTTTTTCTCTTGAGGGACTTCTGTTTTTATTAATGTGTTTTTGTACAGTGAGTTTAATGAAAGATGCTACTCTGGGCATCGTGGATGTTGAAGTTTTGTGTGAATTTCTCCAGTGCATATGCTGAGCAAGCATTGTGAGTCAGTCTGTAGCAGATCACCTCTGTCTCTAGACAGCAGACAGGGGTCCCATTTTAATGCTGGTTCATTGGCAGATAGAATTTCTGTTTACTAATACAGCAAGTGCTATTCTAGACACTTAACAATTACTTTTTCCATGACACAAGCTGTGGTTTATGATGTGACTCTAGGGTTAGATGAACAAACATTTTGTGGAATTGACTCAAATTGCAGCAGGATCAGAAGTTGAAGTGAAGGAAAACCCCAAGTTGGTTAGTCACCTTAGATCATATATTTTTTTTTGCTGTGTTTGTAATCAGTGAATTGAAATTGTTTTCCCTTTGATTATTTGAGCCCTTAACTAACAGTATCATTCTTGGAGTCCCCAACTCAGACAAATAACATAGTAGATTTTATAATTTTCTGCTGTATCAGGCAAATCTATATATCCACTGGACAGGATTAAATATATTTTTGCTCCCTGAGATAGATATCAGCCTTGAGAGTACACTGAAGTTCTTGCTGCATGTGAGAGGAAATATATACATATTGGTATATAAGTATACACACCGAAATAGACAATGAAATATATATACTTACATTTTCATCTCCCTCATTCTTGTTCTGAAATGTGATGATTGCTACCAGAAATTAAATATCTGCTTTTCCATTCAGCATCAAGTTCTTTGAAATATGCTAGGGCATACATCTGCTCCTTGGAGCTGGCCAAACAATGGAGTGGTGAAGTTGACCCAGTTGCTTCAGTGGTGTCTGCACAATAACTGAATGAAGAATAAGTGTTGCGTGACGTTTATAAACAGGGTTTTCCTCAGTTCTCATGGTGTTGCGCGTAGTTCATGTTATAAACTACTGCAAGGATGTTATCTTTGTAACAGGCAGGTAAAACCCTTCTATGCTTCATTTGTGTTTAGATGACACTTTCATAACTGTTCAGACTAGAAATTTCTTTTTGTTTAGACTACGTGTATTGTTTATGGATAAGTGGTTTGGATCCTTACAGTACAGATTAGAAGGTGAATTAAATGTTTCTTATTGGTATTTCAAAGTGTGGTAAGCCCATCCCATTCACTTATGTAGGTAGGTGTCAATATTTACATTCTTCTGCAGAAAGATCCTAGAATTAGATAGTGCTATATTTCTACTTTTGAAGCTCAGAGCTTCTGTAAGATTCTTCCAATTCCCAGAAGTATTCAGAAGCTGAAAGGAGATGAAATTCATGAGAATACGCATTTTCCTTTCTGACAGATGGAATATGTGTTGTTTTGAATCCCATTATTGTTGTTTTTGATAACATACACTCATTGGCAATCAATTACTGTATATTGGTCTGCATAGTGTATTCCTCAGAGTCCGGCTGACCTGTTAATCTCATTTCAAGATTGTTGGACAGCCTTCAAAAAAAAAAGTGAATTGCAAATGTCGTCACAACTTCCTAGTCTCACCATCATCTTTTCCTTTGGCCAGGTGCATAGTTCTGACTTTGAAATCTGTGTGTGATAGCTGTACCTTGGGAAAGATATAGAAGCGTTTCCGTGTTAATAGAAGACTCCAGGCTTCCTGATGATTTCACCTAAGATTCACATAGCAGCTATTTTTGTCATTTGCTTTCACACCTGTGGATGCTCCAATATCCTTATCCTTTGGCAGGTAGATTGCTAAATGACTTGTTTTGTCTTTATCCAACAGTTGGGAGCCATTCTTTTCCAGGATTTTGCCTTAATCCTACGTCTCATGGGCATTCACTTTTCTGCTTACCAGCATTGCTTTTTACATGAAAAACAGCAAAAAAATATGGGGAGGTACAAACTTTTAAAAACAGAACCACGTTATGCTATCCTTCATAAATATAATCTTTTTATAGCCGCATCAAAGTTTCTTTCAAAGGTGGTCTTTGACTTCTTCTTGAATTGGGTTATCCATTTGCAAATATTTTTCTTGAAATCACATACTTGCCAAGATGTGGAAAGACTTTACTTAATAGGCATCCATAGGGTGCTTTCCGTTTGCATGGAAGAACAAAACAGTTTCAAACATTTCAAAGCCTCTTTGTTGCTTATGTAAAGGGAATGAGGGGTCCAGCCCTCTGAATTCCTGACTGAATCTCATTTTGCATCTCTGCTGGCAACAAATTAGCCCATGTAATTTCTGCAGTCAAGTTCACATTCTACTCCTCACACACTTCCACTGGAGTGTTTTGTTGGGTATTTTTTTTACGATATCTACATTTTAGATCTTTGCAGAGTTAAAGCAATGTCAGCGCTCTGACTCTTGTTCGTCAAGCATTAAGCCAGGTCACAACAGCCAGAGGTGCTGTCACTCCCTTCAGAGGGATGTTTTCACAGCAGCATTGTAAATCTCCAGTATTCAAAATACTTGCCAGTACCCAAAGAAAATGGAATATTGAACATCTCTGGGATACTAAGAGTAAAAACACTTGGCTTTTTTTACGCTGATATACTCCATGGGGTGCATCCAAACTGAGAGTTGGTGATTTCCCTGGTATTCTGTGGGCCAGTTTGAATAATACAGGTAAGTTAGCAAGGAACATCTCTTTAGGACAAGCAAAGCAGTGGCTGTCACACACAATGAAAGGAACTTTTCATTTGATATTTCTGGGCTCAAGCTGTCTGATAAGCAACTCACAGTTTGCTGTCACCATTCTCATCTCACTTGGCTATATCCTCTTGATCTGAGCACAAGTGAACCCTTGTGTTTGTCCCCGTCATCCATTGCTCATCTGTCATTTGTCCTTTCTGTGGAAATAGCCCAGCCTGGTGATTTCAGGACCAGCCTGCACTGTTAACAGTTTAAATGTAGTCTGTGAGTATTGTCTAGCTACAGAAAAGGTTTTTTAAATTCTCTAGAAGTCCCTTATATGAGTTGATTATTATGTCTAAAATATTTAAATTCATAGAATTCTCTCCTGCATAGGCAAGGACGACCAGCTGTAGTATTTTTTTCGTTCATGTGTGCATCATTAGGGAATTTACTGGGATTTCCACATTCTAAGGCCTCTGAACATCCATCAGGTGGTTTTAAAACTTTTCTGTTCACCTGAGGTGAATTTCATGCTGTGACCACAAGGTGAAAGTTTTTTGAACAGCTGTGTTAATTTTGGACCCGTGTGAAACAAAGCCAACTTTTCCTTGCTACAGGAAATTGCCAAATAAAATAATGGAGAGGAAATGAACTACTCTTTGAGTTTCTAGGACAATATTCTGAAGAAACATAGTAATTCCAAACAAAAAGTATTTTTTAAAAAACATCCCTCTAAGATGTAAGTTGATATTCTTTGTTTATGTCCCATAGGGCAATCTTAGTAGCAAGCTGACTCCTCACATGGAGAAAATATATATAAAAAATACAATAAAATATCTTTCAACTAGAGGTCAGAGAAAGAGTAAGAACAATCAGATGGTTTAAAGAGATTTGGATACTACTGTGATCAAAAACAAAACTTCTCTAATTTCTCTGTAATGGCAGTATTTAGTTATGGGGGCATTCTTTAGCCTTCTGTTTTGTTTTGCGTCACGATTGTTAAAGTTTTGGTACTTAGAATATTGTAACACATTAAAATCACAGTGTTTCATATATCAAATTGTCTATAATTTAGAAATATATTACACTTTTCACTGCATTTTGACAGTTTCACATATATCTTGTAGCAAAATAAATGCTAATTGTTTACTTGTTGCTATTACATTTATTCTGTTGAGCAATGTACATTTCTAAATGTGGCATGTACCAGCTTACAAGTGTTAAATGTTAACTTGGATTTCCCATCTTTCAACAACGTGGAATGGTTTTTCAAAGCTTGTCAGTGTTCAGCTGCTATCAGTGAAAAGGTCTCAATTCTTAAATTTTTGTTGAATGCAGGTAGAAGGACTTTAATCTTGAAATGACACTAGATCTAATCTATCTAAATATAATTCTGATTGCTTTTCCATCCTCTTTGGTCATCTCACTTTTACTTTAAACACACCTATGTAAGATTACAGGCTCAGAAGACTACAACAGACCCTGTTTGGGGTGATCTGGTGCTTCCCCTGTCTTAAAAGAAAAATTAAGTGCCCTTACATCTTTATCAACATCTGTCTGTCTGTCTATCTATCTATCTATGGGGGGTTGTTTTTTTTTTTAATAAAATACCTCTCTGAGCACTCTTCTGAAATGCTGTCTTTTTCTTACTCTCGGAAACTTTACATCTGATCTGAATCTTTCTTACTTCATCTTAAGCTCATTGTTTAACACCTTTTACTTTCACAGTCTTCCTTACACTGGACTAAAAACACTTTAGGCTTTCCTCTGTAATCTTTTTTGTTCAGGTCACTCATTAGACTTGGTTAAACTTCTATGGCCTCTTTCTACCACTCTTTTGAAATACAGGACCTAAAACTATCCAACTTCTGCAGCTTGAGGCCATCCTCGTCCTGAGTAAAATGAGTAAATTGTTTTCTGTCTCCTGGATTTTCATCCTATTCATATATTCCTGTGCAATTTTTGGTGTAGTTCATAAATGTGGTGGTTTTGCAGCTACATGATACTGATTCATGCTCACCTTTTGAAATATTACAAACTTCAGACCCTGTTCTGTAGATGTTGCCTGGACAGCTGTTCTCCTTCCTCTGTTTGTGTGGTTGAGTAGACTTTTCTGTATTAATCTCTACTTTTGCCTGGTAAATAGCATTCTGTTTTTTCAAACCATTTCTTGGCGTTGTCAAGATTGTTTTGAGCCCTTATCATCCTTCCAACTTTGTTTTGTCTGCAGATTTAATGAATACTCCATTTCATCATCTAGATCAAAACCCCAACCACTGTAAGCCATCAAGAAGTGCTGTTTTCAGGATTTTTTTCCTCTCAAGTTTCATCCCCAGCATACAATATTGTATTCGAGGTACTATTTTTCTAGCTTGTTGGAAACTGAGATAGTATTGGAACTTAATGAAAATCAGAATATAACCTTTAGTATTTCTTCTCCATTCTAGCATCTCTTGTACTAGAGGCTGTCAGAGTTTTTGTGGGGCACTAGTTCTTGAGAAGTACTCCTGTCTTCTGTTATTCCTGTAATTTCTTTGAAGTTTGTTATTTGGTCCTGTATTTTTCCAGGAAGTGAAGCTGAGCTGACTGATCCAGAGTAACTCCTTGAGGTGGCAGAGTAGAACCCAAGGTTCTCTGTGAGCTCTCTGGCCCAGTGCTTCCATGCCAGTGTGCTTTGAGGGGCTGCATATGGATCAGAAAGAAGCCAGACCTGTTGTGTGCTTTGAGGAGCTGTTTCCAGGAGGCACCTGTGCCTGAAAACTTCATTTGTTGCTGGTTCAATCACACTGCTCAGTGAACAGTAAACTACTTTTTATATGGATTTGTATCTTAGTGGTGTTCTTCACAGTGTAACAAAGGTTGTCCTGCTTCTCCCTCTCCTTTTCCCTGGTGCCACCTCTTCCAAGAAATGCCTGCAGTTCTGGAACTGTCAAATTTTCAGTTTTTGAGCATCAAGTGCATCATCTGATGGTTTTGGAAGCAGCATGTACTGATCTGACCTTACCTTTCTGCCTTGCCTGTCTGGCCAGAATGTTTCTGCTAATAGTTCAGTCTTAGCTCCTGCTGCAGATTCCTGTCAGTGAGGCACTGATTACCTTCCTCATGTGGTAATTCTTAAAAAATATTGTTATAAATTCTTAGCTGTTCACCTACCCTGGGTGAAACGGATTGATAAGACCTGCAGTTAATGTGTGTGGTTAGATAGTTTGACTGAAGAAACTTTATTGCCCTAGCTTTGAAAAGGCAAGTGTCAAGGTTGCATCAGGCAGCATCTGAGGCCTTTAATTGCAGTTCTGTGCACACCTTTGAAACCCAGGAGGTGCAAAAGTAGTGCGGGCTTCAGTGTGCATTGGACCTGCTCTGTAGCTGGATTATGGCTCAGCTTTGAACAGGAGCTCTAACATGCTGTCCTTCAAGCTGATGTGGAGAACATAAGGAGATGTAGGAGCACTGCACAAAAAACAAAACCCACCATGCTGTGTCCTTGCTAAGGAAGGCGCTGTGGTTTAGGGTTAGATTGGTGACTGCTGTTGGCTGCATGCAGAGCCAGCGCTTGGTTCTTTCACCAGCTCTGCACAAATGTCAGCACAGGTTCTTGTCCCAGGCCTCTGCAGAGAGCCAGAGCCAGCTCTCCTGAGGCAGGAGGCTGCCGCCTGCCTCCAGGTCCCTACCCACACCTTCTATCCCCTGTTCGCTCCTTACGGGTGGGAAGGGTCCGTGGCTGCCTCAGGTCCAGAGGAACCTTGTGGTGTGTGGCGGCAGAACTGTGGCAGGCTGCTGTAGATAATGCTCGGCTGTGTCAGTGCAGCTGTCATTAGCACCCCGAGTGGCACGTGGGGCTCATAAAGCAAATGAGAGAATCCACTTGCGGGATGCAGCGAGCCACATGAAAGGAGCCATTCGCTGAGTCATCTCTAGCAAGGCAGCGTGAGAGGGCAGCCTAAGCCAGCCGCAGTTACGCTGGCTCCTTTTGCTAGCCCTAGAGGGCAGAGTTAAATTTATAGGGTGGGGTTAGTATGTGCTGTAAATGTTCCTCCTTTAAATGTGTTTCTCATTTGAAATATAAATATTAAAGTCCTACTGAAGTTTGAGTGCGTTTGACATTCAAGAAAGGGATACTAAGCAGTGCCGTTTAAATCTTAATTTAGTTCAGTTTCTGGGCTACGAGTTAATCTTTTCTCAGAAGCTATTTATCTGAAAACTTGCTCTGGTATAAATATGTTTCTTTCTAATTTAATGTTAGATCTTTAATCTCTCATTTTAAGAATTAAGCATGTTGAAATAGCATTTGTACCAGATGAATTTGACATATTGAATTATCAGATCAAAAGAAACATGTTTAGAAGTTTCTACAGCAAGTTTGCAGAGAAGTAATTGCATTAAAAACAATAAATGAAACAAAGTATGCAATACATACACTGCTCCTAAGTTTCCCTTTCCTTCATTTTTTTCCTTTCTGTAACAACATTAATACTTAAATTGTCCCAATTAGGCTTTAAAATTTATGCTTTAGCTAGTAAAATCTGACTCGTTTGGCTTCCCTTCATTTTGCTGCTTAAGAACTGTCTCAAGACAGGTTTTGCTAAGCCAGTGTTAACAGATGAGCATATTATTTTAGCAACCAGAGCTTTGAAGTTGCAAAGTATTAATAAGGGAAATAAAAAAATTGTAGACAGATGCAAAAGATGCAGTAGTTGGTGACTTTTGTCAGTCAAAGAATTTCTTTTGTCTCTGAGGTTGGAACAAGTTTTTGGTTGTGTTGTTTTGGTTTTATTTTTCTTCCCTTTTTGATCCCTGTTGAGAGGATCTTCATGTTTGAAATTTCAAATTTTCCAATTTTTTTTTTTTTATGCATGTCTGTGTTTGCTTATGCTGCTCTTTCTTCCCTTTGGCTTCCACGTTTTCTTTTCGTCTGGCAAATTTGAACTTGCTTCAGCTCGGGACAGCTGGGGCAAAATGAATCCCCACGAATAAAATTATAACAAGAAGAGCAAAGTCTGTGAATGATCCTTTGCTGTTTCCTGAGTCGTTCCAGTGTCATTAATCAGTGCTGGTGCTGTGGAGGCTTGTGGTGTGTTATGTCGCCAGCACAGCAGCTTCTCCGTCCCTTTCCCCCACCCCCTGCGTGCCTACACAGTGGGGAAAACTAGAGAGGGAAGCCATCAATCTTCCCTGTCCTACATGTCAGCAGTGATTCTCCTGTCGACTTCCTGCTCTCTCTGCCGTGCCCACCACCTGTGTTTAGAATTAGCTCTAATGCTGCAGATCTCACTTGGCTCTTCACCTGTTCTGCCCCGAGTAAATGGCTGTTAAAATAAAGCAGAGCACCTAAATGCTATAGCATGTGAATAGTAACCACCCCTGTGGCTTGGGGGGTGATTTCTGTTGCAGCTGCTCTTGTAATACTGTGACAATTTTCTGTGACATTGTGGGGTTTGGGTCTAAAATCTCTTGCTTTTGTTTCAGCTCAGGGGGAGTTTGTGAGTCAGTCTTCTTATTATTTAGAAATTAAAACATTTATAAGATATATTATAGATGGAGGCATAAGCCTATCTTTAATCTGTTAGGCTACTGGGATAATCGTGAGCAAAGACCAAAGAAGCTGGTTAGTCCAAAGCTTTGTCCTTACTTTCAGTCACTCCAAGGATATAATTAGCAAAAGCTTCCTTGGAATTTGATTTTGAAGATGTATCTGTCTCCCCATGACTGGATAACTGAGAAGCTGACAGGCACCACCTCTGTACTTCTAGGGCAAGATTAATGTGATCATTTAATGCTTTGTTGTGTTAAACAATAGGTCTTAGTTGGGCTCTAACCAGACACAATTTTATGTACACTTTTATGTAATTTTATAACATGCCTATGCCAAAATAAAAGGAGAGAGTGATCCTGAGAATTGTTTATCTACTGGCAGCTTTCTCCCAGCTCCTTGAATGGGTGCTACGTTTCTCTGATTTTAAAACCCAAGAGAAATGAAAGCATAGGCATAATGTTACCTTATAATTGTAGCCTGTCTGCTGTCATTTCAAGTGTGTGATGGCAATATTTATGTGGAGTTGTAAAGAAGAGAGATTCTGAGAACTTAAGTCTTGTGAATGCTTTCACTTGATTTTATTTCTGTAACTCTTTGTAAAGGGGCAGCTGTTTTACGACTGATTTTACTACGTATTTGAGATACAGTTTTTTCTTGACTGTACCACACAAATATGTATATTCAACAGGTAAATAAATTCTTGTGTTCAGTAGTCACAGAATTCGTAAAGCTAAACGTGAAATATATAACCAAGATACCAAGAATTGGCTGTAATATGGGATGCTTGGATCTGCATGGATCTTTTCCTTTATCAGCTTCGGTGTGTCTTCCAGTACTGACACAGCTATCTCATGAGAGGGAATGATTGTGGTTTTGACTGCTGAATTGAGGCCTTGACATTGGGACCTCTTCTTCCACACAGAGAAAAGCTCTGCTTTGATCCAAGAAAGCAGAATTGGACTTTTGGAAGCTTCTTTGGAAGTCATCTTTCCAGTTTTGCATTGAAAATGGATATGGCCCTGCTGCAGAATGGCAGGATCAGACTTTAGCCATCCTCCTCTGGGATAAGGATGTAATGCTTATTCCTGATAATTTGAGAGCATTTTGATGTTGATGTATTTTCAGTATAAGGAGTGGCAGTTGTTTATCTCATGACAAAAGGGAGGTTAGGTGGAAGAACCCCTAAATCTTAATGGCTTTGGGGCCAGTCCTCATTCGGTAACACAACTGAGAAATGCACTATGATGTTTAGAATTGCCATGCGGAGATCTTTTAGAGAGAAAAGAAATAGTAGATGCTAAGTCATCTGTCAGGTACTGCCAGGCATGAGGATTAACATGCAGCACTACTGATGTAGGTGAACACACCACACAGAGTTAAACATACGAACAGCAGGCTCACACTGTGCTTACTACAGATGTCTGAATGAGTGAGTGCCTGTGGGCTGGAGCTGCATGTCTTGTGGCTTTCACTCTGCTCCATTGGGAAGTCTTCACTCCTTTTGTTTTTATCCTTTTCCAGCTCCAGTACTTTGGAGCACACAGCTCCCATCCCCTGACCTAACAGCTCCATTGAAGTGCATTCCAGCCCCATGATTTCATGGTACCAGGCAGAAGTCCCCTGCCACGCTGCTATGCTGCCCGCTGCTTCTCACGGAGTGAACAAACAGGGAACATAAACTCTCTCCAAAGGAGCAATGTTCTCTGTATATTTTTAGTGCAAGAAATCCAAGATTCATTTGAGAGTGTTTTGTGTGGGCTTTTTTTAATATAGACTTCTGCTAACACAATGGAATATTTCATGCCACCCTGTTTGCTGTAACTTCTCATGCTTTATGTTGTTAAATGGAATCAAAGGAGTTAAAGATGAAAGACTTCTAGTCAACTGGTCCCTCAGCTGGGAGCCAGTATGGGTTTGTTCTTTGTAATGGATTTGCTAATGCTTTACTCAGGTTCAGCCTAGCTCAGTTTTCATTATTGGATTTACTTATTTCTGTGAATTCTCTACTTCAGGTTAAGTAATTGCTGAGCTTAGACTGAATATAATACTGCTACTGTTTGTTTCTAACGTTTCACTTGCTATTTATTGCCCTTATACTCAACAAACCTTTTATAAGTATTTGTTTACCATTTGAACATACAAAGCACCATTAAAGATGTCAAGCTTGCCTTCACAGGTATTCTCTTTAATGGATAGAAAACTTGGTTCTTTCTTTATATGAAACTTTGTCCATTTGACATTGTACATTGTGTGTTTTCTTTTCAACATGTAGTGTGTCACCAGATGCTAACTTACATAGTATTACAACAAACCTACCTTTCATTAGCTCATTGTTAGCCTTTGAATCTTTGGAGTTAGTACAGTATTAGAATATGCAGTTTATGCTGAGACACTGATGTCTTGTACTTTCTTGGTGAAAGACCTTCTCAAACTGCCTGTTTAAATGTCACTATTGCATTTTTATGTATTGAGTGTATTATATTCACATTAGGGGACACAGTTTTGCCAATACATCCAATATGTTCATAGTAACATTATCTACAGACTGGACGGTGATCTGAGAAGTTGAAAAGGCAGATAACGAACATGTTATGGGAAACATGGGAAGCAAGGACTGCAGCTGCAATAGATCAGAGTCTGCCCAACTTGGGGACCAGCAAAGTTTCTAGACAGACCTGTTCTTCTCAGGGTGTCAGCACTTTTTGGGTCAAGGTATTGGCACATGAGCTGACCTGTGCTGACTGCACAGAAATTCCTATGCCTTGGTATAACACAAAGTTATCCCAGAGCTGCTCCTGCACTGAAGTAGCACCAGCTTCAGGGTCCCAGGGAAAAGTAACATCAGGAGACATGTCAGGTGATGCTGTCTTTTACTAGACTGAAGTTGGAAGATGTGCAAGTTTCTGCACTATGCTTTAACTTGGTCATCCTAACATACTTTAATTGATGTGGGTCCTTAGTGGATTTTTGGCACATGATAAAGTTCTTAGCTTTTATAACTGTGCAGGTAGAAAACAAATTTTATATGAAGTCACTGGAGTTAAGGCAGTAATAGCTTAATTAGAAATTAGTTTGAAGTATGGTTCATGAAGAGTGTTGTTAAACAGGCATTTAAATGGGTATCAGAAAGCAAGCCCATGTACCACCAAGTAGTGTGGGGAGAAGTAATGGGAAGGAGTATCAGGATTTGAGCTTAGTGAGGGGAGACATAGACATGAAAAAGGGTTATGTGCTCTGATAAACTGTTCTGGGATCCCAGAAGGGGTAGAACACCATGTTAGTGGTCAACTATTTCCTTCCTGACTTTTTATTGTCTTGGTTAAGAAACATAGGAAGCAAAAGACAAATGTTATGCCTGTTAAGTACCTGTTGCATTGCCTAGCAGCTGCTCTAGGCCTGTAGTAATAGAAGTACAGCTCTGAAGTCCAGCAAATCCCAGGTTTCTATATGACTTCATCTAATTTCTACACATTGGAATGTTGAATGCCTCTTTCTCTAGGAGAACACCTGGCCCTTCTTGTTGTTAACAGGAATCTGGCTGTGGTCCTGGTCCAGGTAGTGGGAGGTGAGTGGATTCTGTGAGTGGTGAGAAATGCTCTGATGTAGGTTCCTAGGAAAACAAGGAATCAAATGCCAAGTGAGAGACTGAGTATCGTAACTCCATTTTTGTGTAATGAAGAAAAGGGGCACATGGGTGGCAAAAGATTGGAACTCAAGGACCGGAAGCCGGAATTGCTGTTGGAAGAAGTGGTGTGCTATTCATTGCTTCAAGCACCTTGAAGCTCCTGTGCTGGATGTTCTCCAAGAGCACTTAGAAACTGACTCAAGAATGTAGTAGAAGTCAAGAAGATATTTGGGATGGGTTGAAGGGGTTTCCATCAAGACTTAAATGCGTAGGCATTTATGTGAGCAGGAGAAATTAGCATGGCAGCTAGCCCAAAGCTTCTCTCGCCTGTCAGCACAAACACTTAAACATTGGGTAAGAAAATTGTCTTGATCTGAAACACAAGTTTACTCTAAAGAAAAAATAATTTTTCAGCAAATTTAGAAAGAAATAGTCTAGGCCTTTATGACCTATAGATCATGTTTAAAAGTAAAAAAGTCCTATTCCATTTGGAAACACTTTCTCATTAATTTTTCTCAAGTCTGAGTCAAAATTAACTGAGTCAATTTGAAGTCCTTTTTTTAATAGTTAAAAGTAATGGTACTTGGCCTTGACTTTTACTACCATTTTGTGTGGTTTAATAGTTGTATGACTTTTTTTTCCCCCACACACATTTGTAAGAGATTCACAGAAAAGAAAACAGACTACATCAGTAAATAAATTCTTCCTGCTAAGTTATAGATGTTGCTCATAAAAGTTAGCAGGAAAAAAATCATGCAGCCACAGGCATAATGAAGTTGATGATCCTGCCACACAGCTGAGTCTGAGGATTTCTATTGTACAGCTTGCTGTGGTAGGGGGGACCCTAATTTATAAGTTGAGCGGTCTTGCATGCTCTTACAACTTGGCATGTAACAAGCATTTTCACATAAAACATTGCTGAGCTACTTCTGAATACGGTGGAATTCTTTGGGAAGGGCAGGGAGGTAATTGATCATATGCTGACAGCTCGGGACTCTGAGAAAATGGTCAGATGGAGGGCTGGGATGCAGGAAAACAAACTTTCTAAGATGGTAACTGTCACTTAGCCAAGCTATACATGCTTCAAGCTTTTTAATCTTTGCTCACAACCCCAGCTACTTAGTCTTTTTTTGGTTTTGTTGTTTCTCTGTGAACACTTTTCCATTGTTGACATTTTACTGCTCCTGATGCATGGACAGTATTCCAGGTGTGATTTTGAGCTATATCCATATTTCTTTGTAGGTCTCTTTTAGAAATTCTATTGCTGCCAAAATAGGGAGTTTCAGAACTTTGATGGTCCCTTTCATTATTCTTTGACCTTTGGGTCAAGAAGTAGTTTTCTTTCAGGAACTGCTCAAAATGTTCTTTGCAGCTAGAAAAATAAGACTTCAATGTTCATGGGACTTAAGATAGAAATCTACTGGGACATTGCATGAGTTTACTGCAAAGATGTTTGAATTTCTCTACGCTGTGACCTTAAGTTTCTATATCAGAGTGGATATAGAAACTGAAGTGTGGGTATAGAAACTAAAGAGAAACATACAGCTTTGGTGCAAAAGAAGATGAAAAAAATCTACCACTTGGTTTCTGAGACCAACTTTTTGCCAGTCTTGTTTATGGCTGTATTTTTTTGCATATGCAGTCTGACAGCTTTAAATTATGGTAGTTGTCAGTCTCTCTGCTATAAGGTAGAGTATTTTAACTGACTTACTGCAATTATCGGTTCTGAGGTCATTTATATATTAATAGACTTACAGGAGGGGAGAAGAGACAGGCATAAATGAAGCTTTATAAATGACTTTAAAATATAAAAGAATCTGGGAAAAAAAAAAAAAAAAAAAGTGTGTGTTAATTTTGCCAATGCTTTGTCATAGAACATGGCAGTGGATCGTATTTTCTCTGGTATCCAGCCAACTGGGACCCCTCATCTGGGTAACTACCTTGGAGCCATTCAGAACTGGGTGAATCTGCAGGAAAAGTGCAGCTCAGTGCTCTATAGCATTATGGACATGCACTCTCTCACCATGCCCAAGGAGCCAGCTGTCCTGCGCCAGAACATCCTGGACACCACTGCTGCCATCCTTGCCTGTGGGATTGACCCAAAGAAGTGTTTCCTGTTTAGGCAGTCACTGGTAAGTGCTCCTGTTGTGTTGGATTTGTTTCTGATTAATTGTATTTCCACACATCTTAATGCTGAGTTCAGCATTGCTGAACTCCTTTGTCATGTTTGTGTTGGTGGTCCTAGAAGATGTTAGCAGTGTCGGATTTTAAACTTACGCCTTGCTTTTGAAATTTTTTGAAATTTGTTGTGAAATTTTGAAGGCTGCAACCATGACTGAGAAACCCATTTAGGGATAAGTACACTGTAAATTTCTGAAGCAGAGCTAGGAGTTTATGCAGGTTATGAGTAAAATACTTCAAAGACCTCTTTATAAGTCTTACTTTAGTCACAAAAGGTCAACCAATAAATGCATAAACGTGGCCTGTGTAACCATAAAGGTAAGGAAAACACGTTTCTGTGCTTTTGTATCAGCTCTTTCCACTTGTTCTGCCAGCTGCATGGTAATCACAAAGTAACAGGTGATTAACATAGTAAGTTTTGTATCGGTTCCATTGTGTTCATCAGGGGGTTACATATTCTCTGGGACTTATTTTCCCTTCTTTGCTGTAACCTCCTTTTCATGTGCATGCATTTCCATCTGATCTGGTAATTCGTATGTAAACCATGTGCTTCTCTTGACTACCCTGAGGGCTTGCCTTCCCACCTGGCGTATAGCTATCACATGTTATATTTATCTGGAACACAACTTTGTTTCTTGCTTCATGAACTTTCTGCTATTGACTCTAAACTTGCAAACTTCTGTAATTTCCACAGACACAGATGTGTCATAGCTTCTGCTCTTGTGAAGGCACCCGTAAGTGGATGTCCACCTTGCAACAGAACTGCAAAGGTGATGTGCACACAGGATCTGAATTTTATCTGTGCATGCTGAAATTGTGTTGCATTCTCCCTTTCAACACGATTCTTTACAGGCAGAGTTTCCTGGGGTTGTTAAACTGCAAATGGCAATCATAGCTCTATATCCCTGGTGAATAATGAATTGATGAAGACAGATATACTTCCTGCTTCACTTTTCCTCTGTGTTAAAAAACCAGTCTAAATAGATGAGCTCAGAATTCTAGGGGAAATATATTTAAATAAATTCACCCCATTTTTTTTCAAATCTGTTTATCATTTTAAATATGTTACCAGCTTGGGTTTTAATTCTCTTCTCTGACTTGTCAGCCTCCAAATGGTGAAGTCATTAGCTGGAATAATTGCAAAGTGAGTTACAAGTCAATGATGCAGTAAAAACCAGTCTAGAGGGTTTTTTTTCTTGTTTTCAAGCAACTGAACAATTCAATTAGTTACAACACAGGATCAGTGACTAGATACACAGAGAGGACTCTTCTGCACGAAGGATAAATGCTTTGCAAGTTATGGTTACAGAGGAATAAAGATACAGAGGAATGAAGATTTATAAAACTGCAAGTGATACGGAGAAATTGTTTTATCCACTGAAGAATATAAACTGACAAATATCAAAACAAGTTAACACCTGGAAGATTCAACACAAGCATAACAATGCTGCATTTAAAAAAAATCCACAACTGGGCTACAAAACCCCTTGACACAGGATACAGTGCATGCTGAAATTTATACAAATTCAGAAAGGGACTCAACAAATTAATCTGAAAAATTGCTTTGGGAGTGTTGCATATCTGAGCAGCCACCTTTACAGGAAGTGGTGAAACCACAGATGGGAGAGTATCCATGCTTTTCTGCACTTAAATTCTTTTTTTCGTTGGTTGCTGTCAGAGATGGATATTTGATCTGGTCCAGTGTTGCTTTTCTTATGTTTCTGCTGGTCTAAAAGCTAAATTAGTGCTGTTCCAGGTCTTGCTAAAACCAACACTCAGGCTTCCCTTGAAGCCAGCAGATATCAGTGAGGATCTTACATTGCATTCAGCCACAGAAAGTATGTTGTATTTTTCACAATGTAATGCAGAGATGAAATCTTGAACTCCTGAAGAAAAAGTGTCAGACTCAGGAAATGATGGCTTTGTGTGCAGTGCTTCTACAGTACCAATACAGTCAAAAACAAATGAAAACCTAAGATAACTAAATTTGAACATGTTCAGCTTTATCAAACAAAAACTTCCACCAAATACATTCTGATTTTCCTTATGGTGGTTAGGCTGGCCTCAGTTAAATGGTCTGCCTTTTTACCTTAATTTTTCTGTGTCCTTATCTGTCCAGATCTAATGTCATCATTTTTATTAAATCTAAACCATTAGATTAAATGTTTGAGCTGTGTCTGATGTCTTGAATGTTATTCTTACCAATACTTACCACGCAAGTATCCATGCAACTTTCAGAAGTGTCTGATTATAGGATATTTTTGAAAGCTCATTGTCACCCTGCAATCAGAAGAACTATCACAGTTGTGTGTGAATGTAGATTGTTTCAGCACTAGTTCAGGCTGAAGGGGTTTGTCAGCTTCCCCAAACCTAGTCTGTACAAGCTGTATGAAGTGGTCAGGTATACCCAGAGATGCACTATGATCTGTTACATTTACATAGGCAGCACCAGATGTTTCTCTGGAAGCAATTAAAAGGAGTATCTGCGTGTAGCTCTTGATGTGAGGAAAGGAGACAGGAACCTTGCTAATGTGATTATTGTTTTAGTATGATAATGAAATAGTACATTATGGAATGTCATAATACCGAGATGATTGTTCCTTAAAATGAAGGTGTAAGATGGATTGCAGCTATTGCTAATCAAGAAAGTTTATTGCTTGATTTTGCTTGGAAATTTCTCAGATTTCAAAAAAAAAAAAAAAAAAAAAGGGGTTGGCCTCCTTTTCAGCCACTGTAGCAGTCTCCAAGGGTGGTCTAAAAATGCCCCACTTTTGTGTACAAACATTTGCCTGACGTGTAAAGCAAAGTGACCAAAACTGATTGTATACTGAAATAGGGTGTGTACTTCCAGAGGTCAGCAGGAAAGCAGTGAAAATCCAGCCACAAAGAACTGGATTAGGTATTTAGTTATGGACAGAGTAAGTTTTTTCAATAGCAGATGAAACTGCTAAATGAGAGAATTCTCAGTAGCTTAGCGTGCTGTAATTATTGTTTTATTTTGAGCTCTATCTAGAAAATTACCAAATCTGTATATCACAGAAATGTTTCTTTAATTACTTCTGAATGACATTTCTGCTCATTTTTTTAAACAAACATTGTGCAACAAAATTGCTGTTTATGAACTTATACTTTTAATCACCAAAACCCAGCACAACTAATGACTTTTTCTGTACCCTGGTTCTGTAGCAGTAAGGCAGAATGAAATTCTTGCACTACAGAAGTATGGTAGTAATGGTAAGCCCCACTAAGGGAACTGCTCATGCAGTCATTCATGTAAATGCTGTTGTGTCCTCTCACTTTCTCTGGATTACACTGGGCAAGAGTAGTCTAGAATTGCTGAAAAAGGATTTATTTTTGTTGTGGGTTTTTTTTTGTTTTGTGTGGTTTTGTTCTTTATTTGTTTGTTTGGCTTACTCTTTCTGTATTTTGCTGCTTGTGTTGCTTCTCTGGATTATGTTTGCCATATGTGAAAAAAAATAATGCTACTTGATTTCTCAAAAGGCCTGTGCCTTTTGGTAAGGGTTTCACTTATTTTGCTTTCTTAGGCTTTTTTTCAAGCCTCTAATCCAGAGATATCTGAAATACCTGCCTTCAGAGTTTTCACACACTTTATCATCCTTTTCAATACAAGCAAGATACAAAAGGCTGAATAATATGAATCACAGACTGACTGCTGGGAGAAACTGTTCTGAGAAGAGATACCTCTCATGCTTATACTAGATCCAAAAGATGCTGTTATGATAAGGATACAGGTGAAGTTGACTTGGAATTCCAGAATAGATTTCAGTGATGTCCTCACCTTTCAACTAAAATTAAATAAAAGTGACAGAAATTTTGAATAAGCATTTTTTTATTGTATTGTTTAGAAAGCATATGGCGTATGTTCTTATGTACTGGATATATAGCTAAATTAATTATAAATGGAAACCGCTAGTTGGATGAAAATTAGTTTTGTATGCTTCAGAATTTACCATTTATAGATTTTATTGTTTTAAAACATGTACAAGCAGTAAGTTAATGGCTGGCTGTATATTTGGTCTTAATACATTGCAGTTCAACAAATACCTCCCACACTTACATTGCCATATAAAAACTTGAATTCCAGCCTAGGGAAGTAGTGGCTGCAAAGAACAAGTGATGATAACTTGAAAATATTTAGAAGGAAGAAGGATGGGGATGAATAATTAGGGTAGCGTTTGGAACCACATTGTCTGTGAAGGGTTATAAACAAGCACATTTAATTAGAATATCTAGAAAAACAATTGTGGTGTTTGTTGGACAGTAAAATGGCCTCCCAGTGAGAGAAGCTCTTACATTACAGCTTGTTTAAGTACATTTTCTCAAATAGGAAGTTATAGAAAAGTGACGATTTTAGTAAGAATAAAAAATAAAAATAATTGCATATTTCATTTTTATTTGGAGCACAGCTGCAAGATGTATTAAGCTTTCTTAGAGAAAATAATGTCAAGAAATGCTTTAAGTGGCTGCCTTTGCCTACTGGGCATAAAAAAGAAGTTATGGAATAATGTCTTATACAACATATCGTGAGAGTATTAGAAGAAACAGAAAATATATTCCTGAAGTTGTACCATAACTGATAAAAGCTGTAACAGTCATCTTTCATAAAACTTAGATCTTTTATTGAAACCAAAAAGGACTATGTGGGGGTAAATAAGGAAGACAGTATGCAATCTGCACACATGGTAAACTTATACGATATAACCCATTTTCTCTGACTCGTGGTGGGTACACTACACATTTCAGTTCTTACCCACAACCATCTTGTATCTCATCTGCTTCACAGTCAAAACAATATTAGAAACTGATTTTGCTTTTATGTGGTCTCAGGCTGCTCTTCCTGTCCACCTATCTATTGTAGTAGACACATGCTGAATGTCCCAAGAGAAACTAAAATTCCATCAGAGTTGATTCAGCAGGCAGTGTTTGATACGCTGCATGAACGCTTCTCTGAGGAGTCCTGTGAGTTTCTGGACAACATAATGTTCAGTTTCTGGGCGGAAAATTGCAGTTTTCATCCTTCTGGATGGGGTGATTTATTTTCTGAGTATAATCAGCTGCAGTATTCTTGCAGCGTGCAAGCAAATTGAAGCAGTAATTCTGGGAGGTGGGAATGTGCAAATTTGTCTTAGCCTTAACTCCAAAAGCCACTATACAGCAATATAAATGTGTGCACTGTTTCACTGCTGTTATTTTCCAGAAGTGTCTCTCTGCTTTGTTTTGTGGGCAGAGTTTGAATAGATTCACACTACCCCTTGTCCAATTTCCAGAGGGGCTGAAAAGCTTCCATTGCATCATAGCTTATAAATTCATTAAAGTACATTAATTTAGCATGGTCCATTGAAAACTTCCTGTCATAAGAGGAAGTATGTGACTGTTTAATTTAGAAAATTATTCTGCTTCTCTCATTCCTCTGTTTTCTCTCTCATGGACTGGACTAGACATAACTAGAGCTCAGTGGGAAGGAAAGTCATGGTTCACTAGGATTTCTCTTCTTTTTTTTCTTTTTTCTTTTCTGCCTTAATTTACTTTCTTAATCTCATACTATTATGTAGCTGTTTTCCTCTCTTCACTAGTCTTCTGGACACGTCAAACTAATTATTCGAACACTATTGTGGGTTATACTAGGAAAATGTTTCTGCAAATAAGTTAATTTCATAATGAATAAAGGAGAGGAAAGGGTGCTTCGGCCAAAATACTGTGGTCTATCAGGGTTTATAACCAATAAGGCTTGATTCCAGTAGGAATATTCTTGGTCAGGTTCTTCAGAAAGGAGAGACATACCTTACTTGTAGCTGTAAACTTATTCTACCCAATTAATTATTTCTTTGAACAGGAATTTGGGATACTGTGGCAAATTTTCTGTCATAAGAGTACCTGCACTGTGTGCATTTGATTCAAGAGTAGTCTATTTTTTTGTCTTGTTTATGGCCTTTTTTTTCTTTAGCTGTATAATATAGAGACATATTGCTAAGTAATTTGTAGATATTGCCTGCAATATTAGGCATTAATAAAACCTTACCTCTTATTCAAGAAAAATATGAGCATCATTTGCTTTTAAAAAGGGCCTCTTGAATTTTGCAGAAGCTCTTACTGGTACTTCTAGAAGAGACAAAAGTCCTAAAACAAAGGTTTAATTTATTCTTAAATGTAGGACTCTTTCCTTCTCTGTTCCAATTTCTTTTAGTACACAGCTATCCAGATTACCTCCTGAGACTGTTTGTTTCTTCTCTACTCCATCAAAATTAAATCTTTTACATTTACTGCCCCTTTAAAATGTAGTCCTTAATGAGGTTACACTGCTGAAGGAAACCTGTTTCCATATCTTAGATATGCAGCAAATTTGCAGTGCCTTACAGAGAAGGGCGTATAGGTTACAACTCGAGGAAATCCATCTTGAAATTAAAATGCTGCATCTCTTTTTGCAGAAAGCCACTTCAGCTGCCAACAGACAACTTTGTATTATAGCCTCAGAAAGCTGAGGCCCAGTGTTGCTGATTTGCCTGCTTTCAAATCTGCTTCCAGTATTCATGCCTTTCCCACTGTTCTTGAATCTCATGGTTTGCTGTCTTCCTCAGCTTCACGTCTCATCATAAAGTCATCTAGAAGTATTTGGACTAAAAGCAGCTACTGGTTTTCCATGTAGATATCATTGGCTATGGCCAGGGAATATCAGCAATAATTCAGTAAGGAATAGCTAGGATAAAGGACAAAAAAAAAATAGATCTGCAGGAAGAAGCCCTAAGATTGTACTTCAGCATATAAAGCTCCAGAGATGATCCAAGTATAAATCATGACCTGAGTTTAATAACTTCAAATGGCTGCACAAGTAAATAAAAAGAAGCTAGTTGTCTTTCAAAAGGGAGGAGAAGGGCACTCAGGTGAAGAAACAGAATTGTTTATGTCTTTCAGATAACTGTTCATTATTATTTGGAAGTGGTCACCTCTGTTAAATATGTGTGCTTTAAAAAAATAAAAGGAATCTGGCTACAGAGCCTCGGCCTAGTCAGGCCACAAGGAGGGAATATAAGTAGTTTGCTCTGGAAATAACTCTTTGATTACTGATTAATAAGCCAGGTTGTGGGGGATGCTTAATGCAATGGAGATTGAAGGAGGAGATGTGTCCGTTGTAGTGGAGCAGAGATGACCATCTCAACCCTTTGAGAAACATTGATGGTTTTTTACAGATTTGTATGAGATTAGGAAAGAAAACTGTTAAAATGAGCAAGATCACAGGGCAGGAAAAAAAGAGAGAAACTTGTTGTATTTACTGAGAAGAGCAAAGGGTAGGATTTGGGCTGCCTGAAAAGGGGGTATTGCTATATGGATCTGGTTAAGATTTTTTGGAAAATTTTTAATGGGAAATAGTTGACTTTGTAAAGGGAAACAATAAATAGAGCACTTAAAATACTGTTGTTCCTAGAAATATTTTCAGCAAGGCTGCAAGAAATACTTCCCAAGAAAATAATGTTTATACTGAAAACAGCCTTTTATATTTTTTTCAGGACACAAAAGTAGCTGAAGTTGACCTGAAGGATTTAATGGATTAGATAGCTGACTTTCAGAATTATTAGTGATTGTGTCATTCTTGGAGTTTGGTTTGACATACAGTTCAGAAACTGTCACTGGTTGTGAGATTTGTTACTTGGAGATGTAATTCTGGTTTTCTACCATTTGTATTATTTTTCTACTGATGTATTTGGGGGAGAGGGCATGCTGAGAAAATTATGTCTTCATTGGAAAAGAGTTAAGTTTATTATTATCTATTCTCTTGAAAAACTGAATTCCTGACGTACATCGTATCTCTGGACAGTAGTTTATTGTCAGATTTTAAAATACTAAAGAAGTTGAGTTCTTCACTGGTTGAAGTATATACAGAATAGCCTGAATTAATTTGAACTCGTTATACTTATATTTCTTGAAATCCTAGATAGATTATTGAGTAACCTCCTTAAAATATAAATTAAAAACCCAAGCATAACACCTCTCCAACATTCCTATTCTTTTTAATGAAATTGTGTGAAAAGTGATACTTCTTTGGCAAAGGTTTACCTTGTGATGGCACAGTAAACACTACCTAACACAATAGGAATCAACTGAAAATTGTTTTGTAGATTTATGCAAATATGAGATGTCTCTTCTCTGTTTCCTTTCATTTCACTGTTGAAAGCCACATAGTCTGTAATGCTCAGGGTTTGTTTTGGTTTGTTTTGTTTTTTAATGGCACAGTCAGCAGTCATGTTCCTCAGGGATTCTTTCTGGGAGCAGTTCTGGTCAACATATTCCTTCATGACCTGAAGAAGATACTGACCAGAAGTTCATGGGCAGTGCTAATGGGGAGCCAAATGCTATGCCAAGGAAAGGACTTCCAAAAGAACTCATAAGACAGAGTGGACAGGCAAATAAGGGGTAGAAAAGCTTTAAATACTTTTTAAAAAATCTGGGTAAAAGTATTCTAAACCTTCCTCACACAATGTAGGAAAGAAAGTCCTGGAGTCATCATTGGCAGTTCTCTGAAGTCATTGGCTCAGCACAAGCAATTTTCAAAAAAGCTAATGATATCTCATCATCACCACATCACCAGCAAGGGTATTGTGAATAAGACAGATGATGTTTTGTCACCATACAAAACCTTAGTGTGCCCATTTTTTGAATATTGGGTAAAGTTTTAGAGTCTACATCTCCAAAATGAGCTAGTGAATTAGATATGACACAAAGAAGAATAATTTATGCAGCAGGGGATAGAGTAGCTGCCTTAAAAAGGCAAAAAATCAGAAGTCAGGGTTGCTTCAGTTTGAAGAGGAGAAGGCTGAGGCATATATTCAATAGAAGTTTACAAAATCAGAAAAACACTGAATAAGCTGGATGTGGAATTGTTCAGCAAGTTGTGCAATGTAAGAAACAGGTAGTATTCAAAACCAGTAAACAAACATGGACACATTAGTGGCTAAATTATTTCTTTACACATCAGGTTTAAGCCTCTGGAGCTTGCTGCTCCATGGGGTTATGAAGTGAGCAGTAGCAGCTGTTTCCAAAAGGGTTAGACACATTCCTGGGGAGTCTGGATACTTTACCAGGACTGGGCCAGGGATAATACCTTCTGGTATTCCCTACTGCAACAACTATGGATGCTGGAGAAGTAAGAGGGGAAGATACTGTAGGAAGCAGTGGGCTCATGTGTTTGCCCCAAGTGCTACTCCTGGAAATAGAGCACAAGGCTGCATCACCTTTGTTGTGATCCAGTACAGTGTTATTTCTTACATTCTTGTGTTTTAGTTGTTTAATGAATTTGTTTGAAAAGGACCTGCAGCAGGAAACTGATGGAGTTTGTCTGGGAGAATGGCTACTCCTGGTTGTGATCCATGGGTGTTGCTCAGTGAAAAGAAGAGCAGACTGAGTAATAAAATAAAGAAGACTTTATTCTGCTGGTGTTATACATCATCACATCTTCCAGTTTCATGTACATCATCATGTCTTCCAGTTTCTTTGTATCAAAGTTATGAAATCAATGTGATGGAATACTGTAGTTAAATGAGTAACATTTTAGTAGATGCACCACGACCAACCAAAGGCAGCAATTACCTGCCCCACTTGCCAAGTAAAACACAGTAGCTTAAACCGTGATTTAGCCTGACAAATGATTTGTGGTTTAAGCCTAGAACCTCCTGATTCGCACAGTCGGTTACTGCAGTTTGGATGATGGATGCTGACTCATTAGCTGCTGGTGCTGAATTTTATTCCAACTGAAATCTCTGCCCTTTGGTACACTTTTATGTATTTTGTCCCCATTTTATCAGGCTTTTTCTTCAGCATATTCAGCACTTCAGTGTTACTTAGGAAAGGACTGTGTGTTTGAAGATGAGAAATGAGTATAACTTGGTAGGACCCAGAATTTTGTATTCAACCCAACAAGTGCTGTTTAGATCTCTTGGTGTTTTGGTAACTGATGTAATGTCAAATCCACTGATCCAGTTAAACACACGTGCAGTCTTGGCTGCGAAAGCAACATCTGACAGAGCTGAATCAATGACTGCATAGCTTTTAAAAAGTTTTCTTGTCAACACAAGTGCAACAGAGCACCATCTCCTCTCTGTCCGTGACTAGAAGAAAGAAATGAGAAACGACTTTGAACCAGATGGTGATCCCTTCTAGATGAAATAGGAGTCTTGTGCTTAGTATTTTCCATGAAGTTCATTTTACTCCGGTATTTTGTTGCACTTTGTCTTATGCACAGAAGATTGCAGGTCAAATAAGCATGAGGGAATTAATAAAAACCCTGAATCTGTGGGAAAGGCAGAAAGAAGGGTAAGAATCAACCTGAAATATTTCTAACCACTGAGCTGTAGTCTGGAGGTTGGATACTTTTACACATTGGTGACCAAAGTAGTCCAATGACTGCTAGTTAGGAAATTACTATATTTAAAATATGACAACAAAAAGAATTGCAATTAATAATCCCAGTAATTCTTAATTGTTAACAAACACTTTTAAATGCCTTCTGTTTGGGTTGTTATATCATGTTGCAGGCATGAAACTTTGAACATCTTTGAGACAGCATGCTCTTAAAGATTCAAACCTGTCAACAGAGGATAATCAAGTATGCAAGCAAAGGAGTTTACACGTGTGTTCAACTCTGCTATTGCTAAAGCATTTTCTTTCTTGTTTAGGAGTGGATAGGATCAAGAACCTTGCTATACTATTTTACTGTAGAGCATTCAATCCTTGCAGTGTCCAAAACTTTCCATTAGCTTGTCACTTGACCTTACTGAAAAAGTAATATAGATAAATAAATAATTTTCTGATCTTTTATGCAGTTTTTGTTATTGACTTTGAGAAAATATGCATATAAAAGAAGAAGATTTAAATAGATTCTACCATCATACTTTCAGGTTCCTGAGCATGCAGAACTTGCCTGGATTCTTGGGTGCATAACTAATGTGCCACGTCTGCTACGTTTGCCTCAGTGGAAGGTATGGACAGTTTGGTAAATTTAAAAGAAAATTATGGGAATTCAGTAGAAATGTTGTCCTGGAAATACTTGTCATCTGTGAAATATCAACTGTACCTTGGTTTTCAATTTAAGCAATTCTGTAGTCCTGTGGTGGAAGGGAGAAAACATGTCTCATATCACTCAACATATCATTCCATGTTCCTCTTAGTGAACATTTAACTGCTGGAAGCTACAGAATTGTGGTTTTTGCAGAGATTTGCAGAAAAACAACTAAATAAGAGGTTTGTTTACTGTTGTTAAACTGATTTTGCTAGAACCTTCAGTGTTATTTCAATGCTTAATAATGCAAAGTAATGCAAGGTGTTGAAGTGGAAACCTTGGGTGTTGCTGATTAAGGAGTTCCATAAACAGCTTTTCTTTTTCTGCTACAAGGAGTGGCTGCTCTGTAGTTTTATGGAAGAGTATTCAAAAGAGGCATATGTTTGAAGACGAGTATAGGAATTACAAATACTAAAAATGTGCTGAGTGATACTGTATCTTAAGTGTTTGCCTTTACAAGTTTCAAATGTTCATCTTCTTAATCTTGATGTTGCATCAGCATGACTGCATCAACAAAGTTCTTCCGTTTAATTTCCTTGTATTTTATTTTGACATTTAGTTAACAGAAAAAGAAAAAGACAGGAGAGAGAAGTATCTGAAAAAGTAAAAGAAAAAAAAAAAACCAACAGCTTAAGAACAATTTGGTTTGCAGAGTTCAGGGCAATCTTAAATACCTCCAGATGTTTTCTTTTTTCCTGTTTTCCTTCTTAATTAAATAAAACCAGTAAAACTTAAATACAGCAACCAGTGTTAATGCATGGCCTAGATTAAAGCAAACCTTTTCAAACCTGAGGTTCTAAAGTTAAGCTCTTAAATCCTACTTTGACTGGATTGACTTTCCAGACCCACAGATAGGTGTTACAGGTGCTAGGCTTTGCAAATTAGGTTTCCTGAACTCTAGGCACTTAGAGATGTAGACAGAATACAGGATCTGTTGGACTGCGTGAGTGAAGTCTAAATATATTTGAACAGTCTTAATGAAATAATTCAGAATTCAAGGGGATCAGTATATTTAATTATTGCTAAAAGTAAAAGATATGCCATCACTAGAACAGAGTTAGTGTCTGTAGCCTGACTGTCTTGATCTCGGTGATCCATATCAGGGAGCAGTAGGGGACTTCAATGCATTTGGTGGTTTGTGGGGAGCATTGTGAACTAATGGAGGCAACACTCTACTCTGCCTCTCTAGTTCTGGGTTCTCCCAGCTGTCACTGGCTGTCCTGTGTGATCACTGTATCTTGATCTCTAACACAGGTATTAATACCATTTTGTATCTCTATTATGAAGTGTTTCAAAAATTTATTGCTGAAGACACTATTTAAAAAGTAGGATTTATGTGTAATATGCAAGTGTAATAACTCAGCCTGATGGTTTTGCATTTGAAATTGTTTCCATTCATAAGGTTACAAACAGAAAACAAAAGAAACCCTGTTTTCCTTCTCACTAGAATATCAGAACAGTGTTGGGAAATTCATAAATATAGGACATAACCCAGAATATATTCGTAAGATTTTACATGCCGCTGTCTTCTGTAGAGCTACATATATAAATTACTTGATTATTCAGAATTCTAATTAGTTAAAATCACAGACTTTGATACCATTAGTCAAAAGTGTGATTCTTCTCTGTTTTTCTTTTCCAAACAGATGAAGCGTGCCAGCCAGAATAGCGAAGGAACTGTTGGTTTGTTGACTTACCCTGTGCTTCAAGCAGCAGATATTTTGCTGTACAAGTAAGAGGCAGAATGTGAGCCCATGGGCAATGTCTTTGCAGCTGCATTGGAATGAACGCTTGTCAGGTCAACATGCTAACTTATTGAGCAGGGGAGCTGTGTGTGATTAGATCACACCAATTCCAGAAGACTGGAAATGGATGACAGACTCTCAGGTGGCTGGTTGAAATCTAGCCAGATTAAAAAGCTACTGACAGGGCTGTAAAGAGCATAAGCTGGTGACATGAGAATAATTCTTAGGGAATTATAACAGACTGATGTTTAATTATACATATTGCACATTCACACAGATTTGCTTTTTTTAAAGTAGTTGTGCTTTATTTTATGCAGTGTATTGTAGAGGTACTTATACTGTATGTTGTATTCCAATATTAGTGGGGGATTCTGTGTAGGCCAGTTCATACTGATGAAAAAGAGTGAGTTACTGACTGCAGCTTGTAGTACCTGGGCTGGTTTAGTTTTCTGAACTGTGTTCTGTGCTGTACTGTGTGCTGCACTGGAAATAGCCCCTAGTGAGGGACTGGGAACTCAGCATGCCTAGGCATGTAAGCTGGCAGATAGAATTTGTAGTGCATTGTCATGACTGCTTGTATTTCATAATATGATTTAAACTGTCTCAGTAAGTAAATGTTAAAGACAGTGCACCATGTATGAAATATTTTTATGTTCAGAACTTAAGTACTTTGTGGCATTGTTCTGAAGGAAATTATAAGTATTCGTTGGGACAGAGAAGTAACACAGGACTGAGGACAAGGATGTCAGGTCAGACTAACCAAGATTAACCAGTTGTGAATTCAGAAAAATGTATCTAGAGAAAAAACATGTTAATTGATCATAGTAGGGAAAACACTGTTAGGTGAAAGGACTGTTAGAAGACCAAGAGATGGTATTTCTAATTTACCTAAATTTTAACTGAAAATAGCAGGAAGCAAGCAAAAGTCAAAATTTTTTTGACTATTATAATGATTTTACTTGAAGTGAGTCCCATCTGATTGTCAAATATTTGAGTGATTTGAGTGTCAAGTGTTTAAGGGTGAAATTTAGACACATTTATCAGAAATCATGTTGTTTTGATTGAGCTCAACCGTGTCTGTCTCTTCTACCTCTAATAAGATCAGGTGTTTCATCTTTCCTTAGTAAAGCCAGTGGTTTGTTGGCTACTATCTGTATTAACAGCAGGCTGTCCAGACAGACCACAAAACAAGGAAGTGAAAGAGAAACAATATGTCTTTGAAGAAATTTGACTTAATATCTTTAATAAGAAATGTTTTAATGTAAGTGAAATAATATGAGGAACGAGAATTGGTGAGAAACAGAAACACAGGAAGAGAACAGCAGTCATGAAGACAAAATTTAAGAGCTGGAAGAGGGGGAGAAACAGTACTAGCTCAGATGAACCAAGGATCAAAGAGATAGGAAAATGGACAGAAGGTAAATACATGACAGAAAGGAGTAAAAATAGCACCAGAATAGAAATATTAACAAAAATAAAAGCGAGGAAAAATGCAAGGTATCATGCAGAGACTTTTATAGAGATAATATGTTTTCTGTTTAGTGGCAAACTTGGTGAATATGGAACCATTTTGGCATATGGAAACATTTCTTTTGACCTGCTTAAAGGATATTGATTATGGTAACTGATTTTCTCTCAGTTACAGGGCACTGTAATTTCCTATTGACTACTGTAACTGCTTTTAGGTTGCCTTGCTGGCTGGTTTGGAATAAAGGTGGAAAAATTGATTTCTGGATGTCAGCCCAGTAATTCAGAATCAGAGGGAAAGAGTACCGTGTTGATCTGAAATTTTCTGGGAACTTTAAAGATGCATAGTGAACTTCCTTGCTTTGGAACACGTCCAGTATTCATAGCTGAATACCCCATAAGCCTTAGGAAAAAAAATCTACTGGGGGATGGGAGAGTAATCAAAAGCTGGCAAGATTTCAAGTCTGCCTCATCTGAAAGAATCATACATTTTTAGCAAGTATGATTAACTGTGGGAAAGAATCACCAGGGGAAGTAATGGATTCTTCACCTCCTCATGTCCTCTGATGCAGATTGTGTTTCCCTCCAGAAGCGCATTCAAGCCATTGAGTTCGATACAGAAGATCAAATTATCCTTTGAATCTAGCAGTTCTAATCTTCTAATAACACTTGTGACAATAGAGGCACTGGACCACATGATTTATACAATTGTGGTGAGGAAGAAACACTCTTCTTTCCTTCCCTCGATACCTTCTCAGTACTAGCTCCACAGCAACAGTTACGTTTACCTGAGGCTGGACATGACAAGGTGCTTGCACTTTATGCCTTGCAGATCTTTCTTACTTTGTTTGCACAAACAAGAGCACTATAACATGTGCTCTTTGATCTCTAAAGAGGCAGCAGGAGATACCACAGAAGCCTTTCTTTGAGCTGAGTTTAATGAGTTGCTTGTACAGGTATCTTTGCCATATATGTCTTCACAAAGGGCTATTTTTGCCCTTGCTTATGTGCTTCAATTCAGCATAAAAAACAGAGTCATCCTTGAATATGTTCAGTTTAGGATCCTGTTCCCACAGCACCTATACCTAGCTGGGAATGAGTGTTTGGTTCAATCTGGCCCTCAGTCATGGCAGAAGCTGTGACAGTCTTGAGAAACATTTCAGCAGAACCAGAGAGCTTTGCTGAGTTTCCTGTATCTGTCTTTTATTAAAAGGTCAACACGTGTTCCTGTTGGAGAAGATCAAGTCCTGCACCTGGAGCTAGCCCAAGATATAGCACAACATTTCAACAAGAAATATGGAGAATTCTTTCCTGTGCCCAAAGCCATTTTAAGTGAGCTGGTCTTGGTTATTTTTTTCCCCATAACTGCGCTTCTAAGTTGAAGATAGATTTAAATATTGTGGAAATAGTTTCAGGGACCAAGAAGAGGAGGCAAACTGATATAAAGGGAGTAGAAAATTAAAAACTGGCAACAAGAGACTAGAGGCTGTGAAAATGAACTCCAAGATAGATATAAGGCTTTAGAAATCTATGGTTGAGGAGTGTATGTGTCTGGTATTCTAGTCCAGGGGGCCAGATGCACTCTATTGCTGTCAGTCAGCCTTGCTCTTCAAGTACTGGACTTTTAAGAGTAGGGTCTCTATTCCATGTTGCTCATTCAGGAGATATGTAACAAGGCAAGAGACCTCTAGCAAGCAGAATTCTTCAGTGTCTGAGTGGGAGCTGTTTACTTTAAGCATGCTGAACAGCCTGTTGGTTTGTATGCACAGCGCTCCCGTTTTTTTTAAGGGTGTTTAATATATGCTTGAATATTTCAATATGTGTCTGCCACAGAGCTTAAGACTTTACGGTTTTTGATCTTACACTCAGGAAGACTTATAAGGAAAATCTTCTCAGCCATTTTTGAGCTATAAGGTCATAGGCCGGGGGGGTGAGGAGGAGTCAGATGGCGCAAATGGCATGTTTGTTAAGAAACGTGAAGAATTGGGCAAGGATGAAGCGTTGCATCTTTGTTGTAAGTAATGTAGAGGAATGCACAGCAGAGACCTTCGCCCCCAAAAGGGCAAGGAGCTCTCAAAAGACAGGCGGTAATAAACCTTTCTCAATTTTCAAGCCTCAGTGACAAAAATGGTGTTAGAGTGGAGTTTTGAGAATATTAGGGATTGCAAACTCTGCAGTTTCTAATTGAGTACTAAGCATTATAAAGAGGAGCTGAGTGTAGCCTGTGATGCAGATGAGACTGTTTACCATTAAATAAAAAGCTCATTTGAAAAAAATAAAAAAGAAAGGAAAAAAAAAATTAATTTTGCTCCCAAAAAGCATTCCTTCTTAAGTTCACAAGTATTTGCAAACCAACAAAATATCCTAGATGAATGGTGAAGATAGACTCATTCTCATTCACATTCATCTCATATTCAGACTCATTAGCTGTAGACAATTGAATTACCTGCACTCTTTCAAAATTGCTGAAAAGGGACAGAAAGGGATTTCAGAACAAAGCACTTTCTGGGGTAATCTGAACTGTAAACTGGAAGAACCCTTATCCTTCCACTGGGTGTGTAGGCCATCTATGAGCAGTATGCAGGTAATTTAGTTGGCTTTATTAGATGTCTAAAAACAATTGGTGTGAGTACTCTGTAGATAAGTGATACTTTATGTACTCCATGAATGATATTTCTTGGTGAAAAACTGAAACAGTGTGGGTTGATGCTGTTAAGGTACATCACAATATTCTCCTAATGCTACTAATCTATTACATGTACATGCATTTATCTTAGCACTTTGTACAATACCCACACCTTTCTTATCTGAACAGTGCTTTACATCTAACAGAGCTGGTCAGTGTTGACTTAGAGAGTTTTAATAACTGCTTTTACTGAGATTTAGGAGAATTGCCAAGAGATTTTGAGTGGAAGAGTTTCCTGAAATAAGGAGATTAACTGCTTATGGGATTCTTATATTTTTTTTTACCAGTGGAGTTAACCTGTTTCTCTACTGTTCAGAACCTTTCAGTAATATGAAAGAATAGAAGGGAGGAGAAATTTGGGGGGTGGAAATCAGCATGTAAGCCACATAAAATACTAGGAGCAGCCCCAGCAGAAGTTCCTGCTTAGTGAGGATGGGAGAGATGGAACAGTCTTTATTCAGTTTATGACAGGAGAAAGGTGGCTTCTTAGAAGGGCAGGAAGTGTGCAAGGACTAAACAGAGCATACATGATTATGCTCACAGTTCATTTTTGAGCAAGAATAAACAGCTTCATCATATAGCTGCACATTGTTCTTAGCCACTGTCATGAGAAACCATTGTCTAAGCTCATAACTCTTTTTCTTTTTTGAAGGTACAACAAAGAAAATAAAATCCCTCAGAGATCCATCAGTGAAGATGTCCAAGTCAGACCCACAGAAGTTGGCTACTATTAACATAGCAGACAGCCCTGATGAAATTGTGCTGAAATTTCGCAAAGCTGTGACTGACTTTACCTCGGAGGTGACCTACGACCCCGCCGCTCGCCCCGGTGTCTCCAATCTGGTGTCCATTCATGCTGCAGTAACAGGGCTTAGCATCAAAGAAGTGGTGCACCAAGCCACAGGTCTCGACACTGCTCACTACAAAATGGTGGTAGCTGAGTCAGTTATCCAAAAATTTGCACCTATCAGGAATGAAATCAAGAAACTCCAGGAAGACAAGTCCCATCTGATAAAGGTTTTAGAGGATGGAGCAGAGAAAGCCAAAGAACTGGCTGTTCCTGTCTATCAAGAAATAAGGAGACTGGTGGGATTTCAATAGAAGCTGCTGAGAAGTTGCAAGGACTTTTGTATCATGGGACAGAGATTTGTTATTTGTAATAAAATCATTTATTAATTATTAATCATTTTGGTTTGAAACAAAAACTTTTTTTTTCCTGGAAGATCCAAGGAGTACGTTGAATATGATTGCATTAAAATGTGCATGAAGCCAGGTATTTCCAGTGGGACCAGCATTAAGTTTATCTGGATAGTCAGAGGGAGGACAGAAGCAATCACAATTCACAAAGAAATTGTGCAAAAGCAGATTATAAGGTTGCCTATGTGGGTTTTTGGATTTTTTCACTGCAAGAAGATGAAATGTAGGCAAGGTGATCAGAATCTAGCAGAAAGATTTGTAATCCTCTAAAGAATGTACTTATCTGTGTATGTGATCTTGTTACACTTGGACAGTTTATCCTATTGGGGATTATTCAGCTTTGATATGGTGATTCAACATGCTTTTGGATAACCAGAATAAAAGCAAATATTTAAAAATAAATGCTCAGGATGATGAAGAGAGAACTTACTGCTTCTCCCTATAGTGTCTTCAAATTCAGTGTGAATTTTTTTTCTATCTATGTAGTTTGTGTGAAGGGAATTCCACTTCTGCCATTTGTGCCTTCCTGCTGGTCAGGTACTTCAGTGAGAAATGACATGTGCTTCAGCTGCTCCTGTTTCACCTGCTGTTCTGTTTAGCAGGGAGCTCCAGGATTTTCAGTTCAGCAGCAAGTCTAGGATTGCTTTAAGAAAGGTGTAGAAGAGAAGATGTAATCCTGAATCAAAGGAATCTTGAATTGAGAATCAGAGAACTTTCTGTAAAGTTTACAAAATTGCTTCTTTAAAAAATTGTGCCAAGGTCAGAGCCAGAATAGTTAAATAGATCTTTATGGACTCTTCACTACTGAGCCTTGAGAAAGTGTAGTGATGGGAGAATAATGTTAGCCTGCCCTGATCTGAGGCCTCAAAAGTTCCATAGACTTGGACCCACGGATTGTGGCACTTGTTGGGGAATGTGTGGCACAGGGAAATTGCCAAAAGGAGACACTGTGTTCTGAAGAGGGGTAGTAGTACATGTTAAAAGGTAATGAAAGTCCTGTGCCAGCATATTTAACTATGGCATTACACTTTATGGTGCTGTGTTTGAAATTGCTGTACTGTAATGTAAATTGAGTTAATCCTGTACTCTGGGAGCTCATAACCACTCTATGCCTGTGGCATGAAGGATTGCAGTCTTACACGACTGAGTTAGTGAAACTCAGGTGGGTGTTTCTACATAGTGCAGTTGCTTGATTAGTTGTTCTGGGTTTTTTCTAAAAAGCAGTATTTAGTTAATTATAATGAGTTTATTTAGAAAGAAATATTTAATTTTCCAAAACATAAAGTTGAGGACTGAGTGTATCCAAATCTGTGCTGAGACCTGTATTTATTTGTTAGGGATCTGAAGAAGAGAACTGCCATGCAAGAACTTGATGATGACAGATTTTCTAAAATTAGTCAAGACTAGAGAAGCAGAGTGGATGGAGACAGAGTGATTGGAACCAAAACCAGTATAGACAAGCCTAAGGTAATGGCCTCGGGAAATAGTATTGGAAAAATTGTCCCTGGTTTCAACTAAACCGTAGTGGATAAGGAAAGGATATGTTATAACTGTACATATTTATGTAGTTCTACAGAACTTTTGTCAGTGTTTAACAGCTGCATTAGGGCACTAAGATGAAAAATTAAAGCACACAATTACTGCTACTTCCTGACTTGGCATAAAATGTTTACTGTGGCACTTTTTCACATAGATTGATTTCAGCAAAGGTCCCACAGTATGTACCTTGAGAGAAGTTAACACTGTCCTCATGAAGACTCTGAAAATCTTTAATACTAATGTATCTAGTGTCTACCTGTACCTCTTTTCCACTAGCAAAGATAGAAGCATATATTCAAAAGACAAATCAGAGTTTCAAGGTCTCTTTACACTTCTGATACTCAAATTATCTAATATACAGAGTTGCCATTCAACACATCTTCTCTGCAGTGGAAGGAAAATAGGAGCATTCATGGGATGGGTTGACATGACCAGGTAATTTTGCTTTGTTGCTTAAACTATTCTGAGCAGTCTTCCAAAACTTTTAGATTCTTTTTCAGAAAATCATGTAAGTAAAGCAGGAAAAAAAACGCTTCAAAAGAGCCTTTTCTTTGGGGTAGGGGTTTAAGGCATTACATATTTTGTTGTGTTTCAATCAAATTCACTAATTTGCGTCTTTTTAATTCAATAATACATTGGGGTTCTTCCCTTCCCTTTCCCCTGTCAATCAAACAAGTCTTATTCACCTATTTCCTTCATTTAAGGAAATATATATGTTTTTTTATATATCTTTATATATATATTTATATCTTCAGAAAAGTTAAACTTGTGTAAAATTAATATATTAACCTATTGATTGTTGAGTTAGCTTTTTATTTTAGTTTCTCCTGTGGAGGAATTCTCAAAATAACATGTTTGCTCAGTGAAATAATCCAGATTCCATTAGCAACCATGATCTTTAGAATCCCTTGAGGAGAAACGATAAACGTAGATGTTTTCAGGTATCTGTTGCCTCTTTCAGTTTTCTTAGAGCATGTTTTTTCTGTAAAGTTAACCATCTTGGCATTCAGGTGGATTAGCTGAATTTGAAGCAATGAGTTGATTCCAAGCTGCTCCCTCCTCTTCTGCCTCCCTGTTTCTTCTTGGGAATGTTTTATAAGCACCCATTCTACATACAACAGCTAGAACAATTCAACAGTTAGAACAGCTGATAAGAGAACAACTATTGGAGAAGACTTGATGCTTTGTGTTTCATAATTATTTGTTGCACACTAACTCTAGTGCTGGGGACTTAATGTTTGTTTGCAACAAAGTAGGTGCACTCCTGAAACGCATTTTCATGTTTGTTTTTATTCATCACATTCTCTAAGACTTCTCTGGGATGACAGCTGAAGTGCAGTTGGTGGGAAGTCTCTGCAGAAGCACACTCCTCATCCCAGCTGCAGTGTGGAATGTACATACCCTGTGGGATTTTGGAAGTCACTGTAAGGTGTTCTTCCAGGACAGGGTGGGACAAAGCTCCAAATATATCTTTCCTAATTGAAGTAAAAAGAGCCAAAAGGTGGAGAGATATCCTTACCCCTTGCCATGTTGCTCACTGAAGAAGAGGAAGCAGAAACAATCATCCTTTATTTAGAATGCATTGGTAATTTGCGCCTTAGACTCAAAATCTCTTTTGCCATTCCTGTATGTTAGTGCACCTGGCCTACTGCAGATCCAAATCACTACATATGTATCAGACATAGCATCTCCTGGTAAAACTCACCTCTAGAGATAAACCATCAACTCCACAGTGAATTACTTGCAAATATATAACAAAAACATTTTTACACTTGAGACATTTATTTTTCCAGCTAGTTGTTCCTAAGAAGTCATGATATCACATAGTGAGTCTCAGCTCCATGCTTTCAATTTAGAGCACAGAGTTTACTGAGAATTTTAGATTCAGGGACAATGTTTTCTGTAGCAAAGATTACAAATGATGGTTGGCCCCATAAATTAACTCTGGGACTGCTCCAGAATGCATCCCTGCCTCAAATAGCTGGAGTGAATGGATATTGTACATTATACTGGAACTTAATTGTAACTCTTTAAAGATGTAGTTGAAGTATACTTAGTTTTCAAACACCATGACCTGGCTTCTCAGATTCCCCAGAAGGCTTTCTGCATATTTCTGATTCAATGTGTGTTTATCTACAATCAATTCAAGCAAAGTTCCTTTGCAGGATTATGGCTGCATCCATTAAAGGCTGAGGAATTCATAAAAGTGAGCTGAAAGTCTAAGGAAGGAGAGTGAAATGGGATCCTTGGGGACTGACCTGCATCTAAATGTTTTGGGAACCATAGGTTATCAAAGCAAATGTTTTCTTATCTTTGGTTAGGGCCATCATGATCCTGACAACAGTGTAGCAGTAAATACTGATGATGAAAGTGTGTTCTTTCAGTGCTCCAGCCTGGTTAGATTTATGTTCAGTACAACAGATGGATCTTTCACCATTTTGGTCTGTGCATTTAAGCTCTTGGATGCTGCCTACCTGTTTTTTTTTGCGGCTGATGGTCTGCTGCACAGAGAGAAATAGACTAGCAAGCTGGTGTAGGAAGTCTAGTGGAAAAGGAGTTTTGTTCAGGAAATATATTACCTGTTCTTGACAGGAAAACAAAACCCCTCTTTCTGCTGTGTTGGGCAGTCTAATTACCTTTAAATTATTTGATCTGTTCATTCTTTCTAGGTAAAATTGACAGTAGCTGCAAGAAGAATGCCTATGTATTGTGTAGTCAAAAGCCTTGGAAGGACCCAGACATCTTGAATCTTTTCTAAAGTCTCTTATGTAGTGGGACTTTACTGTTAGCATCATCCAGTTTTGGGAAAAATGCTGCAGCAAAACTGTAGTCATATGTGACATTAATTTATCTGCTTAAAGCTTCTGTGTTTTGTTTGGGGTTTTTTAGCTCACTAGGCTGTGGAAGAAGACTTGTTAAATATTGAATTCCCAGCTAAGCTTTTTATTGTATAGTCCTGTCCAGATGATAGCTGAAATAATGGAAAATTCTCTTCATTATCAAAAGATTCTGCTCTGATTCTCACTGTCTTTTCTGTTAGTCTGCTGGTTGTGCTAATAGTCGTGTTGTGGAAGTATTTATTTTACCTGCAACAGGCACATATTATTATGGAAATGGAAGATTCAGTGATCACTTGTAGGCAGGAGCCTTGTTGTCACAATCATTTTGTATAAAACCAAATGCCAACTTCCTGCACAGGTAAACAGTTTAACTCCTGAGAAGATTTCTGCCACTGTTGTAAATTGCTGTCACAGAACACCGTGACTGAAGATGAGATTATCCACTACAGGAGTGGTCTCGTGCTGCCTGTGGACATAAAGTTAAGCACTGAGCTTAACGTCTGTTGTGCTGTCATGCTCTCAGCATTCCAGCATGGCTGTGAGACAGGAACAGAGCAAATCTGTGCCACACCAGAAGGCTAGATCAGTTCCAGATGTGCTACATTTGCTGTATCTGCAAGATGAAATGTCAAGACAAGAGTTGCAGAACAAAAATCCTTAAAAGTTATTAAATGTTTGGAAGTACAGCAAGCTTGTAAAGCTTGGCTTATAGGGTCTGTGATAGTGTGGTCTTAGCCTCATTCATACAGCTGACAGGAGCAGTCACACAGCTGAGTGTGATGGTGGCATAAGGTAAACCATCTGCTTCTCAGTGCAATAATCTAAAAACAGAATGAGTCTAATTTGAGGGGTTACTGGATTAGCCATCACAGGTGAGAAATAACATTTAGATGCAGGTCAGTCCCCAAGGATCCCATTTCACTCTCCTTCCTTAGACTTTCAGCTCACTTTTATGAATTCCACACCATCACAGGTGGGAAATAGCAGAGCAAGGTAGTACCACATCTCTCTTGCGTCCTAAACCATTCTGAAAACAGGTGCTCACAGTTCAGGTGGGGACATGCTGCATGAACAGTGTCACTTGTTCCACTTGCTATTGTATCTGTGACTCTGCAATTCCTCCAGTTTCAGTTTGGTGTGACTTTATTGTAATCTGTCAAAGTGAAATGATAGTCACATGCTGATAAAATTCATGGAACTTTGGTTTGAAACACTGGATGTATGCTCTCTACTATCTTTGGTGAAAAGTTCTTTCCTGATGCCCCAGGATTTATAGAAAGAAATCATTAAGCCAAAAAAATAAGGAACTTATCAAAACAAGGCTATTCTCTGGCATTTTCTGGAGTTTCTGGTGTAGCTGATTTCTGGCTTCATTCACCTTGTTTACTCCTCCTTGTTTACTTGTATGCTTCCTCCCCTAAGCCACATCCCTCTCTGAGTAAAGTAAAACCTGCATGTTGAATGTTGTGATACTGACTTTTTATTGTGACTGGAAACAGTTGGTCAAATATATTTGAAGAGTCTCTTTGTGGTGTTTTCTGAATGAATAACAAAGATTTCAATAAGTGCCTCTTGAGTATTTAAGCCAAGAAATATATGTGAGTGGGTTGGGGTTTGCTCTGCCCATACTTACTCCTTCATGGCCTGTCTGGCAGATGTTCCTACAGCAAGAATGTGAGAAAGAGAAATTTTCTCCTTAGGGTTGTAGGCCAAATGTAAACTGAGTGGCAGTGTGGCATCCATTATTTTTAGACAGTCCTCATTAATTTTCTCTTAGTGATCTAACTGTTTGCACACCCCCAAAGTTAAAATTGTGTGGATATTCAGGGGAAAAAGCACTGGATGTCAACAACTAAACCCATTTCTGTCTCGGAGCTTTTGTGTCTTTGCTATGCATGCACACTGGCACATGAGGAAGAAGGGCCTTGGGAGGAGAGGATTACTGTTGTCACCATTGAGACAACTGATCCAAACTGTGACACTCCTACCTTAAGTTCACCAACATGAACCCCCCTAGAAAGAAGCTGTGAAGTGGATGAATTTACTGAGTACACTGCACACGTGCTGCAGGTTCTGCATTATTGGTGTGACCTGTTGGTGTTTTTTGGTGTTTAACCATTGCCAAAATGGCCCAAGGATGTGCTGGGATTCCGAAGATCTCAAATCTCTTATGAGGAAAGGCTGAGAGAGCTGGGCCCGTTCAGGCTTGAGAAGAGATGTCTGAGAGGGGACCTCATGAGTGTCTACAAGTATCTGCAGGGAGGCTGTCAAGAGCATGGAGCCAGGCATCCAGTCACACCATTCTTGGTGGTGCCAAGCCCTAGGACAAGAGGCAGCGGACAGAAACTGACGGACAAGAAGTTCCACCTGAACACAAGGAACTTCTTTACTGTGCAGATGCACTGGAACAGATTGCCCAGAGATGTTGTAGAGTCTCTCTCACTGGAGATATTCCAGGACCATCTGGATACAATCCTGTGCCACACGCTCTGGGAGGATCCTGCTTGAGTAGGGAGGTTGGAGCAGCTGATCCACTCTGATCCCTACCAACCTGACCCATTCTGTGATTGTGTATATTCAGATGTGTTGCTGGTTTTTATGTGGGTTATTCTGGCTCCCCTGAGGATGTAATGTGCTTTTTGGGGTGACTTATATTTAATGGACCTAATTCCTACAGAGATATTGTTAAAATAAACTTCAGAGTTCCAAAATATCTGTGTAGCATAACAACAAAATAGAAATTATGAGCTTTGCTGCTGTTTTAATCCACTTTGCTTACCAGCATCACACACTGTCAGGAGTAGAAACTCCACCTTTTTTTTTTTCTTCAAACCAACCATGTTCTGACCCAAAGGGCTTCAGTCTACTTTCTGCTTGCCTTTGAGGAGGTGAATTAGCTTGAGTGTGAATGTTGTCTTTGTGGCTTATGAGGCTGTTTCAGTAGATGAAGAGTGTAAAGGGAGATCTCTTGGTAACCTGAGAAGATTTCATGGATTCTGCAAGGTTTTGGGGAGGATGTTTTATCTGTCTTCAGTTAAAAAAAACCAAACAAAAACAAAAAACAAAAACACAACAAAAACAAAAAAGAGAGTGTACTGTAGTTGCAGGTGAGAATTTAATAAATAGAGAATATTAAATATTCCCTATCAGTTTCACTGAATGTTTTGCTACAACTTCATAGAAAACAGCAAAATGTTCATCATCAAAGTAATTTTGGTGTATTGTTTTTAATGTGATTTGAGCCTTTGTTGTCTGCTTTGCAGTTTTCTGTTCCTTTACTACTTTCTCTGCAAAATGAGTTTTGCTCTTTGGTTAAGCAAAGAAAATCTAAAAACATTTTACTTTTTATTTCTTTGTTGCATTTGAGCAGGATGTTTTGCTTCAGTTTCCTCATTATAAATGAGGCATAGGAAACTTCATTACACATATTTTGGGAGGCTAAACTAATATTTACCAAGCTTTTTGAGCCTTCTAGTTCAAGGTGCCCTCACTTGGCACTGAGTTACAGTATTTCTTCCTGAAGTGCTCTTTTGGTGGTGCTTGTGGTGTAAGTAAACAATGAAAAGTGGTGAAGGGCAGACAGTTCAGTACAGAGTAATAAATAATGCATTTAGTGAAAGCATCCGAGTTGTGTCTTCACAGAAACCTGTAGGCTGTTGATTTCTACCTTGATACTCTTTGTTGTGCTGCAAAACACTTGAAAATGTCTCTTAATCTTTGTCTCCTCCTTGCACTGTGAACGCAAAGGGCTCACCCGGGATCTAATATCAAAAGCAAGGTAATTCTGCTACAGGGAGGGGAAAAAAATAATTACTAAATTTCTTGAATAGGAAACAGTTTGGGTTGGCATTTGGGTCGGCATTTGGGTCTTTTTTTAGGGAACTGGTCCCTCCATTCTTGGTCCTCTCACGGCTGGTGGGTATCTCAGGGATGGCACACCCCTGTTTGCTGTTGTTGCAGGCCTCTCCCCGCTCCTCACCTGGAAACTTAGCGGCCAGTGGGAAGTGAAGCGGGGCAGTGTTGCTCGGGTTCCGTGTGCGGGGAGGCGCTTCCCGAGTGCGGGGGGAGCCGCGGGGTCCCTGCGGCCGGGGGCGCAGTGCG
>NC_031768.1:88203746-88215865 GCF_001522545.3 Parus major
GCTCCCCATCCCGGCCCCGTGTCCCCGCTCCCCATCCCGGCCCGGTGTCCCCGCTCCCCAACTCCGCACAGCGCTCTGCTTCCTCACGGCACGGGGCCGGGATCTGCTTTTGCCTGTGTCCCGCTGCCCTGACCGGGACGAGGGAGCGGACTCCGAGCTCCGCGGGTTCAAGGAGACTTTCAAACTAGTTCTCCCGGGAAGGGAACCCGGCTCAGCCCGTACTGCGGGGTGAGTGCGGGAGTATCGCATGAGCCCTCTGTCGCGACACTGCGCAGCTCTGCCCAGGGGATGGGCTGTGTCACTCGTAAGACTCTGGGCACTCACCGCATCCTCCCAAAGGTTAAAAGCCATCAGGAGGTGCGTCAAGGGCCTTTCTAAGCCGCCTAGCCTCTCTCTCCTTCCCTCTAGGACGGTGCTAGCTTAGTGCACGGAATGCAGCCCCAACACTGAAGGCTGTCCTGACATCTCCGCATCCCGGAGGGCTCTTTCCCTCGAACAGATTTTAAAGCAGAAACAGGGGCAGTCCCTGCTCCAGTTTTGGAGTACTGAAGCCCTGCAGGGAAAAGGCGGCTGAGTCTGTCCGTGCCTTTCCCAACGTGAATTCCCCAGCGCGTTCCCTCAGGTGAGCCGTAAGCTGGGGCTGATTTCGGTGGCCGAGTGGTTTAAAGGGACACGTGAGGGGACTGTGCAGGGGCGATCGGGTCTGCTCATTAGAGGTTATTTACTAAGCGCTCCCGCTTCCCTTAACGCGGAAAATACGAGACGAGGCAAAGCCCGAGCCGTCTCCTCCGTAACGTGGGAAAAGAAGGAGAAGCTAACGATGTCCGGGAAAACTTTCTTTATTTTCTTCTCGACAGTCGGCAATAGGAGCGACAGGGCAAAATACACCTGATGCTGCTAAGAGAGAACAGAATGAACACACCGGCAGATAAAAAGGTCTGCCCGCCCTATTTTTTTGCAATATGAGCTCCGATACACGACCTTTTCCTCTTTCTTTCCTTTACTCGTTCCCCGCTACCTCTGCTGGGTGAATAAAATAAAAGCGGAGACGTGGGGTTTGGAAAGCCACGTCTGATCCTGGCTGTGTACCCCAACCTTCAGCCTCTCTCAGACTTGCAGTGAGATTTAAAGCTCTCGTTGGCCCTGCATCGCCTCGGATCCGCAAGTCTCCAAATCTCGGCAAGGCAAGAGAGGTGATGGACGAGAGGGGCGAGTCTGGAGCCCCTCGCATCTGCTGTTCTCCTTGGGCTCCAAGCCCGTGGGTGGGAAGAATTACACGCCTCTGTTCCCATCCACGGGCTTTCGGGGAGGGCTTAAAGCAAGGCAATGATTGCCTTCATCCTGTTACGGGCAAAGCGAGCGTGTTTTGCTGAGGCAGGGAATAAGTCTGTGAGTTCCCGAGCGCCCCGCCATGTATTATTGCCCACAGTTTGAGCACTTTGGGATTAGTTAGAGGCAAAACTCCAGGTTCACGTGGAAGTGCCCCGGAGACAGCGTGCGTGGGGCGAGCGGGGAAGCAACAGCGGCAGGCTGCAGTGCTCGCTCTTTTCAAGCATCTCCGCGGGGAATATTGCAGCAATTTCCATAAAACGAAAACCAAGTTAGGAGGTGAAGGAGAATAGAAACAATTAATGGATGAGTTGGTACGTTTCGAGAGATGGAGCCTTGCGTGTCCGGCACCGTTCGGTGAAGGGTGCCCCGTTGGCTGCCGTAGATAAATCCCGCTGCTCATTTTCATTCTTGTCCCGGCAAAGCCTGGCGAGTCCCGCCGATCCCTTCGCGTTTTCGTCGGAGGCTCCTTGTGCGGGCTCCTTGTGCCTGTGGCAGTGCCGAAGGCGGGTAGCGCATCACTCCTGCGTCTCGGAGCAGCGGGTCTCTCTCCCTGCCCCCGTGGTGCTTGCTTATCCCGAGCGGGAAGTCTCTGCTCCCGTCTTCTCCCGAGGCAGAAGTATCTTTTACCCCGCCGAGTATCTCTTCAACCTCTTTTATTCCAAGCAACTGAGGCTTATACATCATCGATTCTCCTAGTGCCTCGCAAACTCTCACCTGGCGTTGCTGTATCCCAAATAAATTTTCTAAGCTCTAAGCAAGCGTTTGCCTCCCAAATACGGATATAATCTTCACTGGCTTTCTTTTTAATGACTTCCATTGAATCGATGCGGCAAAGCTCTTTATCTTATAGTGCAATGCAGAATGTGGGTTGTACACATATGGTTTAATTTTTTCCCCTCCGATTCTTGCGATCTGGGCAGCTTTCAGCCGGGAAAGGCGTATTTACACATATTTGACTCCTTTCACATTCTAATACACTGAGACGGTACAGGATGGTTTGGGAGATATGTTTGGGTAGAGAGATTAAACTAAATCTAGGCAAATGCACTGTTAAAGCCGATTCCGAAGAAGTAAGTCTATCCTTAAGACAGAGCTAAAAATGTCCTGGACATTTTTATTGCCGTTGCCGAAAACAGGCTAAACACAGAGCGAACAATTGCCGTAGCAAAGATGGATCAAGAATAAGAGTTAAGATCACGTGTGGAGGGGGGAAAAATACATATATATACAAATATAAAGATGAAACAAGAGATAGAAGGAAGGTACGTGTAGAAACTCTTACACGGGAGAATGCGTGCAGAGCCAGGAGTGCTGTGGGCGTGGGTCTGGTGCTCAGCGCGTACCCTGCAGGGGTGAAAGCGGAGGGCAAGCGAAGGGAGAAATGGTCTGGCAGCCTGCCCGCAGCCACCCCCAGGTACGGCCTCCTCCAAGCCCCGGTGAAGCCGTCGACTCCCCGCCTGGGGAGGCGTTTTTGGGAACCCTGCGGCCGACACAAATCGGCACCACCGGGTCCCTGCAACCTTCCGTTCTTTCCCGGCCCCGAGAAAACAGCGGGGCTGCCTGAGTTCCCCGCGCAGCTCCCGAAACTTATCCCAGCTTGGAGCCCGCACCCAGGGGCTCGCTTGCCTCTCACGCCGCGTCTGTCGCTGTGTGTGTGTGTGTGTGTGTGTGTGTGTGTGTGTGTGTGTAAGCGCTGTGCTCCCGTGTCCGTGCCTGCTTTTTGTTTAAAGGCATCTCGAAGTGTTGTTTCTGGTGTCTGCAGGACCCACTGGCAAAGCAGAGGGGGTGAGTATGAGCCCCTGGTTGCGACCCCTCTTTCTGCTGTGTCTGAGCTGCCCGGCTGTCTAGGCTAAAGTGTGATCTTTATCTTCAGCTGAGAAAGAACAGTTTACTCCTCGTTCTCCTTCTTCCCCTGAACCTGACAGGGAAGTGTAGGTGCAGTTTTGTTTCGATCAAAGCAATGCCTGCAAAAGCGACATATACTTCCATCCAAACAAATCCGAGTGAGCTCCACTCTCAGAACTGTGCCACCCCTTTCCAGGCTGAACTCAAGCTCCTTTTCTAACTTGCAAAATCTGTTCATGTCCCTGCCTGACAGTCTGTCCAGCTATCTGTCCGTCTGTCTTCCTTTGGGGTTGACCTCTCTGTCTTCCTTTGGGGTTGCCGGGGAGAGGCAACCCGGGTCGGATTGTCAAATATGTGTTCAGCCCCTTCCAGTTTGTTTGGGGTGAGCCTGTTCTCAACCCTCCCTCCCCCGAATTCGTTCTTATTTGAGTAATTAGACAAGGAAAGTTTCATCACTCTCCTGAACACCTAGAGCCCCCAAACCAAAACCCAATCACAATACTCAAAATTCAGAGGATTTCTCTCAAGAAGATATATTTATATTCATATACACGAACACATCCATAAAAAGCGCCAGCGTGTAAACGAGGTGTCAACCCCGATTATGTGAAAAGATATGACATTGATCTCCTAGGCATACTTGAAATAGGTTTATTGTTGGTTAATTTGTTGTTTGGGATCTTTTCCTCTGGAAATAAACATGAACAGATTTTTGAAATCGTTTTCCCGCTGGGGTTTCCCCCTATTTTGTGATGTATCTGCCATTGCAAACGGGAGATGAGCAATTTCTAAATCTGGGATCAGGGTTAGAGGACCAGAAGAGTTAATGCCGCCAACTTAGTTCTGTTTCTAGACACACATGTTTTGGAATATGGCGATATGCTGACGAAAAGGTGCTCTCCGAAAGGACGACCCTCTCGGCGTTTAGCCGGGAAACAGTGTAGGAGGGAAGCTACAGCTGCGGAGATCCCGGCCCTGAAAAGTTTATTCTGTAGCTCTTTACAACGATTATTTATAGGAAGTGTGCAAAGAGCGGAGGGGTCGAGCTCTTACTGCAGTTCCACACGGGTTTACGGCCACAAACCGTAAGGGACGGTGCTGTAAAGCTCCCGAGAGCTGGTGACACACCAGATTTTCATCCTTCGTGTGATGCTACCGAGGTGTCTTCTCTCTGGCGAGGTTTTGGGTCTTGTGCACGGTGATGATCTCTCGGGGAGAGGGAAGCGTTTGCTAAATTTGTTTTCCAATGCCGACATTAAAACGAAAAGGCGGCCTTTGAAGCGTCGCTTTTAAGCTATGCCGTGTAGACCTGGAAACCAATTCATCGGGGATCAGTCGTGAAACCTAAAGAGGGAATGGGGAGCCTGCAAATCTTTGCAGCCGCAAAGAGAATTAATCGCATAACACCGGCTAGACGGCGTCCGCCCGAGCCGCGAGTTTAAAAATCAAAAGAGGGAGTAAAAACCCGATGTGAAAACCAGAGAAGATGCAGCTACAATAAAAACGGGTCAGCAAAACCTACAGTGCACAGGCCGAGCCGCATGGCCGATGTCAGGGCGGAGGGGGAAGGTGTGACCCCGAGGTGTCACATCTGTCGGCGGGGCCTTTGCCGGGGTCCCTCGGGCAGAGGAGGCGGAGGGCGAGGCCGCGGCCACGAAGCGGAACGGAGACTCCTCAGCTCCACCGCGGGTGCAGCAGGCACTGCGAGAGGAAGGATCGCCTGCAGACCTGCAGCTAAAGGCCCAGAGCCCCTGTCCCAGCCGTGCTCTGCTTTTTGGCTTCTGCTGACCCAGCTCGGCTTTTTTAGCTGGTGGACGGGAGACGCCTGGCTTCTCTTGCTTTCCCCAGCAGACAACAAAGAGCTGTGATTTCTCTTCCGCGGCTCTTTGGGTGATTTCTTCTCCCTCTTTGCTTTCTTACTCTTGTCCATCAACTTTAATATCTTGGCGAAGGTTTCTGTTCCCGGGGCTCCAGATACATCTCCTGACACGCAAGAGTCGCTATAGACTTTTTCCATTTCGCAGGAAAACGCCCTGCCAAAGAGGGTTTCTTCTCTGCTCCAAGTTCAAAGGCACAGTCCTGAAGTAGTTAAGGGGGCAAAAGGGACAAGTGTGGGGGAGGCACCGGGTCAGGAGTGCAGGGTCGAAGCCATTAGAGCCTCCGCCTCTGCGGGCTTGCCCTTTACGGCCTCAGCATTTCGCTGCGGGCACCTTCCCCGCGCATAGGACCGAAGGGCTTCGGGGACACCGGGTAGGGAAGGGAAATATCCTGGTGCTTCTCTGGAAACACTAAAGAGGTGGCACTGAGGGGCACCGAGGCCAAAGGAGTGACCCCGGCAGAGAGCGGAGCTTGAGGAGAGCACGGTTTTCCCCACCCTCTCTGCTACCTTCTTGGGATCCACAGTCACTGGCGTACCGGGGCAGGCATATCCAACTAATAAACAATAATAATTTCTCTGCTGCTCCCGGTACCTGCTTCTCTCCGTCCACTACATCCCCTGTCAGCTCGAGGGTGTCTGCTGGTGAAATCTTCCCCCGCTCCTGCCCTTTACTCCTTCCCTGAAAGTTATTGGGTTACACTCGGCTGCTGTGTTATACGGGGCATGTGCTGGGTTGTTAGAAACCTCTATAAAAGAATAAAGGCTTAGTGGCAGCCCGCGCCTGAAACTCGTTTACCTACACGTTATAACACAGTCCGCAGACGCTGTTTAGAAGTGACGGGATTTGGGCTTGTGGAAAGACGAGTCTCCCACTATTTCTATTTGATCGAAAGAATAAAGCCTGTGTAAGGTGTTTCCTGTCTACTTAAGATTTTGTGCGGCACTTTAGGCAGGTTATTTCTTTGGAAAACAGCCATGGGGCCTATTGTCTTTATCTGATGCTTGAAAGATTGGAGAGGAGAGGAAGAAGAAAAATCATTGTTAAAAAACACTTTGAAGTTGTGCAACTGTTGCTGCTCCAATTTTTTTCCTCCAGTTTCCAGATGCACCAGAAATCGTTACTTTGATCTCACAAAGCAGCAATTTATATTTTTTAATTTTTTAAAAAAAAAATGGTTGGGTAACTCAAAGCGTAATGGCAAACATGCCGGGGATGAGGTCATCGGGCCGCGCGGGGAGGCCCGGGAGGCGGGAGCGAGCGAGCGCCGAGAGCTCAGGAATGAGGCAGCGGGGAAGGACGGGGCTTTCTCTCCGGATGAGCCTGGTTGCCGGAACATCTGCTCAGGGCTAATCTTACATCCCCGCTCGTTCACGAGGGAGAAGTCTGCCAGTGCACAAGGGGCTGACTGAGCGTGCGGTGGGACCCTCCCTTTTATGCGCTTTCCGGGGGCTGGCGGAGGGGCGCGATGCCACGGAGAGAGGCGCGCACACATCGAGTTGCAAGGAGCCCAGGAGCTATTAAAAACCGCGGCTGGAGCCGCGGCCAGGGCCAGGACACGGCTTGGCAAATTGTCCCGGCCCAATTTCATCAAAGCAGGAGGGAGATCATAGACCCATATAATATTCTGTTGAAGTATATATTATATATGTATATATATGTTGAGTTGGAAGGGACCCGCAAGGCTCCTCACAGTCCAATTCCTGGCCCTGCACACGGCAGCCCCATGAATCACACCGTGTGCCTGAGAACCTTGTCCAAACGCATCTTGAACTCTCTCAGGCTTGGTGCTATAACCATTTCCGTGGGTAGACATTTCCAGTCAGCTCTCAACCACCCTCTGGGTGAAGAACGTTTTCATGATATCCAGCCTAAACAAAACCTGACACAGCGTCAGGCCATTCCCTCGGGTCCTGTCACTGGTCACCACAGAGAAAAGATCAGTGTCTGCCTCTCTGATGTATGAGAGCCCTCTGCTTTCACTGGTGCATGGCAAACCCTCTTTGAGCGCTCCTCAAAAATTAGTTGCCCCCTGTAAAACCAGGAGTCTCGTGTCTGTTGCAGCGCTCCCAGCTCAGGGATGTGATGCATAGGCTGGACTTAGCAAAGCCAACCCGACCCGTTTCCTGAGCCCTCCGGGGCGGCTCTCTCTCGTCTGCTCCCTCCTTACCCGGAGAAGCCCGGACTGGCATGCCTGTCCCCAGGGTCACGGCCGCCGGCGGGCCCGCGGTGATGGCAGGGACAGCGCTAAGATCGGCCGGACGGAAGCAGCAGGCTGACAGCTGCCTCCCTCGGGCCTCCCCCTCCCTGCCCGAGCCACAGCCACCTGCCTAATGGCTTGACTCCAGGGAGAGACCCACCCGTGCGGAGGTCAGGAGTTTATTTTGCTAAGGAAAATCAAATGGGAGGAAGGGTAAGGGGAGTGTGTTTGTGCAGTGGACCCGAGAGACGATGACCCCATCGCTATCCCACTGAAAACACAGTCCCATGTTGAATCAGCGGCGTTGGCTGCTGGTGACTGTCTTGCTGGGCAATCACTGCCGCTGCTGCCTGGCCTCTCCAGTCCAAAGACACCTACCCGGCTCAGGCTGCTGACCCTACCGACCACGCAAAGCGTGAAGTGGCTCTCTCGGGAGCCCGTCGTACCCAGTGGGGATGTTTGCAAAGCTCCTCGGGTGCCCGCGCTGGAGAGAGCTCGACCCGGGCTGTGCTTGTGCCGTGTCCGGCGGCGCCCCGGTCGGATTGCGCGGAGGCTGAGCCCTTCTCCCTCCGCGCCGGTGGAAACGGCTCCACAGCAGTCGCAGCCAGCAGGATTTTGTTGTAAGGCCGCCTGGACCCACGCGAGCCACTGGCACCAGAAGACTGGCTCTGATCCCGCTGCTGCCAAGGGGCGAGACGGCTCCAGCCGCCGGTGGCGGGCGGGAGGGCCCAGGCAGCGGGAGATACGCGTCCCGCAGTGTGGCTGTGTCACCGCCCGGGCTGCCCCGGGAGAGGAGGCTCCGGTGCTGCCGCAGTCCCCGCTCCCTGCCCGCTGCTCGCTGCCTCCCCAGCTGCGGGGAGGGAAGAGCAGCCAGGGGGAAGGAGAGGTGCCCGTGGGGGACAGGAGAGCAGCCGGCTGGCGGCCAGGCACACGGCCGCCCCCACTGCATCCTGCGGGCAGGGAAATCTGTGGTCTCCAGGGTAGGGGGAAGCCCTGTACTGCTCTCCCCTGGGAAATGGGACCGAAGTGACGCAAGGGTGAGGTGTTGGGATCTGCCGCGACCGCTCAAAACCCCTTATTTTTAAAAGGGAAGAGATGCGGGGGGAGGAGGAAGAAGCGACAGAAATGAGATGCTGACACTGAGGAGTCGCAGGGAGACATCAACAATCGGTGCCTATAGACCACATCAAAGCACTGCAGAGCAACAATAAAATGCCTTGAAATACTTCTTAATGCAATGTTTGCATTGGGCAAGTCCACAGATGACGCCGAATTTGCCATCACAAGAGAAAGAAAGCAGCAGATGAGGTTTAACCAACATTTCTCTGAAACCCGACTACAGAAGGAAAAGAGAGGAAGGGAGAGGGAGAGATTTTTATAATCCTGAAAGGCAAGAAGAGAAACCACATCAACGCAAAGTGAGTGAAATGCGGCAGGGCAGGATTACCAAGGCACAGGGGGATCTTAAAAATAGACCAATATGCCACAAAACATCTGTAAAGAAGAAAACTTCCAGTCAGGATTGCTACGGAGGCAATTTTGACTCAGAGGCTATTGCTCGCCCCTCCTATTTTAGAAGAGGCCATACTTGTCCCCCTTGCGCCCCCATTCCCCGGGAGACACAGGGGCACACACAACCTGAGTTTTGTCCCGATAGCTGGGGAGCTTTTCTGGGTGGGACGCCTCTCGCACGGATGGTGAAGAAGGAAAACGGGGGCGAATGTGTGTGCTGGCAAGGGGAAAACCTCCGGGTTCCGGTCAGTCTCTGCCAAACAAGCAGTCACACTCAGATGAGCGCTTAATTGCTATTGTGTTTTTGTTTTCCAAAGACAGAACTCCTATTCCCCGAGCGCGGCTGCAGTGTGGCACAGGCTGGCTTTGTCTGGTTGCTGTGCGGCCGCTCTCGTCACGCTGGCCCCGCCTGACTGCAGCCCAAAGCCAGGAGCACCTATTTAGCCTCCTGCCACCCACGCACGAGAGAACGGCTGGATGCAGGCGGCTGAACACCCCTCTGCCCTGCAGCGAGACTCCTTCCCTCGCTGGCTGCTCATTCCCGAGGAGATGAAGCCCCGATCTGTGCTGGTGTCAGATCCCGCTCTCAGTTTGCTCCCTTGCCTTCCCCCGTGGGCGAGCTGCTGTCCCCTCTGAATTTGGCTCTCCCACCTCACCCGCTGGCCGGCCGCGCCTGCTGCCGGCACTGTCTTCCCCTAAGCCGGAGCCCGTCGCGGCTGAGCTTCCCGTGGTGTTTTCACACGGAACCTCCCGGTTGCTGCGCCCACGCCGGGCAGCCTCGGGAAGTGCTGCCGGGGCTGCCTGCCCTAGGTCCGGCTGGCCGGGGGGCTCCGCTCTTCCCTGCTGCGGATGTGTCCCTGCGGTTCGGCCCCTGCGGACAGGAGCTGGCTGCTGCTCACCGCCCGCCTCAAAGTATTGTTCTGCGGGAGCCTGAAGGGCGGCATTGCGGCCCTCGGGCTCCTCCTCCCAGTATGCCACACACCGCTCCTTGACCCGGGGAGACTCCGTGCCCACTGCGACAGGGGCGCGCCGGGGCCGAGCGCAGGGCAGGGAGAGAGGCCTTGGGGCGGGGGAAGCTCCGCACACGCTGCCGGGCTCGCTGCTGCGTGCCCGTGTCTCCCCAGGGAATGGGGAGAGAAGATTATTTCACTTATAGAATCATGATAGAACGTGACCCCGACAGGAATGCGGCCGGCACCGAGACGGGAGCGGGGGGATATCTGTAGGTTTCTGCGGCTTTGCGAGGAATTAACGGGATGGGCTGTGGAGAGCCGAGAAAGCTGTGTTGAGGGAGGGATAAAGGCTCAGCTGGATCAGGGGGTATCCCACGGCTCGTGGCCCTCCGATCGATTCTAAGTTTTTTTATCTTCCAGGTAGGAAGAAGTTTCTGAGAGGCGTGGAGGTCGCATGGCAGAAAAAGGGACCACAGATTCCAGGAGAAACTCCTCCCTCCAGCCCAAAATTTCTTCCTGAGAAAGCCCAGTCCCCGGCAGCTTTCTGGTTACTAGAAACTAATAAAAACAGTATTAGAAGCTAATAAAATCTTGTTTAATAATAAATCTGGGTGAATTCCGGGCACGGAGCAAGAGTGGAAGAGGTTTGAGATGCAGAAAGAGAGCCCGGGTCGGGGTCCGGTGGGTCATGACCATTTTTGAGGGGCTTGTAGCCGCGTGTCTGGCGTGCCTGCCTTAAACAGCAATCGTGTTTCATGTGGGTCAAAATAAGCCGTGTTTGAAGTTCCCGGGTTGTGTCCCGAACATATCTCGTGAGGGGGCGGGGGACCACTCTCCTGCTTCTGTAGTGGTGCCTAGCGTTGATAGCACGGGGGGATAAACTTCTGTTTTCCATAGTGCGAGGATTACATCCAGTGGCCGCAGATCTTTTGAATAGTCCCATTAAAGTCTGCTTCGTTTTAGGTTCGGCCCTAAACAGGATTGTTTACAGTATAACACATCATGTATGAGGTAGGGGAGTGCAGAGACGTCTCTTGGTTCAAAGAGCCGTGCCTTCAAGAGAAAAAAAATATTCCCCTTATATTTATTTTTTTGACCGAACACACATTGAAATGCTGTGCGCATTCCTGCTTTCCTCCCTGGAAAAGCGGGCTTTGGATCCCGTCTCGGTAACAAGGGGCCGGTTGTCCGTCTGCAGCGCTCCATATGAGAACTATTGTGCACAAGACCCACAGCGTTTTCTGGGGAACGCCACTTTTTCGGCATGTATGAGGCTTGGGGACAAGACTGGGACAAGGGGATAGCGTGGCTGTCGTGTGGGTCCTGCCCGGCCGCGGGGGAGGTTAAAGCACGCTTGGCTTCTCCCTCTCCTCCTCCCCGGCAGCAGCTCGGACTGAGACGGCTGCAAGGTACCATAGGCCCCGTGTCTCCAGATCTCTCCACTGTTCACTCAGTCCTCAGGATGTGGGAGCCGAGGGTTACATTTAGGCTGGAAAAATCATCCAACAAAAAAAGAAACAAATCCCCAAACGTCAACTCCCTCAAACTATGCCAAATCATAATAGCAGCAATTATCTGAGAAGAAGCAGCTTTTCAACGTGCCGCTGTGTAAATGCTGTTTACTACCACCTTTAAACTGATTTCTTTTTCTTTCCCGATGGAAAAGCAGTCAGGCCCCTGCAGAGAACAGTCACCTTTCAGACGAAAATTTCCCTGCCGGGACTCGCTTGTGGGCTGTTCCACGCCTGATCCTGGCCCGGCTTTCCCCGGTGGGTGATAAGGGAGGCATAAGCATCCCGATCTGGGGTCGGAGCCATAGGAGTGCTGAGCCACGGCAGAGCTGAGCTCCTCGGCCTCCAGTAGATGCTTGGCCAGCGACCTTCTTGAGACCAGTTCTTGTGCCCTGAGTCTGACAGTGAGTCTGGTCAAAGTTCTTGTCCTAGAGTTTGTCTAGATATGGCCTCGCTGGCAGCTTTTGCTTGCTCCTTTCGAGGTTTCCTAACCCTATAGAACTCCAAAATTCCTTAAGGGTGGTTTATGTATTGGAGGGAAACCCCCAAAACCAGCAAACACACAAACAAAAAACCCAACCCAGATCTATGAACCCCTTTGAAATCTCTCTCGGTCTCGTCTCGCCGGCTAACACCACTCCAGAGTCCACCTGCAAACAGGGGCAGGAAGAAGGAGGCCCTGAGGAAACCTCAGAGACCCAGTGCAGATGAGGCCGGGGGAGTGCACAGGGGGCAGCGGAGTCCAGGGTCAGATGCGCCTTCTCCTTGACACCACCACCTTGTGTGAGCGACTTCGGCTGGTTTCGCCACCTCTCCTCGAGGGTGTGAGCGTGTGTGTGCAAATAAGGTTGTCAGAAAGGTAATGTGGCGTGTGGCATGGCTGATTGGA
>NC_031768.1:88216032-88355247 GCF_001522545.3 Parus major
CAGAAGAGGGAGGAAAAATAAATATCTTATAAAAAAGCGGGCGGCAGGAGCAGCCGGGATTGGGTCCGGGGCTCCCGTGGGTGTGAAGCCGAGTGTCCCGTGCGGGCGCGCCCCCAGGCTGTGCCCGGGGACTGCAGCGCACGGGGAGCGTGGAGCGGACCAGCCCTCCCGTGGGTATCTGCGGGTTTCACGCAAGCAGAGAGAGCTGAAAGCTGCAGAAACTCCGCGAGCCTGCTGAGAAGGCAGGCAAAGCGGGTCTGTAGTCTGCAAATGAAGAGAGAGATCATCTAGTCCCCCGCTTATCGTTCCGGGTTGTTCTGAAGTTTGGCGTGGTAAATACAAAATGCATGGCTTTTAATCCTGCCTGTGTTGTTCCAAGTCAGTAGCTGAGAAGGCAGAAGGGTCTCTAGCCGGGACTTTGGTCTTTGTTTGCGAGGGGAACCTGCTTTGTGTGAATTATTCACCATAACTGCCTATTTCCAAACAGCTCCGCGGGGAGGCTCCGAAATGCAGTCAGGTCTGACTGGTGCCTGGAGAAAAGTGTCGCCCGGAGCTGGTGGAAGTTCAGGGACAATTTTAAGTTCCCGATTCTCCTCCCCACCGGGAACACTGGGGCCGGGATAGATCTGAATAGGGGGAGAGGCCCGGGGACAAGGAGCATTTTGTTGCCTTAAGCCCAAGAAACGTGCCGATGCGTTCCTGCTCTGCCCGCTCTCCTTCTGCCGCCCCGAAAACAGGAGAGACAAAAATAACATACGCGCCGAAACAAACAGGGGAGAAGTCCTGGCAAAATGGAGGGAAAGCAGTGGCTGTTTTTTATAGTTCAAGTGTATAATCGGATTTTTTTTCTGTCCTGATAGAAAGCAGATAAATTTAGGAAGGGAGAGCTAAGAGAATAATTACAGGGTGAAGGTAGTTAAATTTTATTTCGAGTCCCAAAGGCAAAACCTGACATTTTATTGCAAACATCTGGAAGGCTTAAGAGACTGGCATGGTGTTTGTTTAAACACTAATAGAGATTTTTATTCTGTAAAACACAAACAAAGCCCATTTAAAAACACTTGAGACTGTAAATATTTTGCGGTGGTTCAATTCTCAAAGCCTGAGAAAACCGGGGGAAGGGGAGGGGGAACGAATCGACAGCATAATAGGGGTATAATTATGAATTAGTTAATATACGCAACAATACCGTTTGTGCAGACCATAAAAATAAATTGCAGGCGTATTTTTTTCCCCAGTCACAATAACTGACCCCGCGCAGCACGGGAACATCACCTCGCTCGTGTTTCCAAGCGGCGACTTGTGCTTGCCTTCAACTTGCCTCTTACTAGAGAGCCAGCCTCGAAATCCTCCGACCCGTTAAAAGATAATCGGCGCTGTATTAAAGCCCAGTAAATCACTCGCTCACGTTATCAGATAGCCTTCAGCCCGCACCGGCTGACTGGCTTTAACGTTGTTTTCAATTGCTAACTTTAAGAAGAGAGAGAAATAATAGTAAATCCACGGGCTAGATCTGGATGAAGTACCTTCGGAAAGGTTTTTCTTGCGGTGGAGCAGGGTTTAAAAATGGCCCAGCCCCTGCAAACAGCACATCTGGACAGCACTCCCGCCCAGCAGCCGGCTCCCCTAATTTCTCTTTTTTCCCCCAAATATTTCCATATATAAACAAATATTTTTCAGGCTCGCTCTGAGACAACTGGAAAGCAGAAGTGAATGATTTCTTTATAAACTCCGAGGCCTGGCCCTGCGACCCTTGCTCCTGCCACTTTATTCCAGGGAGCAGTTTCCTGGATTTAATGGGAGCTACCCCTGCGAGTAAGAGTCTGGAATAAAGACCAGGCAAAGGGAGGCATTCATCTCTGGCTGCCGGGGGTCGGAGTCGGATCTGAATCCAGATTAAGGCCAGGCCTCTGGTAGACTCGAGGTTTACACCGCTCGCCGTGGGGAGAGGGGACCCTGGCCTCGGTGCTGCTGCCGCTGAGGAGCCCCGGGCTCCGACTGCCGGCGGTGCAGCAAGGATGCCTTTTGCTCAGTCAGATTGTGGTGCAAAGGCTCAACCGAAATCCCATCCCCCGGCTCGGGGAGAGGGGGTTTTCTCCGGCCGAGCTTTCTCAGAGCAGGGGGCAGCGAACCCTGCGAGGGGGCAGCGCTGGCTCTCTGTCCCCCCCGCCCCTCTCATCCCTCCCCTTTCCCCCGCAAATCCAGTGGGGCCGCAAGGTCGCTGCAGGGTCTGCCCTCTCTCTCCGCTCGCACGGAGGAGCAGCGATGCCTTTGTGTTTACCGCTTTTGCACCGCCCGGCGCGGACGGGCACAGGGGGGCCGAGCTGGCCTAAACCTCCCGGGCACCAGGATAGAGCCAGAGAGGAGGGAGAGGAGCAGTGGTCGGGGCCGTGAATTCCCTCGGTCCCGGGAGCGGTGTCCGTGAGGAGCTGCTCTCCCGCCCCTGGCAAAAGGGTCTGCTCCCTGGGGTTTGACAATTAGAGGCCGCATTGGCTTGGAAACTGCGCTGTGTTTCTTGTCGCTGCTGCCGAGGCTGCGCTCGGCTGCCAGAGCCGGGCGCGGAGCGCTCGGACACAGCTCGCACACCTCGGGTGGCACAGGAGAGAGCCCCAAGGTAAGAGACCCAAAAAGGGTCGGGGCTGCTTTAAACTGTCCACCAATAAAACCACACTTAGTGCTCTGGAAAACGTGTTTTTGAGTTCTTACATCAGTTCCCAAAATTCGCTTTAATCTTCCTGCCTTTCCAGCACCATTTCTTTTCACTAAAACGCTATAAATAATCCACTGTTTTCTTGGGCTCTTTTGCTAAAATCTCCCTCCAGCTTCTTTAATACCCTTCCTCGGTGTCTGCCTCCCAGACAAGTGTTTCCGAGGCTTTCGGAAAGAAGGAAAATAATTGTTTCTGTGGGTTTTTTTTTATTATTATTTTTTTGGCGTTTAGTTTTTTAATGGGGTTTTTTGTTGTTTTTTGTTTGGTTGGTTGTCTGGTTGGTTTTTTTTTTGTTGGCTTTTTTGTTGGTTTTTTTTGGGGGGTGTTTTTTTTGTTTTTTGGGGTTTTTTTGAGACATTCCTTCTCCTGGGAAAAGAGGCACAGCCGGGGGACCCGCTGGAAACACATGTGCCCTCCTCCGAGTCCCCGCTCCCGCTGTCGGCTTTCTCCAAGCCCTTGCCTCGGTCGCTCCCTTCTTGTTGTATCTCCTGCCCAGCACGGCTCCCCGCGGAGCCGGCGGTGCCAGGATGGGGAATACACGACATCCCCACATCACGGCAGCGCCGCTGTGCCCGTGGCTGAGCCCGCGGAGAGTGACCTGCCAAGGAGGTGTACTGGAGGGGAGGGGAAAGGCGCGACAGGGAGGGGGGATAAGGGGTGTAGGGCGGGTGATGGAGAAGTACAAAACCTGCTCCTCCACCTAGATAACAGGGTTTAGCTATTCCGGGATTTGCCGAAAAAGCGGCTTCTTTCTCGTTTTTCGTCTGAAATCCGTTTCCGTGCGTGTGAACCCCGCCGGGCTGTTGTCAGTCTGCGCTTTAGGCCGGGGAGAGGCGGCTGAAGGGCTCCGCCGTACCACGCTGACGTGGGCACCATGGATTCACTCTGGGAGCAAAAGGAAGTGTCTTTTCCTCCTACACTCCCACACGTGCCCCTTTCACTTGTTTCCAGCCCCACAGAAAAAAAAAAAAAATCGTCTATGAAAAACCTGCCCTAAGCAGCTCTGCGCGTTCAGGGAACAGATGAGAAACTAGACAAAAAATAATCCCTTCCTGAAAATTTGTGTGTCTCCTTGCCTGCTTTTCCACTGCTGCTCGGTCCACGCTAATCCCCCCTCGTACTTCATAGTTATTTATATTTTATTTTGAACTTGCATCGATTTGAACCCCCCCCTCACAGCTTTCCCCGCTGTATTTTCCGTGTACGGTGTTTCACTTGACTTCACCTCTTTTTCCGGGGTCCCAGCAGCTGATGAAAACACACGCTTCTGTCACCTTCTCCAAAGCAGTCCTTGCTGCTTTTCACAGCGAGCCCCCCCGCGCCACGCGTGACCGAGGGGCGTGGGAGCAGCTGCGGACCCGCCTCAGCCGGGAGGATGTCAGGGCAGAGTGAACAAGAGAGCAGAAATAAAATGCTGAATATTATCCAGGCAACCAGCCGGGATATGTACCTAGCGGCTTTGTTTTCGCTGTAGCTAGAGTGACAAAAAGAAGCGGGACAGGGGAAAAAATGTTTTTATTTAGATAAGAAACCCTTCCCAAAGAGAAGGCGCTCCCCGTGCCCGGGGGTATTTGGGTCTCCCAGCCAGCCCACGTCGCTCGCTCTGCCCCGCCGCTCCACGGACGCGCTTCGTTTTGAAGTGAAATTTCAACCCCCTCGAGACGTTGCTTCTGCTTCTGCCAAACACCGATTCCGCCGGCAAGGGCAAGTAATATATGGTATAAATGAAGTTTTAAAACGCCCCGTCATCCGGCGCCGCTGGGTGGTAAAGCACCTCTCGGGTGCTTTGCGTGGGGATTAGCCAGCAGCAGAGTTTGGGAAAGTTGGGTGCGGCGGAGAGAAGCGCGGGAGTTGTTACCTCTCTGTGTTTAGAATTATGGGTTTCCTACTGGCTCCCGGTTCTTCAAACAGTTAATTCTCCCTGCCGGTGCTCCAGGACTCAGATGGCCAAAATTCCTCTCCCTCAAGCCCGAGTCTCCCTCCCCTCCCTATTGGGTCGCAGCTTTTGGGTCTCTCCCGAGCTCTCCCTCCTATTGGCCGGGGACATTTTTTTTTCCCTTTTTTTTTTTTTTTTTTTTCCTTGACAGGCGCACGCAGCCTGCCTAACTCTTGGAGAAAAAAAAAATCCCAGAAGTTTGGATCAATCAGAGAGAGACAGAAGGAAAGGGGAGAAGAAAAAAAAAAAAAAAAAAAAAAAAAGAAATCCAGCCTGCAGCCCCTCTGAGCAAGTGCTGGGACCTGGGCTGAGCACACCCTCCTGGCTCTGCCTGCGGAGTATCTGCAGCCTCATGTAGTGCCTTCAGGAGACTGAGGGCTGGTTCTTCTGGGGGTGCAGCTGGGGAGGGGTGGGGGGGGAGAAAGAGGCAAGAGGCTCTGCCTCTGGTCCCCGAGCTGTGTGCTCGCAGCCACTGGTCGCTCCTCTGCCCAAGGGTCTGGGCTGGGGGATAAGATGAGTGAGAGGCGAAGATCGGCGGTGGCCCTCAGCTCCCGAGCGCACGCTTTCTCGGTAGAAGCCTTGATCGGGACAAATAAAAAGAGGAAACTGCGAGACTGGGAGGACAAGGGGCTGGATTTGTCCATGGAAAGCCTCAGCCCCAACGGCCAGCTGGGGGACAATGAAGACCCGACTCAGTGCCTGGACCTCAACCCCGGTTAGTGCGACTCCTTTCTTTTCGGGACCCCCCTTCTGCCCCGCTCCCTCCCAGTCTCTCGCCCTGAGTCCTGCCGGGAGCTGCCCGCGGGGCAGCGCGTCCCGGAAAACATCCGAGACTGGGAGCACAGGAAAAAAGAAGCGGGAATTTTGCGGAGATTTCTTTTTTATGCTGCTGGTTTTGTGTGGGACTTTTTTTTTCCTTTTTTTCTTTTTTTTTTTTAATTTTTTTTACTTTTTTCCCCCCTTGCAGTTTACGGGGACTTTATCCTACTCGCTGTCTCTCTTCACCCCCCCACATAGCTCCGTGATCTCCTGCGAGGGGCGGCGTGTTCCCTCTGCTTCCTTTTTATCCCTCTCTCCTTCCACTCCCTTCGTCCTTGTCGATCGCGATAGTCCTTCCCGGCTGTCTCGGGACACGCGTTTCGTTTTGCCCCAGAGTTTCCCGAGCCCCGATCGTGGAGTTGCCGGCTGGGTCGAGGGCAAAGGAGTGGGGTGCGGGATGCACGCCTCTCATCTTTTCCGAGTCACCGGCCACCCCCCGTGTCCTCCCCGCGGAGACCCTGCCGCCCTAAGCGGAGCTTTCGGTGTAGGAGGAGGATATGGGCGTCCAGGATCAGCGCTGCCCCGGGGCCCCGGAGCGATGGGGACCCGCTGTACACCCCCGCAGCTCGGGACCCTTCTCCCGGGATCGGACCCGCTGGGTTCCGGCCGGCGCGGCCTCGCTTCGCTCCCGGTACGGAGCGCACCGGCCGCGGGGGGACGGGGAGGGGGGACCTTCCCTCTCCGGAGGGAAAACCCTCCCGGCAGGAAAACAACCTCAGCGGGTAAGGGGCACTGCGAGGAGTCCAGCCCCGCCGCCGAGCCTGGATCCTCCCGGGAGCCGCAGCCAGCGGAGCAGCGCCGGGCCCGCGGCCCCAGGGCCGGCGGGACAGGGTTAGGGGAGAGGGAGCACACCACTCCCCTCCTGGTGTCTGCACTTTTAGTTTTAAATTCTCGTTTGTTTATTTTTATTTAAAAGAGATCCAGTAGCTCGCAGCTATCATTTGGCTCAAGGCAAACCCTCGGTCTCCTCTTGTCCCCTCCCTCCCCAGGCCGATTCTCTCCGGCCTAAAACGACCTTCCGCAAACGCAGCCGCGGATCCGCGACCATCCCGAGGGTGAAAACGCGATGGGCCTCGCTCCTCGAACTGTCCCCGCGTCCTTCTCGCCGTCCCCTCTCCCCGCTCCTCAGGGCCTTTACAGGGGACGGAAGGAGCGGCCCCGCTCCCACAGTTATAGCCTGGGCAGAAGGCGAATTTTAGGTGATTTCTCTTTGCTTTTAATGCTCGGATTGGGCAAAAAGGTCAAACGATTTCTTTGCGCAGACCCTAAGAAAAAGGGCAGAAATATCCTCCACTCCTGCCAAGTCCATTTTGCTGCATTGGGACAGCAAACACTTTTTAAAATTTATTTTATTTATTTTGCGTGACGTTCCCTGAGCTATCAATTAGCATAAGCTGCCCAAAATTCAGATTAAAAAACCCAAATCAACAAAAAAACCAAAAACAAACAGAGGGGGAAAAAAAAGAGAATTTTAGATCGAAGTATCAAAAAATATTTATTGTAAAAACGGATATTTAAAGTGTTTTAAAGGGAGTTAAAGACCATGAAGATCTCGCCCCTCTACGCCCTCAAGGAACCGCATTTCAATTTGCTTTCAACAGCGGCAGCCTTTTCCGGTGCGGCTCCTAGGGAGAAATAGGTAAAATCTGCTGCCAGGGTCGTCTCTCTCAGAGAAGGGACGGGCATAAAAGAGAGGGAACAGCACCGATCAACCAGTCAAAAAATAGCCTACGGTTTCAGAGGCTTCCCCGTTCAAAAGAATAAATACGCGACCAGAAACAAAAATCTGCTTTCTAATAACACAGTGTATTCTGCGCATCAGTCTTCTTTTTTCTTTTTTTTCCTTAACAGTTTTACAGTTTTTCTTTTTATTTTAGAACCGTTTCTCATAAGTTTTTAGTCGCAATGGGGTATACTTTTCTATGGTCTAAAAGTTTAATTTGCCTATTTCTCTGTGAATTCGAATTGTGAAATTGGAAAACTCTCTGTGCGCCAGGTTGGAGAGAGGGAATGTCTGTTAGTGCCTGAAACCTCAGAAAGCAAACGTGATGTTTTTCATAAAGCAAAGGAAATCAAGAACAGTTTGAGAAATCATTTTTAGGAGGTTGATAGACTTTAAATAAAGTCCGCGACTGTAATTTGCACAGTCACTTCATTAAACCTAATTCCTCCGCGGTGTACTTTTGCTGCTGGGTGAAAATTGATTAGCGGCTCTATAATGACCACCAAATTCCATCTTTACAAGACCTAATTAAGAACAAACTTTACACCTAACGTATTTTAAACTTGCCAAATCTCCAGTGATATAACAAAAAAAAAAAAAAAAAAGAAAAAAGAAGAAGAAAAAAAAAAAAAAAAGAAAAAGAAATTAGAAAAGGGAATTTTTATAGCGTCCCAAAGGTTCAACACTCAAAGCCGCTGCCCTCGAGTAGTGACGGGCTGTTCCTTCTGCTGGCGGTATTGCTGGTACGGGGTGCTTGTGGAGAGGCCGCAAGTAGTACAGTTCGCGCGGGGAAATTAAGTCTTGGTTTTCGTGGGATAACCTACATCGGTCTAGTCCCATTTATCCATCTTTTCGCCTAAATTGCCTCCATTTCAGCGCGGGGGGGTCTGAAAACCATTCAGTGCGGGGAGCTAAACGCGGTCACGGATAGTGTAAGGCTTCTCTCTCCTTTTCCCAGATCTTTTGCGTGCAGGCGGGTGTGAGGGTTTCTCTCCCAAGAGCGGGACACATCCTCCGGCAGGGCCGAGGGCAGGAGGCGGCGGGGCGGCCGCGCTTCTCTCCCCGCATCGCTGCGGATCTGTGCGGAACGCGTACAAACTGCAGCCTTCGGGAGCGCCTGGGAGGCAGCGCTACTCGTTTTAACCCGTTTTGGCGGAGTCCCTGACCCCTTACGTGCCATCTTACAGCCGTGCCCAAACTCTTCGGTGACGATATTGGCGAGACCTCCCCTCCCTCCGGGGCCGCATCTTCCTGGGAGAAGAGAGGTAGCAGGCTGGGAGGTGCCGGGTCGGGCTGTGGCGTGGGCAAAGGTGAGAAAAGCAAGCGGATAAGTCCCCCAGGTTTGTAAAAAACATCTCCCGAGCATCCGACTTATTTATGTCTCAGCCGCGAGTTTTGTCGCCAGAGTTAATGTGCTTTTTTTACGAGACTCATTTAAAAGGGGGATAAATGTGGATTTTAATCATGTGCGGGTTCAACCACTAAGTTGTGAAAAGGAATTCGGGATTACAGCGGCTCTCACCTTCTCTCCCCACCACCCCGTGCACTGGGGAGTGGGGCCGCGGCCGGGCCGGGGGAGGCAGAGCTGGCCCAGGGGCTCCGGGGAGCCTCCCCTGCTGCCCCCGCATCCTCCCCGGCACTCAGTTCTCGCCTCCGACAGGCCAAAGGAGGAGGAGGAGGAGGAGGAGGGTGGTGGGACGCCCCTCCGTCCCCTTGGCAGGTTCGGTTTCAGAGGGCAGCAAAACAATGGGCTCGGATGTCTTCTGGGTATTTATAGATTTAACCTGAGCAGCGGAAAGGTCACGGGGGCCCCAGGCGTTGCCTCCCCTGATGTATATATTGTTTACCGTCCTCGACGGCGGTGCCGTTCGTCGGCCCGTCCCTTCGCCACCCCGAGGGCGCTGGGACAGACCGAGGCAGAGCCGAGCTCGTTCCTTTCCCCGTCTAGAGTTTAAGACTTTTTTTGATTTTTTGGAGTGAGTGGGTGGAACGTGTCTCCCTGGAGAACGGCTGCTCCTTCAGGCGGCCAGGGTCTCTTCACGGCGAGACGAGCACAGGCGCTTCAGAGGCAGAACAAAACGGTGCGGCAGATAAATAGACTTTTTCGGCTTTGGGTCCGTCCTTTCCCTCGCGAAGAAACACACAAGCGATTTTGTAAACGAATTTTACTGCCGGTGCAGTCTTTGTATCACACGTCCATCCCATCGGTATTTTTGGTTGCATATATTAAAAGTGCACCTACCGGATAAAAAAAAAACCCAAACCACCCTAAAACAAACAACCCTCAAACAACAAATTAAACAAAAGAAAACAAGACATTTTTGAGAATTTAATTATTCATTCCTTGTGTTTACCTGAATCTAATCTGGCCAACTATTGCGAGCCCCTGCAAAGAGAGAAAAACACGGCACACATTTTAAGACTCTCAATGTATCTATTATTTATGCTTATCCGTAAGATTAAGATCCGGCAGTTTGACAAAGCTTTCAGTGGCTGACAAGAGCAAAACCTTCAGCTCTTTTAGCCTGGAGTGTTGTTCTCCTGTGTCTCCCGAGAGGTTGCATCGATGTCCATCCCAACCCCGCTCTGCCGAGGGGTTCCTGCTCCTCCTTGCCCACGGGCAAACCCCCTCCACCGGCGGGGGTGCGGGTCTTTACCTCACCCTCCAGAGACGTAAAGAGATTTTAAGAGCAGGAGAAAATGAGATTGACCCTTCTACTTATTTGTTTATTTATTTAGTTATTTGGTTATTTGTTTGTTTGTTTTAATATCCTTACTTCTGAATGCTTATATTGATGGAGTCCATGCTTTGAGCAATGCCTGTTAAACCCGTGAAGAGGGAGTGACTTAATTCGGTTTCTCACTTCAGCTTTTGTGTGAGTAGATGGGGCTAGGATTTCAGGAGCTGGCAGAGCAATTTTTTTTCATCTCTTTCCCGAGGTAGAGCACACTGGCGTACATGGTCCTCTGCATGTTCCTTGAGGCTCGTAGATGAGCAATGCTCTGTGACAACGAGATGTAAGACAGACAGTGTCAGCTTTGCCTTTGCCTTGGGACTGAGCGTTATTGATGAGAAGTCTTTCTAACGAATTTGTGTGTGACTGGGATTGTATGAATTCATTCCACCTGTTGGATCATCAGTTTGCCTCTTTGAGTAGGGATACGGAGCTCAGATCCATTGCTCCCTTGTGTACACGATGGAAGGAAATGCGAAAATCTGCCCCTCCTTATATCTCTGTTCCCCCCATACCCCAGCAGGAGAGCCAATGCTCTCGTCTTTCCCAGAGGAGACAATTGTAGGAGGCAGATGGAGTTGTCCCGATGAGAGCCAGGAGAGCTGAGCCCTGTAGGGGCTTGGGAAAGGACTGTCTTAGTCAAGTTCATACTCCTCTGACCTTGGAGCCCAAGAAGACAGAGAGGAAGGATTTGTTCCTGTGATAATCTGTGTCTTACTGAATTGGGGAACTGTTTGTGAACAGGGTTTGTGAAACTCCTCCTGTAGAGACAAATCACACACACTGCATTAAGAGGGCAGGTAATAGAATAATTGAGGCAAACCTTAAAGAGCAGCAGAGCATTAGTAAAAGGGCAGTGTGTCAAACAATTTCTTTCTTTCTTTCTTTCACATGTATATTAAAACTGCAGCATTTTTCACACAGGTTTATTCCATCTGCTGGTAAGGGGAAAAGCTGCTGTTTCAAAAGCTGTTTCTTGTCTTCAGCAAGAACTTTGAGAGAATCCAAAAAGCTTCTGTTACAAGCAAAAGTCAAGTAATTCCTTACGAACCATCAATCACTTCTCCCTCCTCCCATTTGGGACTGAGCGCTTATATCAAATATCAGCCCAGCTAGCCCCTCCTCAGGCAGAAGTGTCCTGCCTGCCTTACCCGTATCTGTCTTTAAGGAAAACTGATGCTTTTTTCAGATGGAAAAGTTGAAAGATGCCTTCCAAGAGCTCTGCATTCAGGAAAGAGCATTTACATTGTTTTACAACACAGTTGGTGCCATTTGAGTCACTTCTACTCACACAGATCTCTGTTCCTATTGTAATCCGCTGGATTCCTGAATGAATCTTTGCTTGCAGTCTTAGGTCTTCAAAGACCAAATTTTTTTCTTTTTTCCATCATTTCTTTTCCTGCCTTCTGATCTAGATTACAATAGTTTAAATAATGCACTAAAACCAGTCTGAAAATATTGAAAAAAATTCTGAATGTATTGATATAAGATCAGATGGCATTTACATTTCCCTTTTTGTAAAATTAGTAAAATCAATTCAGGTGTGATTTAAATCAACCCAAGTGTCCGTATTGAGATCTGTAGTTTACACTCGTGACATAAAATCAAATTCAGTGAAAGAAACTTGAATTTTCTAGACCTGACAACATTTCAGAGATCGACAGAGTTTCCCAGAGGGGCTGAGCATGCTAGTGCCCGCTGATGGAGTTACAGGATTTTGTGCTAGCTCTTAGTTCTCTGACATCCTCTTAAATAATGCAGTTAATTGGCAGTAATGGGCTGGGACCTTCTGTTTAAGTCCTGACAGAAAAGGCATTGTGGGTATACACACATCTGGGCACTGTCTGTCAGCCTGGGAGCTGTGTGGCTCCTTTGGGAAGAGCAGTGGGCACCTGGGTGTAAGGAAAATGCAAGTGGGGTCCTCCCAGTTCTCCAGTTCCTAATCCTGTCCAGAGCAGCTCTGCATAGCAGGGCACTGAAAGATTTTGCTTCTATAGCTTTTTATTTGAACTACAATTTCCTCAGATAGACTGTACCGTGCAGCAATGCTGAGACTTTTTTTTCCAGAGGGGGGAAAACCCCAAAGGTGTAGCTTTCTGCTGCTTATTTCCAATACTGTTGAAAATAAGTTATGATTGCAACCTTTACACCTGTGAAACATCTGCTGTCTCAAAATACAACCCCACTGCATTTCCCGTGTTAAAACTGTAGTGTGCTCTAGTGAGAAGTGCTAGGGAGAGATAACACAATGGTATGGCAAAACTAAATTGAGATATCTTTGAAAACAGATTGAGAATTTTTGAAACTGAGAAGAAATGTGTGCCAACTGAAATTCTAGTAGCAATTTGTGTCCTGGGGGCATCTTTTAATTGCATATTCTTCAAGGTCAGTAAACAATGAATCAGTAAATCAATCCCAGAAGTGATAAAAGCACTTGCTACAATAATATTTACAATAATATTTTCATATACCCTTTGCCTAATTGAGCTATTGATCTGAGAGCATTGTGGAGATGGTGAAAGGACTGTCTGAGTCAGAGCCCTGTGACAGTGGGCTGTCCACTGTTGGCTGTGTGTTTGCAAATGCAGCCTCGCAGCTGTTGCAGGGGAGGATTCACCCAGTGAGTGGCTTAGGCCAGCACACACTGATTCACAGCAATGGAGGATTTTAATTCTGGGACTCAGAAGAAAAAAAAAAAAAATGAAGGAGGTGAGGATTCACTTAGATTTAGATTAGTCAAAGATTTTTAAAAGTTTTTTATTTTATGGAGAATCAGGAAAACTTAGGGTTTGGCCAGTCTTTCAGTATTTATTTTTGTATCATCAAACTACTTCATGTTTTTAAGTTGTGCAACCATTTTAGAAATAGATCCCAAGCCTCCTTGTTTCAATTAATTAAAAAGTACTTTTAAAATAGATCATAGAATGAATTAGCAAATAAAGAATAAAGCATTTTTTTTATCTAATACTCAAATCAAGCATTTGGACACTCAAAACCTGTTCCCATTTTTCATTTTTCTATACGTCAAAGCTCTTTGTCAAATTCTGAAGGATTTAATGGATTTTTTGTTTCTTCTAATATATACATATATACATATATACATATATACATATATACATATATACATATATACATATATACATATATACATATATACATATATANATATATACATATATACATATATACATATATACATATATACATATATACATATATACATATATACATATATACATATATACATATATATACAATTAAAAAAGAAGTGCAGCTGAAGTCTTGCATGATAGAACTTAGTCCCTGTCAAAGTTGATGGCTTCACTTCACTGCCACTGCACCTGTTCATTCTTCTCAAGACTTTTGCTTTTTGGGAAAGAAATCTTCCAGTATTGTTAAAAGGATATTTCCAACTATGTCCACATGTGTAACTCTTGGAAAGGAGCTTGGGAAGGAATTATTGCAAACCACGTTTGAAAGAACCAATTTAGTGTTTCTGAAGAGTACTTAACCAACTGGTTAAAAGCTGACACAAATCATATTAATATTCAGCACATTTATATGAATGCAGCCACAGCAAAAATTGTTTTAAAATCAGTGGGCCAGGGCACACAGAATGGTTATGAATGACTTACAGTTCTTTGACTTCACTCAGGGGCTGGATGCACTCTTGGCTAACACTGACATTTTTTCCATCACCAATGAATTAACAAACCTGAGCTTCAGCTTGTAGGAGCTTCAGGAAATAGAGAACTCACTGATCAGAAATCTCCCCCAAAACCAAGGAGAAAATTGAGGACCTTGAAGTGTCTTTGCTTTTAATAAGAGTGAAGAACTGTGCATTAATAACTTTTTAAGAAGCTGCACTAGTAATAGCAATATTCCTAAAAGGGATATCAGAAGTGCTGCTTTCTTCTGATACCAGCATTTGTGTGGATGCCTATGCAGAGAAAATAATTCCAATGAGAACATGTTACAACATTTAGAAATGTATGGTGCATATGATGTGTAGTTTAGGGAGGCTTTAAAAATAGGCTCTTCTTGGTTTACCCTGAAATGCCTGTAGATCAATTCTGTAAGTCTGAGTTTAGTGAGGAAGAAGGAAGCTTGGGAATAGATGGAGATTCACAAGTAGATTTTTTACTTTTCACCTAATCACCACACTGGACTGTTTTCAATCCTGCTCTGAGGATCCTATTGAAAGGTCAATTATTAAATGTTCATAGGTGTTATTGTAAACACATTTAATGACTTCTACAAGAATCACTTTCTTTGATGAAGAAATGATCCCGGTTCTGCCTGTCAGCACTCTTTTTCATCTTTGCACTTAGCACAGAAAAAATGCAAATGAGTTTTAATTGTGCTTTATGCAGCCTTGCTTACCAAGGTGAAACGATAGTGGAAAACCTGTTGAGTATTACCTTATACCCTCTCAGACTTAATGGAAACACTCCTACTGGTTTCTTTAAGAGCAAAATTCAGCCTTCAGGTAGTGCTGGACTCTGCTGCTGCCTTAGCTTGTAATGAAATACCAGGCAAGAACTGGAACTGGCAATACTAAATTTTTAGTTGACGTATCCTAGCATGGAGGCTGCTTGGAAGCACTGCTAAAGGAGGGCCTGATTCTTTGACATGCCAAGCATCTGCACTTCAAATAGGACTGTATGGTGCTGATTTTCAAGGGTGCAACTTCTGTGACCTTATTTTCAGTGGTGTTAAGAATGTGTAATCACCGTGGAGATCTTAACCTCTCCCTTGATTTCTGCTCTGAGATACCCTAAAGGGTCTGTGGTAGCCAGAAAGGAGGCTCCTCCTCAGCACAACAGGGAGGACTGGAATAATTTTGAGGGGATTCCTTTCTCTTCTGCTTCAATACCGTGTCAGCCTATAGGAGTTAATCATGACAGTGAGGTTAATACCTGGGTGATCATTTTATGCTATAGTTGGTTCATGTTTGCTCTTCAGATTTAGTGCAAATGCCTGATAGTGTGAAAACAATCAGGTTGGATCAGATGCAGGTTTCTGGATTGTGCCTGTCTTTGCAATTTCTAAGTGCTCCTGCCATTTAATTGTGTAATACAATAATAAGTGCTCCATACAAGGCAACGAGGCAGTTATTTTTACACTGAAAAGTTATTTTTTTGCTTCATAGAGCTTAATCTTTTTGTGCCAGAAGATTGTAGCAAGCTATGAAAATACAGAATTCAGCCCATGACTGTGAGTGCTTAATGGTTTTTATTTTGCTCTGGAATTTTAAAGATAAATAGAAGATTTATTATCTTAGGATTTGGGGGTTTCCTGTGCCAAGCTCTTTGGAGAAAATAAAAAAGTCTTCATTTACCATCAAACAAGCCTAGCAAAGTCTCCATGTGCCTAGTGGCAGGGCAATCACATTATTCACTTCACTTCAGGAGTGTTAGCCACATGAACTGTAACATCACAGCGCTGTTACACAGGTCCCTGCAATGCTGACGGAGCGGCAGAAAGCCCACACTGCCCCATTAGAGACTCCTTGGATTATTCTGTACAGTGTAATTCTGTTCACTCCATAGCTCAGGAAATTGTGCCTGAGCTGGGGAAAGGGAGGGCAGCTGTGGAAGTGCCTAGCAGCGTGCTGTTACAGAAATGGACAATAATTAATCGCTTTTGTGAAAACATAGCAGTAGAATGTGGCTTCAGGAATAAAAAAAGCCACCTCAGTCTGCTTCTCAGAATGAAAGATTGGATTGTGAATTGGCTGGTTATTAAGAGAGTTTCAGGACTGTTTGCTCAAGTTACATTAAGGTGCTGAGCATCATTTATCCAGGGCAATGCTGGAATAATTGATTTAGAAAAAAATGAAAAGAGGTTGTATTGAGTACACACAGGGAACATAAGAAACCAATCCAGTATGTTTACAGCCTTCCACAGAAAGGCAGTTCAGCCCCAAAGGGGAATGGAAAATTTCTGGGGCAGTTTTAGCCTCTGTTCTGTTGCAGTGTCAGATGCCCTGCTCCTGGTTGTGCTCTCAGACACCTGCAGGACTGGAATATCCATAGGCTTCTGTAGGTGCTGACTTGTCCTTGGGCTGAGAAATGATAGAAAAATAGCAAATCAATAATAATTGTGCTGTAGCTTAGCTGGATGAGGACTGGGTGTCCTGAACCCTTATTAGGGGCTCAATTGGCTGGGACAAGGGATGCAATATTCCAGGGAACAAACCAAGTCACCACTGTGTTGATGTCGAGCCACAGGTGTACATCGTCCTCCTGGGAATGAAATGATGGGAAATCAGGAAAAGATGAGTCAACAGTGGCAAAGGAGTAGAAAACCAGAAAACTGATAGAAAACCAGAGAGAGGGATCACTGTTGGGAAGGAAGAGGAGAATGAGGTGGGAAAGGGAGCGGTTTGGAGCTTCATTTCCTACCCACCAGCTGCTCTCAGCATGAGAAGAAATTAGAAACTATTTTCAGAGTTTTTCCCTGCATCTGGGTACCTTCCTGTGTTGTTTTTATTTTTTTTCCAGAATAATGAATAGCATGGTTCCTATACATGAAATACACTATTCAAAATGGTTTCCACAGACAACTTAGGACTTTATACCAGTAACTGTAATAATTTGGTGTAGTTTAAATATGTAAGAGAGGAAAAGGAGGACCTATCAGTTAAGAAGAAGCTTTCATGGAAAAGAGCGGGGTTTCTTCCCATGGTCTTTGTTCTCCATGATTTATGTGCAAAAAAGTTAGGAATTTCAGTAAAAATTAAAAATACTCTTCTAGAGAGAATATTTTCTCTTATAGTCAGTTCCACAGGATTTTTAGAACCATATTTAAAATCCTGTTTGCAACTTTTGCTACTCTGTGCAGGTCTTTGGCCTTGTTATAATCAATAGATGCTACACATGGAGTTAAGTCTATTATATTTTGCAGTTGCATTGGCTGAATATTATGTATTTTCACTGAACATAAACATCATATATTTCATGCTTTATAGTATTAATATTTAAATTATCAGTATACAGAAGTCTTTGATGTATCAGAGAGACTGTGTTAGAGATAATTGCAGTGACTGTAGTTATTTATTCTATAGGTGTACCTAGAGGCAATTTCTAATTGCTAATTAAATTATGCGTAGCACATTTCTGATTGTTAAGGTTTGTAATAATTGAACTCAATTTATAATAATCATGTACTTCAGATAATTTAGTCTTCCTCTACTCAAAAATTGTACTTGTTGTATTGTTTATGTGTGTGTTTTTCCTGGGGGCATGGCTGGAAGGAAGAGGGACCAGTTTTCTGCACAGCAACAAAAGTTTTTTAAAATGCCATTCTGGCTAGGGCTCCCAAACTAAAATGAAAAATTATGAATAGTAGAATTGTTTTTTTGTTGCAGTTATTTGCAGTTGAATGAGAATATGTGTTTGTGAACCGACTCTCAATCATTTTATTTGTTAATATTCAAAGAACTACTGAGTATTCATGAGGATGCTTGACAGTCATTAATTAAAATATAAATAATTACGTCTCAGATAGTTGCTTTTTGCTGTACCATTTACAATGATGTTTGCTGTGCAGACAAATGGTAAGAAAAACCTTATTATTATGGCCATCTAATGAAGCATATAATATTTATTTTTAATTTTTTTCCTGACAATTAAGCATTTAATTTTTAGTCTTCTTCACCCCCCCACCATTTCTGCTTTCTTTTTTCCTTTATTCCACCTTCACAGTTGTATTATTTCTGACCTGTCTGAGCTGTGGCTTTCCTCCTGTAGGTCAGGGTGTTTGTCCAGCTCAGTTTCTAAAGCGGGATGTGATTCATTGTTAGCGCTCGGGCCGCTGCACGTACTTTGTCTGGTGACTTTTGGTGACATCTTTGTCTGGTGACTCCTGGTGACATCTTTGTCTGGTGACTTTTGGTGACATCTTTATCTGGTGACTCCTGGTGACATCTTTGTCTGGTGACTCCTGGTGACAGCCCCGAGCTGTCCCTCGCTCACCTTTAACAGCACAGCAGAGCATCAGCTCACACCCAGGGCCCCAGGCCATTGCAGCTGTACAAAGAGTAACATTTTGAAGGTGTTGGTGGTCAGTCACCCTCCTTTAATGAGACAACATCCACACCAACTCTTTATGCTGTGGTTGGCTGAATTTTTTCCCAGGTACACACTAAGATGTGATCTTCCTTGCCTCTTTGAGCACAAATGCTCCTAACTCTTCCCTGATATCTCTGTCATAAGGGGACTTCAACCAGGATTTGTCATTATTTCACTTGTGGTCTGAGTTTGATATAATTTAATAATAAATTTGAAAGAACCGTCAATGGTATTTGAGTAGGAAATCAAATCTCAGTACAAGGGAAATCTTAAATTAAAAATGAAGAAATAATAAAAGTAGAGTTTTGTGAAATAGAACAGAGGTCTTGAGGGTTTTTGGTTTTTTTTAGTGCACAATGAATTACAGATGAGATATCATTTAAAAAGGAATATTTTGTGAAAAAAAAACCTGAAAAAAATTCCTGAACTATGTTTCCTCTTTGTCCAAGATATTGTGAAAAACCCCCTTTATTCTTGTATGTCTTAACAATAAACAAGTGAATAGAAAGCAATAATTTCTCATTTGTGAGGGCAGAGGAATCTGAAGCTGGAGGCCTAGTTTGCAGAGTTTGTAGAGCAATTAAACATAGCAGGATTCCCAATTCAAATTGTTGGCTCAAAAAGCATCCTGATTTAATAAGGAAAAAACAGGAATAAGTCAGTGATTGAGTTCCTTGGACAAGGGATTTTCCAAACTGGAGATCTAGCATTTGCATTTTCATCAATTGCATTTCGACTACCCTGAAACAGATAAAAACAGTTATTTTTTTAAATGAGGACATGACTTTCAAAAGTTATTAGAAAATATTTGTTTGTTTGTTTTTCTTCACAAGAATCTTTAGATACTTATTTGGGACTAAATTCAACAAGCAACTCAGAACTCTAGCCCATCCATTTGCTGCATTTGAACAGAAGCATAACAGTGACGATGACTTATACTTCTATATTCCCCGTTTTTAGCAAATGTAGTTCTCCCTCTCTTTTGTGTTTCTGTTCTAAGATTTTTTTTAAGAACTGAGGATTTGTTTTTTCAGTGAAGGTATTTCTGCTACTCTTACCAACTCAGAAAAAGTGACTGTTTAATACTGGACAGAGTTTGAATCCCATTTTACTTGCTATACACTTTCTCCACATCATGTGCATGTATAAGTCTCTCCCTCTCTAGACAGATCTATAATATGTGCATGTATATGTTATGTATAATTAAAATTATTGTTTTATACATATGTATTCCATATAATACTAATATTTTTGATATGTTTTTTGTATAGGAATGTAGTATAATCTTTTTCTAGGGACACAAAACCACTGTATTTAAACATTTAACATATCATAGGTATTTTAGAAATACCATTCTTCTCCATTCCCTTTTTGCACTTACTTTTTATTATTTATGGCAGTGAGTGTTAGATACTTTTGTTAGTGTTACATTTGATGGCTAAAAATAACAGAACTGTGCTTTGCAAGAGAGGTTTCATGCATTTAGTTGTGAAAGCTACTTTCATTTTACAATGGAATTTTCACACGTTTTTGTATAGAGCAGCAAAAAAAGGGCTCTCTTTTTAACGGGAGAAACATTGTTTTACATATAGATTTGTCCAATTAGGTTTGCAGCAAGTAGGTAACATCTGGGACTTGAAGGCAGAGCTGCCTGCTGTCTTGGTGCGAATCACTCAACAGGAGCATTCCCCTTTTTTCAGCAGATATATTTGTGGCAGCATGGGTTTCCCTCCAGGCAAAAGTGGATGTGAAATCTTCTTTTAAAGGGCAATTCAAAAAATTCCCTGTGTTAACCAGAAGTGCAAAAAAATCTTTTAATGAGAGACAGATTGCAAGCGTTTGCCTAAGATTATCGTTCTGCTAAACTGAAGCAGAGCAGCCGAAATTCCTGCATCATTTACATCCCGTGAGCCAGGCAAGGGCAAAAGCTGGAGGGAAAATATCTGATAATGTGCAAGCAAACAGCTGTGAGGAAGAAAAAGCTGCACTTTCAGTCACTGAACCTCTTGGCAGAAGAAAACATTAGTGTAGTCAATGCCAAACGAAGCAAGCCCTGGTCTGTGCCATGCCATGAATTCTTAAAGGGACACCCTCTCCTTAGATGTTAAAAAAAAAAAGATCAGTTCTGATGTCCTCCAGTTTCTTCTCATTTTAAATACTCTGTCTGGCACTTAAAAGTGTATAAAACTTTAATTTCTGTTCACGGGGTTTTTCCCTTTTTTATGTTTGTAAAGGTGGTTTCTGTTAGCCCGTTTCCTCCTTGCTATCTCAGGCCCTGATCCTGCCAAAATGTATTCATGTCCTTTATTGCAGTGGGTCTCCCATCCAAATCCCTCCCAGCAGGAAAGGTGAGCTCACATTTATGTGTTTGTAGGAGCAGCGCCTAATTGTAGTGGAAATGGAAACTGCACACAGTTTTGTCTGTGGCACAAAATAAACAATAGAGACTGTGGAATAAAGTACATTTCTTTAATATTTCAATTATAGATGTGCTAGATGTGATGTGTAACTTAAGTAAGGGACAGTTCCTTCAGGGAGGAATGTAATATTTCATCTTATAAGTGTATCGTTTTAAGCAGAAATATCTATTAAAATAGTATATATTGAAATTATTTCAGTTGTGAGGTGAAGAACCAGGTTCTTTATTCTCATCCTGTATTTTCATTTCAATGTATAACTGTCAAGTCCTTTTGTTGCTTGCCATGGAACTCCAGTGGGACTTTGATTTTATTTCCCTCATGCATGATCTTGTTTTGCACATTTAGCAGTTCTGATGTTGGAACTTTAGGTAAGTCCATTCAGAAATTGCAATATTTATTAAACGACCTTGTATGGTGTCAACAGAATACAGAATGTTGAACAAATTAAATTGTGACCCCTTATATGCCCTTATTCAGAAAAATAATCTCACTGAGGTCAGAGGGAGCTGCAAAATACATCAGATGTAATTTAGGCATTTACTTGAACCTAAGAGCCTGAACTGCATTTGAAAATGCATGGAGGAGGTAAAAAAAAAATAAAAATCACACTTAAATTATTTACTTGCCTTCAAAGGTACATCAAGTTTTAAAGTATGGTATTGGCATGCATGACCATCACTGAAACATCTAGCCTAGCCACAGGCTCACAGATCTCACAGGTTACCTCTACCTTGTGCTAGAGGTGCTGAGATAGACTGCAAACCTGCTGTCGTCTTACAGAGCTTGGTAAAGTCACTGCACAAACTTCTGCTAGACCCAGCATGAAGAATGGGAATGATAGAGCACTGAGCTGTTAGGTGAGAAATTATGTTTCTTTTTTTCCTTTTTTTTCTGGCTAACAACCTGTGGTAAAAGTTGGGCAAAGATGTTTTACTCAGTTTTTGGACTTGAGTTGCAGGAAAGATATGCAGAAGAGAGGTAATCTTTATTTCTCCTCTGTCTTCTTGCACACCGGTGCAGCTGTCTTACTGAAAGTTGTTTGCAGAGCACAGGTGAGATGGCATTATTTAGATCTTGTAAAATAAAATATGAACAAGCACATACCAGCACCTCAGGAAGATTTTATGACCATTTTCCACCCCAAAAGTCTAGTTTTGCTCTTCCTCTGGGCCCTGAACTCCTGAAGACTTTTAAAGGGCATTTCTGTGAAAGAAACAAGTCTCTTGCAAGCAGCTGGGCAGAGGATTTGCATCATGTTCTGATGTCACCAGAAATGTTAGTTCTTCCTGCCCCTACCCCAATGACTATCCCGTTGTTTACCAACATTTTCAGCTCCCCATACATTTCCCTGGATATCTCACAGCGTCCCAGGTGCAGGTGGATGTTTTCTCCATCTGGCTCCTGTCTGAGGGTGCTCTCCTGGGCTGAGCACTCAGAGCAAGCAGTCAAGAGAGCCTCTTCAGTGAAGGTGCTAATTTGTTTTTGTTTTTCACAAAATGTGTAGAATTGTAATTGGTTTGACACAACTATCCTTCTGTAAAAGTTGTTAGAAGCTGACCAGTGAGTCAGTTTGGATCAGTGGGAAAAAATATTAAGGGGAAAGGAAAATTTACCCACTGACAGCCTTCTGTGAGCATAAATTCCTAAGAAATACAGCTAAAATATTTGATATGTAAGACAGGCAATCTGTCCATTTGTTTTACAACCCAGTGTTCAAAAGAGATGCTTTAGGCTAGAGTTATTTTATTTGCTTATGAAAAGATGATGAAAAAATAATTTTCCATGCTTTCACACATTTTTTGTCATTTGTATAGCTTCATTCTTCAACTTTCAGAGCTGAGTGCCAGTTCAGGAAACAAACCCATAAAAAACAAACTGCATAAAGCTTATGCACATGCTGTTAAGAGATGTTGATTCTCTGTGCCCCTTTATTCCTGACATAGGTCTTTTAAATAACATTTCTCTCCTTTCCCAAAATACATAAAAAGAGGTAGCTAACAAAACTTTTTATATTGCCATTAACAGTATATATATATATATATATATATATATATATATATCAATCATAGTATAAACAGAACATCAAACCTCAAAAGTGCTGGTTTAGAGACTGCAGAATCACAGAGACATCCATAGGGTGGTTTGTAGTTTTTGGCACCTTGGTTTAAAGGATGTTGCACTTCGTTTTTCCAGGGGATTTGAGTTGCTGCACATTCAACTCACATATTGTAACATTATTTTTATTTTGACTATGGCAAACTACCCATGAGCATTTCATTGCTGTGCCTCAGCTACTGCCCCTTTTCTTGGGCTCTTTTGGAAGGCCTGATGACTCAGAATGAAATGTTACCCCTTATTTGGTAACATTTTAAAATGAAAATTAATACACAATTAACCTTTGAATATTTTTTTTTCAGTGGTTTGACATAAATAGTTACACTCTCTGAATAAAGATTTTCCTGTCAGGGAACCCAGATTAATAACCCATTTACCACATAAGACTAATTAAAACCCCATATTAAGAGTTCAGTATCGTTGGTTGGCTCTCGTGTGGAACACTGGATATGAATTTCATCAGAATATTTATAGATACAACATTCCTCCTTTGTATCACCATCTGCTCACCACCTCTGATTCTCTAGCTGAGCTTCAGGGTCTGTACCAATGTCAGCGGAAGCTTTAAAATCTGCCATTAAAATAGAAACAACAGCAGAGATCTGCTGTTAAAATAATAGCAACAACATCCCTCTGTGGGATGCTGGGGAACACACAACTATGGACAGGCCTGATCCAGCATTCCTTTCCTGCCCTGGGAGCTCTTTTGGGGGGTAAAAATAAGAAAAGAAAGAATGCACAGGCTGAGCCCGTTTGTGTACAGATAGATGGAAATGTGGAACTACTTTCTCCCATTGTCCTTCTAGCTGAACACTGGGGAGAGATTGGAACAATGCATGGAAATGCCATGGAGGGAATGTAAAGAAATGCTCAGCAGATGAATTCAATAGAAACAGAGCTAAAACCACTGATAAAGTTAATTTATACATTTTCCAAATGACTCTCCATGTAACTGTGACTAGGCCAGCTTCTATGCATATTACAGTTAATGGCAGCAGGATTACAATTGGTAGGAGCAGTGCTCACACTGGATTGTAGTGGGACTGAACTCAGGGGTCATGTATGAAACACTCTGGAAGCACACACAAGTAGATCTGTGAGCAGGAAAGCAGTATGTGAAAGTGCAAGTAGTGAATAAACATTGGCTTTGCTGTCTGGCAAATTTTTAGTTGATTGTAAGGGAAAAGCTCTGAGCAGCGTCATCTGGTTTGGTCCATTGGTTGTTCTTTTTTTCAAGGAGTCTAAGAGCCCATGGTATGGTTGATACATATTCCTTGGAGAGCATCTCAGAAGGCACACACGTTAAATGAATTCACATCATGTTCATCAGCACAACTTCTCAGCCCATCTTCATGTGTTACACTAGCAAACTTCAGACACAAGGCAATTTCTGACAAGAAAATAACATTGTGGTGGCTAGTATCAAAGAAAAAGATGACCACAGTGATCAGTAGTACATCTTGAGAGGCTTCATTTTTCATATTTTGATGATGCTTTGATAAAAAAAGTAGTCTGAAATGTAACATAATGAGCTTTTTCTAACAGAGGGAAACTAAGGGCTTTAAAAATTACCTTTTTCAAGAGAAGAATAATTTAGGACTAACGAATAAAGCTAGCCATAACAAAAACATAAAAAAGATCAAATCCTCAAGACAGAAAGTACCTTTGGATGATTTGTTATCCAGAAAAAAACTATATGAGTACCATTTGAAATGGATATTAACAGTGTAAAATCAGTGGGGTGCTTTAGGTTCCTGGAGCAGGATAGGACAAAAAGTGAATCTCAAACAGTGCAACAAAACCTGTGAATTCTCATCCTTCACTAAACAAAATTACTGTAGTTAATTAACATATAGAAATAAGTTAGCTGATTTTGATGCAATTACCTGCTGAACATCTAGGCAGAAAAATAGTTCTGTGTTTTGTGGTGCAACCACTGAGAAGTGCATCACTCACTGGTGGAAGAATGAGGAGGACTGTGACTGTTAATAAGTATCAGCAGGATTTCAATAAGGTGACTGTGCTGAATATATTAGTGCTAATTGATGACTTATCAGAACAGCAATATTGTTAGAAGTAAAGTGTTTGATCTCTAAAATACTCAAGATCCTGGTCAGCTATTGCAGGGTACAAATAGACACTTGCAGTTTCATGGCACAGGAAAAATACACGCAGAATTAATTAACGAAGACTAACACAAAATGGCAGCACGATAAACAATCAATTAATGCTTCAATTCAACAGTGGTGAAGTGCAGCAGGAATACAACCTTTGCACACAAATTCATTTCCTTTTATACTGTGTATGGTTTTTTGTCTTGCTTCCCTTGTGGATTCAGAGAGTGCTGCTGGTTAAGGGGATCAGAGGGAGGTGTAAACTGCCTGTGTCTCTGCTCTCGGGGGGGAAAAGGCTGCTGCATTTTGTTTTAATCTAAACTGTGTGAGTCTGTCGGCAAGGCTGCATGGAAATGAACAGGAGACCAAAACAGGAGGGCAAAATAAGAGATCTCCACGAGATAAGGGAACCCAATTTATTATTTTTAATGACAGGCATATGGAAGAGACGCATATACCACAGTAGTAACAAGAAACAGCTTACCATTTAATAACGGGAGAAGATAGCATTTATTTTTATGGCAGGTCAGGAGCCCAATCCACAAAACAGATGAAGCTTTGCTTTCATGAGCTCAGCAGGCCAAACCTGTACCATGCAAGCCATGACTGTAGTTGGACTGGCCTTTGAAGTTAGTTGTATCTGCCTTTGCAGTATCAAGCACATGAAGCCCTCGAACATTACAGGAAGAAACCCTTAAAAATTACTGTAAAGGGGAAGTAGCATAAAGGGAAAAAAAGAGTCAAAATCCACATTCTTGTGGGTATAAATCAGTTCCAGTGGCCTGACTGAATTTTCCCTTGTTGATACTATGTGAGGCTGACCCAGCAAGACAGAAGTACGAATACAGTAGCCAACTGGGCAGAATTCCAGTGAGATAAGATTTATCTGTGTAATCTGAGATAAAATAATTGTATTTTTGTTCTTAAAGATAAGAACTGTGAAGTGCAAACCATACAGAGGTCAGGCTGGTCTGCACCTTTGCCGTGTGCCAGTGACTACCTGTCAGTAATCTACGAGAGTTTGAGGCATGGGCTCAAGGCTTGAATTTGATCTCACACATCTATAGCCTTTTACTTCCTTGGTCTTTTAAGACACTGTAAGATTTCTCCTGGTCACTCTGGGTTTTGCAGAGAAGCAAACTGAGATGAAAAGCATAGAGGAAAGTCTCTGGCTAGAGACACCTCTCCTGTCAGAGATGTATCTGCCTGAGTAGGAAGAAATAACAGTTTATTTGGGTACATCAACCCTGCTCCTTCTTGCTTATTCCTGGCTGCTTCCAGCTACTTTCCATTCTGTTGATTTTTTACTATCTTTTCTCCAAGTATCCAGCTTCTCCCTTTTGTTCCAGAATCCTGTTTCTTGCTTTTCCATAGAAAACTCACCATGCTCATTTTCTTAGTCTATCTTGTCTACAGGAATATTACTGCTGATAATTCTCCCCAGATGTTGTCTGGCACATGATCATGAGTCCAGGCACTTCCTAAGCTTACCTTACATTAAATAAAAAAACCCAAAAAAACCCAAACCAAACCAAAACCCCAAACCAAAACAAAAAATGATTTTCTGTTTAGATAACTAAAAAAACCCAGTCCAAACAAAATTAGAACATGCAGAAATTGAAAAACAAGATATTCAAGATTCACAAGAGCATTAACATGATATATTTCACTTAATGGAAGTATTATGCCTGTTAACAAATTTAAAGAAAAAAATGTGTGAATAGTGTATGTGTAATACGTAAATAATCAATATTACTGATAAAAAATATAATGGCTAGGAATTTGGGCTTAGTCCCTGCTAAATTTCTGCCTTCTGTGTGAGTAAAGAATATAAGTTGGATTTAAAGACACTTTTTCATCTCGTGAGTTATTTCTAGAAATGTGGACTGATGGGCTTGTCCATCTGGTGTCGCAAAATCACCAAGCTTTAAGGAGGACAGGAGAGGGTGGTTCAAGGGTGAGACTTGGTATCTTCCAGGTTTCATTCTTCCACACACAGGGACTCACAGCAAGAGGGACATCCTCTCTTCCTTCTGCCCCAGGTGAACTGCACGAGAGGGGCAGGAAGTGGGCAGCCCAGCATATCCAAGGGGATGGATGCTACAAGGACCAGGACTATGGTCAAGTCCATTCAGAGCATTTCTGTCATCCCAGGTCCCTGGTGCTACCAGGATGGCAGGAAAACAGCTTGCATCTCAGGAGTTTCTCCAGGTGGCAAAGTCACCACACAGAATATGCACTGAATTGCTACAGAGGCAGATATGTAGGTAGAGATATTATTTTACTAAAGCTGGTTTTGACCAAATCACACCCAGAAGATGAGTAGCATATGTGTTCTCTCTCTCATTCCCTATGCTGAGGTATCTATTTCTCTTTAAAATTACACGTGTTCTAGAATAATTTTCCTTAAGTTCATCCACATCAGTTGCTTCAAAGTGCAAAAAGGTCAGATGAGAGCTTGTATTGATTGCTATTGCTGATAGAAGAGAGGACTTCTTGATTTATTATCACCAATTTTTAAATAGAATTTGATATCCACCTCCAAAAGGGCTCATCTAAATGGATGACAGCTGTCATAATACAAAGAGAAATATTCATTAGCTTGATTGAAGAATTCTTTTTTTCTAATCCAGATGGTAAAGAGAGAAAGATGAAGGGAAAAGGGTATTTTTCTATTTACTCAGGGAAGGCCAAGTAAAGAAATGTCTTTAATTTTATTTTTTTTCCTTTCTTAATCCTTTTCTTATGCAGTACTCATCTCAGAAATTTTCTCACACCATTCTCATTCTGTATTAGTCTACAAATATGGCTTTGTCCTCAAGTATAAAGCATCCTTCAGCTGAGTTTCTTATTTCAGCTGAGCTCTGTAACAATGCGCTACCCTTTCAGCCCAGTAAGATTTCCCATTGTGGGAGGCCTTAATATTATGGAACTGTTTGTTTTTGGCTCTGTCTATTGCCAGATGAAATTAATGACAACAGCTTTTCAAGTCTCTAAAGTGCTGTCTGGTACACACACAAGTATATGGTGAAACAGGAAAAAAATGTGAGTGAGTATATTCTTTTTCACAATTTTTTTTTTTAGCCCATTTGAGAAATCTCTGTTCTTACTTCATTTCTAAAGATTTCTGAGGGTTTGAGACACACAAGTATTTAATTGAATCTTTAATCCACAGTAGTTTCTGAGCTTTTTTTTTTTTTTTTTTTTTTTTTTTTAAATGCAGAAATCTAACACCTTTTTTCTTACTTAACAATTTCTAGTGTGGAAGCTGAGCAGTATGAGGCATCCTGTGCTCAGTGTTTCCCAGAGACTTATTGCAATAGACTCTGATTCCTCACTTGCTCAATTTTGAGAGTTCTCCATCATTTCTCATGGCCAAAACGAACAGCTGTCAGCTGGGCCTCATCCACTGTCTTCCCCTTGAAGATATTCAATCCAATTCAATTCAATTCAGTCCACAAACAGACAAGCTGTAGGACCTTTATAGAGCATAAGTGCCAGTCTTTGATATTCCTTCAAAATCATACTGTTTATGCAGTGACTATGAAGTCCTGCTGCTTAATTATTTCTACATCCAGAGACAAGGAATCCAACCCATACAATTTTCAAGATTTGAAATCTCCTGGGCTTTAAAATTTTGCTTGTTTTACTTCTCAAAGAGAAAATACCATTTTATTGAGCATGATCTTGATAAATAAATCTATTTACATCATATTACACCATATTACACCATATTTGGTCATAAACCCATCTGTTCCTGCTGCCTTATTTACATTCAGAATTTCTGTGATAGTACTCACTTCCTCCTTTGAAGTGTATTATCCAAGAATTCTCAGTGTATACATATATATATATATTTATTTATTTTTATTTTGTGGTTCTGTGGGAAAGAAGCCTCTAAAGGAGGCTTTTTTGTTGGCTTTTGGAGATTTGAGCAATAAATAAAACCTTTTGGTCTCAAATCACCCAACATCTCTTCTCAGCATGTTGCCATATGTCCTTTGCTGTCCCTTTTGAAGAAACAGCCTCATTATCCTCTTTTTCAAAAGCCTGCCCACCATCCTTCCCTTACATAATGCTTTTGGTTATGTGTTTTTGGGTTGGTTCTGCTTAACAGACTTACAGGAAACCCATTTCTCCAATCCCTGTGGATTTATGCATATTTTAACAAAACCTTTAGGTAACTTTCTGTTTATCTCAGACTGAAAGGGATTCAGCTGGCCTTTTCTTCACTGATTCTTGATCTTTTAAGATGGAAAGCTTTACCAGTACCTTTGCCATTTATCCTCACCTTTCAATGTTTCTTATCCCAGTGAGTTTATTGGGGATTTTTTAGATAACTCTGATAGGAGACACATCAGTGCCTGAATTTGCATCACATGACTGACAACAGTAACAGCATCCCCCAAGTTAAGACCTTACCATCTCTTGAGCATTACCAGCATCTAACAAGGTGATTAGCTTTAAATTACCTACTGATCTGCAAATTCTGATCACTATCCTCTACCAAGGGCTGGATTCATGAACTGAGTACAATTTTCTCTTCTGTCCTAAATTTTATTAAAAATGCTTAAGAGAAAGGGCAACTGATATGAAAGAAGCTTGTTCCTGTATGGAACAGTATGTACTCTTTCAAGTTACCATTTTAGAAGTCTTTGATCAGATTATATCTGAAATCTTCAAACACCAAGCTTTTAGGATGAAAAGGAGGTATTTGACTAATAAAACTGTCACCCCTTCTTCTGGTGGCCTGAGAAGCATTATAGTGTATATTCTCAAACTGCAGATCAAGAAGCTTCCATTGTTGGTCTGTTAAAGAGCTTCTTGTAATTTCAAGTTGCATTATTAATTTTTACTTTTTTTTAATTGCTTGTAAAACTTGTTGACCTAATCTGGTCAATCATTTAACAGTTACAGACATTTAAATTGGTTCTTCTGTTGGTTGGCTTTCCAGCTGTTTCTTTTCCAACAGTAAAACTTGCAAGATTTTATTCTAGTCCTCTTAGCTGATACTTTCATAAACAGTTCAGTACTGCCTATTGCAATAGCCAGTATCCCCTTTTATTAATAGAGGAGATGACAGAATTTCAGATAGCATTTCAGGTTTCATGATACCTTCACTTTACTTTCTTGCTATGTGCTTTATGCTGTACCACTGCCCTAACATTCATTAACTTTAGCCATTCTGAATTTCTCCTGTCTTAAACAACTTATTGCTAGCCTTCTGGGTCTCCAAGGACTGCTGTGTCCTGTGCCCTTTGGAACACAAATGCAACTTCAAGTGACCAGAAATTCCTCATTAACAGAAGGTACTGACCACTACAGTGGGAGGCATTTGCATCAGAGAGGTGCTGGGAGAGCAGGGAAGGGAGAACATCATTGTCTGAAAATCTCTGTTGGCCTGGTCAGGGGTGTTAATTACTATCATCCCTGAGAGCCTACACAAAAAGCAGCTGTTTGCCTGCCAATCTGTGCGAGTCACTCAAATCAAAGGAAGGATAAGGTTTAAAACACTGCCTGGACCCAAGCAGCAGTGTTCAAGTTGGTTCTGTTCAAGACGGTGTCACGCATGTTGTGCACCCACTGCCAGGACAATGGTGTCCACCAGGAGTTTTATTTCTTACATATGGATGGGGCCTCACCATCCAGGGTAACTTGGCAGCACAGAAGTCTTTGGGTGTCCCCAAAGCTTGTGCTCTCTTTGAAAGTCAAGGCAAGGAAGGCACCCTGCCTCGCTGGAGAGATTTCTGCCGCCCAGACGGGGGAAGTGCTGCTTGTTATTAAGTCTCTTGAAACTGGGAGCAGTTGTGAAAGCATGTTTGAAAGCAGGATATGCTCTACAGTGATATCCAGGGCTCATAAGAGATTTTAAAGGGCTTTAAAGAGGAAATCAGACCTGATCAAGAGAGCTTGAAGACGGTAATTTAACAGGGGAACTCTGTATAGTCTGGGGGTGTTGCTTTCCTGTGTATTGATTTTTCTGTGATTCTGAACTTAAAAAATGCATTAGGATATTAAAACCAGAACTTCTGGAGTAACTTTGGTTGAAATCATGAAGTGGGAGAATGTGGCACATTTGCCCCACAAAGCCCAGTATAAGCTTTTCCTTAAAAAGTCACATCAAAGCCATAAACATTGCAAGATGTAAAGCATGACAAAAGGGCAAACAGAAATACCTCTCCCTGTTTTTTCCTTTTGAGCCCACAGAGGAGAATATAGGATAGGCTAGAACAGTTAACAATCCAGGATACAAAAGGAAATAGCAAAGAAACCTAATTCAGGATCTAATGCAAACATTAGATTGCTCTCACAAGACTTTGCTGCAAATTTACTGTCATATCCAACTATTTGAGAGCTGTTTAGTGTGAAAGTGGGTGCAGATGGTACTCCTGATAGTACTTCTGTCAGCAGAGATCCTCTGGATTCCTGCCACTGGCAGGGAAAATGAAGGGAATTATGGAATCTGGCACTATGGAGTCCAGCCCATCTGCACTGGAGAAAGGGGAAGTTGATTTACTTCTCTCCTTTTTTTTTTTTTTTTTTTTTTCAGCTTTACTTCTGATTTAAATTGCCTCTGATTTTAAAGCTCAGAGAAGCTGAGTAGGATAAACTAACTGATTCTTCCTGTGATGTCTGCATCCTCTTTGTAGTGAAGCTTCGTGAATGCTTTTGGCTTCCTAGCTTTGATAACATTTTTTCCCAGTAGTGATTTATTTTTATAAATACAAATGTAAGTATTTATACTTTAAGGCTGCAGATATCTTTTCCCTACTAGCAGTAGGGATATGCTGTAAACCACAAGGAGCATAGACTGAATATCCTTCATAGATATTAATGCATATGGGTCCTAGTGGCCTTTGGAGGATTTTCTTCATGTTACACTGATTAGTTATAGTGTTTCACAGTTTTCTACCAATAAATAACAAGAGCAGCTTGTATTTTGCTTTACAATGTAAAGTGGTATTCACTGTTCTTATATTTGTTATCATATGATAGGGAAAAGACACATATTGAGCTTCTATTTCTTTACTTAAATATTAAGAGGGTCACACAGAAAAGGAGCTGTGAAACCCCCTTGAAGTCATCATCATCATCATCGTCATCATCATCATCATCATCCAAAGACAAAGCTTTTTCCTTATTCAATGCTTTAACACAAAAGCCTCAAAGTTCAATCAAAACAAGGACTAAAAGAGTTACTTCTTGATGAGATCACCTGAGATGTCTGTAGATTTATGTATCCTGGTGTGGGATAAGGAATACTCTTTGGCATAACAACATTTTTGCTTAACTTGATGAAAATCTGTGAAGACCTGCCAATCTTCTAATTGTGATAAGGAATAGCAGTTTAGATATATGGAGTTTAAGGACCAAAGAGATTCATAGATTGCCTCATTACCTTTCCATCTACCAGATATGGCAGCATCTTATTCAGCCAACTTATTATTTGGCTAAATAATATCTTCAAGAAAACCACATAGGCTTCCTCTGAAAGGTTCAGAAGCAGAATTCAACACCACCTGCAGCAGGAGATATCCCACTGCTAGGAACATGTGTCTTCTTTCCCTCAGAAAGGAGCTTCAGCTTCCTGTATTGGTTCTTGTCAAGCCTTCCTCCAGGAAATTAGAGAATTGTCTTATATTTAATGTTTTATACTGTAAGCATACTCCTGCATTGTAATAAACTCACTCTATCTTCCTTTGGTATATGAAGCAGGCACAGTTCCTTGCATCTTCCTCTGAAACACATTTTTCCCAAAATCTGAAGTAATTTGGCTGTTTCTTTTCTCTATCCCACTGAACTTTTAACCATCCTTTAAAAAATACACGTGCAGGACTATATACAGTAGTCCAGTAGTAGTACCCCTTCTTTAAAAGCTTTAAAAGTCTAGACCTAAACTACCTCAAGTCCCACTCAATGCTCCCTAGTTTAAGCTCAGTTACATGTTTTTTCCAGAGCATTACACTGGAAGTTCACATAGTGTTCTTGTCACTGTGACACCTTATCCCTTTTTAGGCACACCACTGCTCAAAACACAAGCCTCAGTTTGCTGCTTTGGCTCCGAGTCTTTGTTCCTAAATACACAACTTTTCATTTGCCTGCTTTAGCCTGCTCTGTTTAACAAGATTTATGTTCCATTGAAATATATGGTATGGCTTTATTTATATCTTTATTCTTTGGCTTTTTTATGAATGGGATCCCTTCCCGACTTTTGCGTTTTCCTTGCCCAGAAGAAATAGCAGGACTTGTCAGCAGAGCTCCTCTGTTCATCCCATTCACTTAACACTGACACAGTTCTGGTCTGTCAGTGTTCCCCTGCACTTCCAGCAAACATTCAAGACCATCACAGCAGGTCAGAGATCTCTTCAGCCAAGTCTCTCAGAATTGTTATGCACAAGTGGCCTCAGCCTGCCAAGTTGAATATGCTTACTCCTAGGGGGCTGATCCGAATTTATGTAGCATCCTCCTCTGTTACTAATAAATATAAATGTTCTTCAGCTTTCTTACATGTTGCTGTCTTACTTCTGAGACCTAGACATGAGTAACTGTTATTTTGTATTTATATTAATGTATCTGAGTGCATTGATCTTAATAATTCAGCATTCTTAGTTTTATAGGCTACAAGCAAATATTTATTGCTGTTTTCTGATGAAGAGTGTAATGCTTGTAAATGCCTGATAATTTTAGCACTTACTAATATAGACTTTCTTGCTGGTTTTGGCTTGACTCATTCAGATAATTTAAAACTCTGTCAAAATGGTCTCCTTTGTCTATTGCTTCCTGCATATTTTGTATTCCTATGGACCCTTACTCCAAAATTGTGTTGGGACATTGAAATGGGTCATTTCGAAATACAAATACCCGTAGACTTTTAATCAGCTTTCGGGTCAGGCTTGAGAACACAATTTGACCCTTAAACTCTTAACCACAAAAAGTGTTAATCTTCTTCCCCCACCAAGCAAACTATTTTTATGAAAGCAATTATCTCGATGGAAGCACTCCCACCTGCTCTCAGGAAGCCTTGGTGCGTGCTAATAGTTTGCTGTAATATTAGAATTGCAGCTGCTTCGGGCCGGGGCGTTCTCGGCCCTGCTGTCATTCATGCAGACACAGGGCTTTCACTATTTGCTCCTGGGACCTGTGTTGGTGGCTACCAGGCCACTGCTGTCATATTTCAGGGTGCTGCCTCCATCTTCAGTCTCTGGAGGAGATCCTGATGTTTGCCCAGTTCACAGAACAAAACATCATTTCCGTGTGTTTGAATTCTTCCTCAGCCTGCTCTTCCCACCCACAACAGGGATTCAGGGGACTGCTGTAACTTCTGCTCAGTCTGTCCCTCCCCCCCCCCCAAAAAAAAAAAACATTGGTCATCCTAAATTATTTTTGACATACAGGGTTCCAGAGTCTGGGAGACTAAAAATTACAAGTACTCAGTGTAGAGAGAAAAGATAAATACCAACAAATGAATAGGAGACTGAAGGTGAATTTTTAGTTTTAGCAGTACGATACCAGGGAGACAAATTAGAGAGCAAAATGCCTGGTGCATGTAGCAGAGCTCAAGAGTGATGTGAGAGTTCCAGGTATGTCTGCTGTAAAAAGATCAAAACATGCATAAGACACAGAATGAGTTACGGTTCAAAATATTGGCATGTGGCTGTGTGAAATATTGTTTTGTATAAATAAATAGATAGCACCATTATCTCTAATCCCAAAACAGAAATATCCTTATTTTCCTGCAGGCCACTAGGTTAGAACAAGAACTGGACATTTTGCAGAGAGGTATTTCCATTGCACTCAGATTTGGTACAAATTAACACCAAGTCATATTCATTTAAGATTTCTCTAGGCTTGTCCCGTGAACTCACTGCTTTGGCAGGCAGATTCCAGCCTTACAGTTATTTTACTGTGGCATGGGAAGGTACTCGGGAAGATGCAGCAATATTTCCCTTTTCCTAGGAGAAGGCAAGAACTGGAGAAGGAGAAAATGGGTGGTACCAGAGCTGCTCTTGCGTTCTTTGGGTTGAGCTGGACATATGTCAGGGCATATGAATACATTTGCATTTGCACAGAACAGTGAAATACAGGGAAACAAGTGGATTTTCTGAGATTGTTTCCTGAAAAAGCATTAGCTAATTTGATTTTTTAAGAAAATTCTGGGTATCATTTTTTTAGAAATTAATTAAATGAAATCTGGTTAGCATCATCTTAATTCTCGGTAGGAAATTCCTCTTAAGTACCTTATAGCATTTTAGAAAATCCACTTTAAATTACCAGCTTTGTTGGTTTAGTATGGTTTTCCTGAATAGCTGTGTAGATAGTGCCTTGAAGAATTCCTGTAAAGGCAGCAACTTTAAAGCAGCATGGATATTTTTTCAGTTTTCTTAAGATTGTCTTAAAAAATAAGATTACTTAAGGTAAAGTGAAATAATTTACTCTTTATGTAACTTGAAGAGGTCACAGTAAGGTTTAGAGCTCGCTTGCTTAGTAGCACTGCTTAACTAATTCTTTCAAATAGATTCTTTCTAAAGCCAAAGAAGTTCTTCAAACACAGACAACACCCAGGAAAGCTTCTGATGGTAAAAAAGGGGCTAATTTAAGCAAGATGGGAATCTACTCAGACTGCATGGAGCTGGAGGGAGGAGGCATTCTGTAGAATACACTTGGCAATTAACTGTCCTGATAAAGGAGACATGAAAACCACTGTACAGAAGTTTTCACAATGAAAAAAAGGTCATCAGGGAGAGAAAAATGATGTCATCATAAAAATAGTGGAAACCTGGGGGTTGGGAAGATTGAAAAGCAAAACTACTTCTGCATAGTTCAGGTCACGGTGACTTTGTAGAAATGAATTACTGAGCAAATCCATACCCGATCTGGAAACATTTTCTGTGCTCACTATAGGGGTGGATTCTGATGGCTCTAAATTGGAAGTCAGTTTTAACTAATGTGTTGCTAATTTTTTCCTCATCTGTTACAATGTGTTTCATTTTCTGGTGTGCTGAAAATATCTCTGAATAGGACCTTACAAATATATGAACTTCCACCACAAACTGTGAAGGCGGTGGTACAAAGAATGTTGGAGAAAATTGCTTTTGGCCTGCGGGACACAGAAGACAATGAGAAGTTTCTTTAAAAAAAAACCCAAACCAATCTAGTTTGCATTTTGTTGTGGAGCAGACCATAGGACCTGGTTATGGGAATCATCCCACACAGAAACACAGCCAGCACCTCATGCTAACAGATTTGCAATGTGCAGCGAAAAATGAGCTCATATTTTCTGAGGCTTTGGTGGAGGACAAGTGTTAAGTGACTATCACTTACTGCTCTACAAGACAAGAGGACAGCTTCTCTCCTTCAGCTTTCCAAGACAAAGTAAAACACTAGATTCATTCTGTTCTCTAGAAGAGGAAAAAATCATGCCTGTGGCATTAAGAGCTAGGGAAAACACTGTGACCCTGGAAAAAATAGGAACCTAGGAGTTTGTAGCCAGGCTGTGCAGAACGTGCCCATGTAGATTTTCAGAACACAGCACTTTTTGCCAGTGTTCACAGAAGAGCTGTAGCTGGCATTTAACAGGAGCAAAATCTATCTGGAATAACTACTGTAACTAACATTTAGTAGTAACTAAATGTGCAGCTAAACCCAGACTTCAGTCCCTGGTCTGAGCAGTCAGGTCAAGTAGGGAAGTGGGCTGGGAGGAGTGGAGGGAAGGAAACCCTGTGAACTACTTTGAACCTTCTCCCCACAGTCTCTTTTGTACCAAACAGCATCTGAGCAGGCCCTGAAGGCAGCAGTGTCTCTGTTTATCCTCCTTGCCACCTCCATCTGCATTTTCACAGGACCCCATGCAGTTCTGGGTTCTGAATGTCTCCCTTTGGCTCCTTTGCACTGAGCAAGGCCAGTGATGATACTGGGTGGGGATCTTTGGCCACCAGTAATGAAACATGACATTTACAACTCACCAAGTCCCTTTGCAATCAGATTTTTCTTTCTGAATACCTCTCATGGTATTGTTTCTTTTTGCTTGTTTTCCACTCTGATTTGCTCTTTCCATTTGGTAACATACCTCAAGAAGTGTTTTGTCAGCCTGCCTAACAGTTGCTTTCCCTGTCTTCTCTATGTCCAAGGGCTCAATCCAATACTTTGTGCCTTTTGCTGGTTTTCATCCAGGTGTTCTCCAGCATTCTATGAAAGATGAACTCCCTACCTTGTACTCTCTAGCCTTCATGTTTAGCCCTGAAGCTTCTCTTCAGAGGCTGAAAATCTAAAAATTAGGGAAAAAAACCCTCTTCAAAACCAACTTCCTCAATGAATAAATCAAGGCATACATTTTTCAAAACTGCCTGTGGTGTTTTTGGAGGAAAACCTGAATTGCTCTGTATGTGTATTTGTTTTGCGTGGTGTTTTATAGAATTCCCAGTGTCTGCTGTAAAAAATGCAGTCTCAAATGCTGTACAGGCAGAACACTGGTTATATATTAAATCCTAATTTATGTCTGACTGCCTTTGGATGCAGTCAGATGAGCTGCAATTACAAATAATTGTATGGCCAGCACACTGTGCAATGCTCAGGATCCAGACCACAGTGTTTGCCTCCGAAATTCTCTCACTTCACAAAGGAAAAAAAGAAAAAGAAAAAGAAAAAGAAAAAGAAAAAGAAAAAGAAAAAGAAAAAGAAAAAGAAAAAGAAAAAGAAAAAGAAAAAGAAAAAGAAAAAGNAGAAAAAGAAAAAGAAAAAGAAAAAGAAAAAGAAAAAGAAAAAGAAAAAGAAAAAGAAAAAGAAAAAGAAAAAGAAAAAGAAAAAGAAAAAGAAGCTGTTGCTATTAATCGAACTGCTTGCTGTAAACTGCACCATGTTTCTGTTCTGTCCTGGAGTCCATTAGTGAGATTCTAATGACACTGCTCCAGCTGCAGGAATCTGCTCAGTGAAAGAGAAGGAGGAGAAGGAGAATGGCTGCTGGCCATTTTTGTTTTCTAACATGCATGGGTTGAAGAAAGAAGAATCCCTCATGGGATTTGATTTAGATGGTTTTGGCAGCTGTAAATTACTCACAGCATGCTGCGGAGTTTGTGCTACGAGATATTTTCAGTTCCGTTGAAATCTCATGCTAAAAAAAACCAGCCTCACGAAACTCGAACAAAAATAAGGCAGCGGGACAGAAGATTGCTGCAGATGACTTTCAGCTGGCTCATGCCTGCCTGCTCCATAGGAGGAGTTTCAAGGAGCCGGATTCAACACTTAAGGAATCTTGAAAAAGATTGTGAATCTTTTGTGAACCAACCGTGAATGACACTGAAATGTTGTTTTTCACCCTTAATGGCAAAGAAAGTGGTTTTTTTTAGACTTTGGATTACATTAGGTTACACTGACGCTCTGTCTTAAGATAATACTGCACAGGTTTTTAGAGGAATTGAGTTAGTACTTTCTAAAACATTGTTTTCTTCTGTGGTTATGTCCTGACATTTAAGACTGGATCTTAGTCAGAGAGCAAAACTACTACTTATAAAATCCACCTCCGCAAACAAACAAACAAACAAACAAATAAACAAAAACCTGTGCTAAAATTAAAAATCTCTTGTAATCTTTGGAGCCCTGTGTGCAAATACCTCTATTTTATGGAGGGCTGCCCTTAGAGGGAAGTGAGATTACTTTCCATTAAGAAAGGTGTTGCTGGAATTGTAAGAATAATGTCTTTTTCAGATGAAGGGAATGCCTTGGAAGTACTCAGCTTAAGTTTCACATCCCAGGCCAGCTTGAAAGGTTAAACTTCTCCCAAAAACATTTGAGAAATTGAATGGATTTGACCTGGAGATGATTGAAGAGTGGGCAATGCAAGGTGTCCTCGCTGACCTTTCAGTTTTTCAGAGCAGTTGTGCCTTGTCTTGACGTTTTGCACTGTAACAGGCGTGGGGTTGTACAGTCTTCCCACACCACATGGGGCCTCCAGCAGAGCAGAGCACCTGCAGAACTGACTTGTGGAAAGGGAACAAGAGCTGCTCACCTTTCCTTCCATCAGCTGGATCATTCCACCATCTGTTCTTACAGATGCTCGGTATATGCATTATTTTTCTGTTTCCTGCATTACTGCACATAGTAGAGGGTAAAATATTTTAGTAAGTGGGAATATGCAAAACATTTCAGAAAATTATACATGGACATTTTAATATTGACATTTTTGCAAATGTCGGTTTTTGGAAATGTATAAAAAGGATTCTAATCAAAATGAAACAGAGAATTAGACATAGTTTCAAATATGAAACAATATTAATACCTCTTGGATACACTTCTACTTTCAAAAAATAGCATTTTCTAAAGAAAAACTACTCCATCAGCAGGTTTTGACCAGCTTCATAGTTTCATTTTTCCATCATTTCCTCAGGTAGAGTAGAACAACAGAGTCAAAAAAATGCTGGTATCTTGTGTTACTTAATCAGTGTTTATGAATGTGCAGCCCCCTTGCTACCCTCCTCCTCTTGGTGGATCCTTAGCTGCAGGTACAAATGCACATATACCCACACACCCAACCCTGAGGCTAAAGCCAGTCTGCTTTAGGTCTTGCTTGATGACAAGAGCTTGGTCCATGTGCTCTCATGTCCATCTTCCAGTCCGTGCGCTCCCAGGCAGGCGGAGGAGCACTGCAGGAGGAACCCTGCTTGGCCCCTGCAGACTTCTTCCCCAGGCTGAGCTAAAAGCCAAAGAAGAAATTGCATGTCAGGTATTCATCCAACATTTTGCCTTTGGGGCCAGAGCAGGACTTCCAAGGTTCCTTTGGTACTGTGGGTTATGGTGGCCATGCAGGGTGAACAGGGTCGTTGTGGAACTCAGGTCCGTGGTTCAGCACTGTGCCGATCATTTTAGGCATCCTGGATGTTTCAGTCACAACCTGTGTTTTACAAAGGCTCCCAAATATTTCTGCTGCTGAGAGTCCACATACGGTGAAGGAAGAGAACATTTTTGGGGAGGGTCATGGTTGCCCTGTATCCTGGTAAGACACCATGATTTTAAAGCTTCTCCTCAAGAAACTGATGTTATAGGACGATGGGACCCAGCCAAGCCTTCTGCTCCTGGCCATTCAACCTCCTTTGATCTCTTTGATCAAGAGGTATTGGTGGATGAGGAAATGGGAAAAACAACACAGATGTAAATGCAGCAAATTCAGTTGTTAATACTCATTTTGTGTGAGGCATCTGGACCTGCCCTCTCACTATTGTCAGGGGAATTTTGAAGGTTGTGCAAAATGTTTTCTCCTGTTCCTCTGCTGGATTAACAGCTGCAAAAACTGGACCAGCTCAGCAGTTTTAATCCCTGGGATCCTGTCTGTACTTTCTGATTTCAGAGGCCTCTGTTGGTAAAGTCATACCTCAGTTTGGGGCCAAATGATATAATAGTGGTTACGGGATGTCATCTGTTGTCTTGCACATAATATTTGCATGTTTTCCCAATCAATCCATAATTGCTTCTATCTGAGCTTCCACAGGGTGGTGTGGAAAGTCCTGACTTCAGCTGCCTGCAAGTCCATTCCAAGGTCCTTGGCAAGAGCACTCTAATTTGAGATGGAGGTGCAGGAGTGCTTCCTCTAGTGTATCACACTGCAGAGCTTGTTCTCCCTATATCTGTGTAGAAAAAGAGCCCAACAGAGAATAATTAAAGATCTCCAGTATCACTGGAAATGAGGAAAAATGCCATTGAGATAGATAATGTAACTGTTGTGTTTGAGGTGGGAGCTGCAATTTGTTTGTACTGAGTTAAAAGAGCACAGAGAAATACTGCAGTGGGTTAAGAATCAGTAGTAGAGGAGTTTCATGGATTTCCTCTGTAATCCAGTTTATGTGGCTTTGTGCCCACCTGCATGTGGTTGTCTGTTTTGTGCAATGTGGGCATCTCCCAGAGGAATAAAAGTTATACCTGGGGAACACTGGTGTTCAAACTCTTCAGCATGTCAGAATAATTTCTGAACTTAAGCCTGACTTACATTTTCCATAATCCCTTTCCTCTTTATATTTTTCTTTCAAGGTTTTGTGCCTTTCCAATGTCCTTTTAATGACTTTATTTTGCTTTATTACTTGCTTTTTAGAGCTGTGCTGTTATACATATTTGCTGTCTTTTTGTCTCCTAATGTTTTCTTCCACTGATTTCTTTAGCTTTTTCCCATTCACCTTCTCCCGCGCCTTCTCCCGTCTTACTATTGTAATCTACAGAGTTTCTACCTGTTTCCTCTGAAGACATTTGAACTCAGGGTGGCCTGAGGAGTTTCATGGGTGGATATGAGTCAACAGGTCTTTTAGGGAAACTTAGAGTCAAAGCCTTAATTTTAGTAAATAAAAAGTATTGTATCCTTCTCTGTGACTGGAGAGGTGGCTCCTGAATGTTTGCATTAGCCACCAAGCCACATAGGAAATTCTTGAGAATGTTTTCAGTGATTTAATTTCTTGGTTACTAAGTCTGCAGACACTGAATTATTTTGAGCATGTGTGGGCAGATTTTATTTTTGCTTTATTTTTCCACTATTCCTTTATTTCGTTAAGCCTTTTGCCTATTGGTTTTATTTTATTTTCCTCTTCCATAAATTATTTCTCTCCCCATAACCTCACCACATCATCTCTTTCCATCTCCATGTCCTTCCAAGTCCTTTTGATCATGCTACTTGTACTCTTTTTCTCCTTGCATTCTTCTTTCTCCCATTGTCCCTAATAGATTTTATCTGCTCCATCTAAATCTGCTGAGACCAGAGAGCACTATGCCTCTAAGGCTTTTATGATATTAAAGATTAAAACTTGGAGTGTTTGGCTTAGGACGTCAAAAGATTACCTTTCCTGAGACAGTAACTGAATTGAACCCAAAATTCACCCGCGTTTATGCTGTAATTTCCTCTGCTGGGTGCCCTGACTTTGGGAGCAGAGAAAGGAAACTGCCTGAGGTGTCTTTTCTTTGCTAAGCACTCAGGAAGGGTGCAGCCAACCAGTGGCTGCCACTTGCCATTGCCTATGGCAAGGAAAGATGGAAGACTGTGAAGGGATACAGGTTGGGAGAAAGGATTGGCAGAGCTTGTCTGTAGCTGCCAGTCCTCAGACACTGTCAGAGAGCCCAGCTTCTGGGTGAGGGTTTTGTGTCTGTGCAGGGAGGCACAGACCTGCCCAGGGGTGGATGCTAATACATTGCTGCTGCTTTGAGATAGCAACCACAAATTAATCATGGTCTCTGTGAGGGAATGGCTCAGGTTTGAGCAATTGTCATAAGTGTGATTCAACTTGGTCCTCCCCAGGATGCTTTCAGCACAGATGAGCCCAGGCACAGGGAAATATTCCTGGCAGGAGGTTCAGGACATTGTATGTAAGTAGATCTGTGTGCCTTTGCCCTTGCAAATGTGCAACCCTTATGTAAACCCCCTCAAAACAACCTCGGTCTTAAATAAGTAATTGTTTGAGCTCATTGAAGAACTTGGAATATAATCGTTTTCTGTCAGACATTCTGCATAAAATTGCTTTAAATTGTATGTGGAAAACAGAGCATTTATTGGGATATTGGGATCTGTACTAAAACAGTCTGTACTACCACAGAGCTTTTTTGCTTTCTGATGTTTTGTACTGTCAAGGCAACCATGCTGCCTTATAAAGTTTAAAAGCTCTGCATTCTTAGACAGACTGTGCTGGCCTGTGTGAGTGATTTGTATGAACTGTAATACACTTTTTACTCAAAAGCTGGACATTTCTGGCAGATTCTTTTGAGTGCTTTTCAGACCTTTGAAATAAAAAGCTGAGGACTAAATAAATGGGAGGAAATCACATGCAGTAAATCACCAGGAGTTCATAGACTGTCTCAGGATTGTGAAAGAAATAAAGTGTGAAATAGTAATGATACTGTAAAAGAGATACAATAAAATCAAAGAAAACAGTGGGTCAGGTGCTAAGCAGCATGAAGGCTGTCATGCTCTGCTCCAGCAGCTCAGTATAGCAGTTAAGCAAATATTTTATAGCTGGAAGTAACACACTCTAGTTCCTCAAGCTGGGTGTTGTGCCCCTCTCACTCTGAGGGTGACAGAGCAGCACACAGTCCTTGCACTGAGAGTCTGCAGAACTCACTCAGTGGGTCAGTGTGTGGGGACAGAAGCTGTACTCACTGCATGGAGATTTTTGTGGTTGGAGTTCCTGCTTAGTTCCCTGCCAGCTCCCCAGATGCTCTGCCCAGTCCTGCTTACAGCACAAGTGGGGGAACCCCAAGTTAATCCTTGCAAATGTTCACAAATGTAACTGTGGCGAGACTGTGATAGATTCCAGAAAAAGGAGATTTTGCAGTGAGCGGCATAGCAATATTGACAAATCTTATAAATACTGGTGGGTGATGAATTTTACAGCTCTATCATAAAAGAATCACAGGATTTGTTCATGTTGCAAGAAATGTTTGATTATCTTCTGGTCTAATAGCCATTAGTACTGCGTGTGACATATTTAAGAGGGGGGAAAAAATTATTGTGCAGAAGTAATTGTGGCCAGAGAAGAGAGGAGTAAGGACATGTGAAAGAATTATGCAGACACCAGGACTGCTGAAGAAGAATGGGAAGAGGTGAAGAAGAATGGGAAGAGGTGCTACAGGCCCTGGAGCTGAGATTTGGAGGTACATGGGGGAGCAGGGACCCACTTATTGCAAATGGAGAGCCCCATGTCAGAGCAAGTGGATACTGGAAGAAGGATGTGACCCTGTAGGGTCCTGGCAGGACCTGTGGCTCCATGGAGAGTGGAGCCTATGCTGGAGCAAGTTTACTGGCAGGACTTGTGACCCTGCATGAGCCATGCAGGAGCAGTCTGTACCCGAAAGCCTGTGGAAAGGGACGCACGCTGGAGCAGTTTGTGAGGAACTGCAGCCTGTGGGAAGGACTCATGTTGGAGAAGTTTGTGGGGAACTGTCTCCTGTGGGAGAGACTTCGTGTTAGAGCAGGGAAAGGGCCTCATCCCTGAGGAGGAAGCAGAAGCAACATGTGATGAGCTGACCACAGCCCCCACCTCCATCTCCCCGTGCCTCTGTGTAGCAGGGAGCTGCTGCTGAGGTATGAGGGGCTGCCTGCAGGGTAGCAGGACAGCAGCAATGATGCAGCAAAACCAGCTGGTTGCAGGAGGCATGCACTGGTGCGTGTACCCTGTGCTACATGCAGGAGGGAACCTTGTTCTTTCCTGGGACGAGGGAAGCTCTTTGTCACAGCCTGTCCAGGAGGAGGGGGTGGTTGTGGCTCAGGTTTCAGCGTGGGGGACAGCCCGTGCCTCCCGGCCGTGCTGTGGAAGGGACACGCTCTGCCACCTGTCCCCCCAGAGAGGGCTGCATGGCCTCTTGCTGCTTGGAACACAAGGGACCCGAGAAGAACAAGTCCTGGAGCTGTGAGCCTGGGTGAGTGTGGTGAAGGCAGTGGGATACTGTAGGTTACCCCATCAATATCTGGCACAGGACACTTGCCCTGTGCTCTGAGGGCTTCTCTGCACAGAAGGCTCTTACTGAATAGCTTTATGATTAGCAATCGGTGTAAGGAATTCTTTATTCAAGAAAAAACACAAAGTTGTGCTTTCTGAGTAATCCTATAAGCTGACACTGAGATGCCTTCCTGGATTTAGAAACACCACAGTTATTACACAAAGCATGTCCCATGGATGTGACCTTCTCAGTTCCTCCCACTCAGTAAACAGAGAAATTGGTTGTTCTCTAGCTGTGTCTTCCTTTCAAGAAAGGCACACTGTTTAGAGTAAAATTCATAATACATAAAATAGCTGTTTTTCTGTGAATATTCAATATAATGAGTGATGGTCTTGCTCTGGTTGCAGAGAAAAATACGGAGAGGCAGGGGATGTAATAGATCCAATGTTAGATTTGCTTTGCTGCCTTCTGGGGAAAACCCATTGCTCCTGTTTTCAAGTGAAGCCAACAAATTTCATTTGTTTACCTTCCTGTAAATATCCTGACTTGTTTTAGCAGCAGAAAGGTAACTGTGGCTGCAAAACTGGCATTTTGCAAAGAGATCTTGAAATTCAGCCATAGAAATACATGGAAATTTAATTTCATCTAGCCACTTCTATTTTCTTTTATTTTACTTTATTTGTTTTGGGTTTTTGTTTGGTTTTTTTTAAAATCTATTCCTCAGTGAAACTTGCCTGCAACTGCTCTGTGCAAATGTGTGAAAGCATTTTAGTACTAGTTTCTTTACCCCTAAAGGCCATAAAATTTATGTAAAACCCAGACTCTCAGGAGTCAAAAACAGAATGCCAGTCAGGATTCTGGGTGCTTTATGCAACAAAGAGTGCTCTGTTTAAGCAACCCCACATTTCCCTACTGCGTTAATGTTTTTCTCCATCGTGAAATGGATGTGGGCAAGAAAGCTGCTGAGATGGGTTAAGAGGTCCCTCCTTAGCTGATGCACACAGGAGGAAATGAGCTGATCTGCTCGAGCAGATCAGACCTGCAGCCAGCAGTACAAAGCCAGACTGAAAGTCCTAAAGTACAAAGTACAAAGCCACATGAGCTGTGGAAAGGGAGGGAAAGAATGGTGGGGTATCGAGAACATAGGCCTGGCTGTCATTCCTTCTGCTGGGGTTTTTGGTGAGAAGGCTGTAATGCCTCCTGGACTGTCCTCTCTTTAAAGCATCTGATGCCAAGGAGCCAATTCCACACAATAAACTGTCCTAATCCCCAGCCTCTTCCCTCTCCTTTCTTACCCTGTACATTTGTTGTACTTCTGTTTCAGCCTTGTCCTTTCCCTCCCTCTCCCTCTCCGCCTTCCATGGTGCATCTCACTGAAGAGCAGCCCAGCTGCATCTCAGACCCTGCTGGGCTCCAGGCTGGAAGGGGTGGGTCAGAGTTTCACTTTGAAGCATCACTGTGGGGCTTCCAAACTGTACTGGGAGAGGAAATTGCTGCCTGCTCCCGTAGCCACATGGTCAAACTCAGCAGCATCAGAGACAAGCCCGGGCTGCTTTTCACATCAAATTTTACCACACAAGAAGAAGGTGACAGAAGTATGATTGAAAAGAAGGTGGAGAGAGGGGGAGGAAAGGATGTTCTTCTGAGACTTTCTTTTTCCCCAAGAGAACTGGTGGATCCTTTACTAGTTCAGCACTTCTCTCCAACCACTTCATGCTGTAGTATGGAAAGCGCTGAAAGGAAGTTTTGAGCCACAGATGGCAGCATTTCAGCAATAAGGAGGGCATGGGAGGATGCACGAGAGCACCACAGATAATAAATTAAGTGATGAAATAATGTTTAGAAACCCTATAAGGCGTGTGCTGTCTGGCTGTCGTGCAGTTATGCCCCACTCCCAATGAAACCCCAATGGCAAATTAAACTCTTTTTCCTCTGTGTTCTTCTTGAACTGAGCAGAAAGATAGATCTGCAGCAGTGTCTGGGAAGGATGCAACAAATCACCTGTATGTCAGAAAAGTCACACACTTTTTCATTAAGATGTTTTGTGAGGAATATGCTAAACGGTACTGGTAGGACTGACAGGCACTGAATTCTTGGTGTGTTGGTGTCCATGGGTGTCTTTCCATCTCTGAGCTTTAGTTTGCATGATTTTGACTTTCCATTCTGTGCATCTTCTGCAGTTAGCATACCTTCAGCTTCCTCTGTGCCACAGTTGTTTGTGATAGAAACCCCTGAGTGGGAGAGGAGTGTCTCAGTGTGCAAGCTCTGAAGCTGGATGGCAGAGTGAGCTTGAACAGGGCTTTTTGGCAGATGGGTGGAGACTGCAAATTCAATGTGCTATCTGTATATCTGTCAATGCTATTTTAAACTTGTGAAGGCTAAAGTAGAAGTTAATGGTGATGTGAATTCTCATTTTCTACTTCAAAAATACGTGGAATATTTGCATTTTTAGTTGTAGTGGAGATTGAAATTTTGAGAATTTGGTAGATTTCCTTTCCACATGAAAAAGTTCATCCTTGTTTTCTAAATGAAGTAATTAATTAGAATGCTTCATATTTCTTTTTCTTATCTGCAGTAAGATACAGCAAGCCATTATTTCCACTATCAAAAGGCCAACTTTTTTAGAGAAAAGATGGTTGGAAAGAACCCTCAGCAGGCTCAAAATATGCATATAATTTTCCAAGTGTAGTACATGCTTTTAAAGGTTTTAAAAGAATGGGTTATGAAATAGTTTAGTTCTGCATGGTTGAAAATGTGTGGGTATTCATACACAGAAAATTACTAGCCCTGTTTTTGACATCCCTAAAGGGTGCTATCTGAGGTCACAGAAACCAGCTGCTATCTGAGGTCACCACTGATGCTTTGACATCACTGGTGGGGTAACCAGGCAAACCTGAGACCTTTGAGACTTCAGTGCTTCCAGACCATGCACATTCCAAAGGACATCACAGTGTGGCATTCTATTGTTTTTAGTGTGCTGAACTGAGAGTCAAGCAGGCATGAGCATTCTGAATTGAAGTATTTTTCATAAAATACCAAACTACCAGAAGGTTTTGCCAACATTCTCCTTGAATATATCTTTTATATTAGATGTGGATGAGAGAAACAAAGGAAAACAGACTGGAAATTTCCAGTGTTCAAAAAAATGCTGAATTATGCAATCATCAGTTTTAGTCTTAAGCAGCAGGATGTTTTTAATTTAATAGCTATCTGGATATGATTCTCCATTTCCTTTTATCAGTTTTATTCTGACACAGCTTCTAACCAGAAAGTGGAAAAATGAGCCTCATAGTAGGTAAGGCATGTAGGCACAGGTACAGGTATGACAGAGAAACAGAAATATTTATTTTTTATATATACTTCATATATAAAGTTGTTGTGTGCAACACCTGTGAAGTGTTTATGCCAGAGCCATTCGTGGCCTGTTTTCAGAAGGACTAAGTAAGTACTTTTAGAGTAAGTGCAAGTGATTTGTTGTATTCCCTGTGTGTGCCTGTAAATGCCACGTTAAAAGCCCATACTTCTCTCAGTGAAGTGAAAAAGGTTATGCACCTCTTCAGTTGTACAGATGAAGTGCTGGCGAGTTCTGCAAAGACGAACAAAGTCCATGCAGTTTTCACAGTGAGCTTGTGATGGCCAGATGTTGGAGTGTGTGTGAACGCACGCCGGTGCATCTGTTGTTTGGATAATAGGATATACACGTGTGGGACAACTGTGCAGTGTAGGTGTAATGACACTTGGGACCACGGCTTCAGCAGGCGTAAACCAGGGTGGCTCAGTGGAAGGAACAAAGTCCAGCAGCGCGCGCTTCCTGGAATCAGCGTGTGTGATGGCATGTAGGGACTTGGACATGTGGGATTGCGGCTGGCAGAGTGTGTCAGGATGTGACTTGGGGAGCTTCAGCTGAAGACAGTTGCTAAAAGAAAAGAGAAAAAGCCAAGCCACAAATAAACATCTAAGGAGCACGAATGTTAAGGGAAAAGGAGAGAATGAATTCAGTGAGGCTGTTCCCTCAGGATAAGTGACCAGTTTTGTGCTGCTTTTCCTCCGTAGAAGTACATGGGAGCTGTGGGATTTTAGAAAAATTCTGAGGGGAAATTCAATTTATGCCTTGGCATGTGTACGTGATATTTCAGATTTCAAATCAAATTGTGTTTATATGACACAGTTGCTTTTCATAGTGCAGGCTTGATTGAAGTTCCTAACACATCTTTTCCAGGACCATGCACCATACTGTTGTAATACAGTCCTGTAACCTATTCAGTCACTCGTGATTCTGTCTCCCATAAACTCATACCAACTTCATCCCCCACCTTGTTACTTTTAAAAATAATTTGTTTTGTTCCTAGCTTGGTCTTGAAACACTAGAAGCTAATAAAACCAGAACTGTGCTCAGGTTCTTCTGGAGAATCTTTTGTCTCAATCCTACCTGCATGGCTCCATAGTCAGAGGTGGAAAATTTGCTGGTTTGGATGCAAGTCAGTTGTACATGAAGGAAATAAAAGGAAGAATATGTTTATCATTTGTGAAATTTCCCCAGAATCACTGCTTAGGAAAAAAATCTGGTCACTCTGCAGAGGCGATCAAAACAGCAAACAGAACATTTGATTGCAAGAAACTTCCCAATAAAAAGTACAATTGAAAATACTGTAATCTCTGCTGTGTGAGCCAGCAGCAGATCACTGATTTAAGTCCCAAATACATTTTTAGGAACTCAGTCCCATACATATATTTATGTGTCTTCGTGTGTGTGTGTGTGTGTGTGTGCACCCACGTAAGTAATAAAAACGGGACAGATTGGGCAAGAGAACAATTGGAGTGTTTAGAGTCAGGGAGAAGCTTTGTCATGAATGAAATCTGAAAGGATTTGGATTACAGCCAAGAAGTTTAGATAGAGGGCAATCTAAATTGTACAAGGGCAGATAGTTTTCCAAAGTCTGGCTCAGAAAGAGATGTGGGAGGTCTGAAAGACAGCTTGGCTAATGTGGCATGTAGATGAAAAAAGTGCACTTTAATGATTTGTTGAACTATTACAAACCCAAACATCAGTTCAACAGGACTAGCCTGATAATTACTGTTTTCCCAAAAGAAAATTGTAGATTGTGAATGAAACAACTCAAACTCGAAACTTCAGCCTAATGGAGCTGCATTTTTCTTGTGAAACCATTCCCATGGAAATTTCCTAATGATTTCCTTTCAAAATAGTTGCACTGAGAAAGGAAATACATAGAGTGGCATATATTTTGTTACAACACTGCAGAAAATGGACAGTCATACTATAAAGACAAATAAAAAGTACTTTTTCTCTTCTTGTGTGCGCAGTTACATGGTGGGACTCACTGCTGTGTGACAGCAGTGTCAAGAATTCAAAAGGACTAAGGGAAATATAGGACCTTTCTTGTTATTAAGATACCATCTGGCTCCCTGATACTACTGTCATGATAACCACCATGGTATAGGGAAACAAATGTAATGTCTCTTTCCCCGTGGTTTGTAGGCCACCAAATATCAGCTTGCAAATATTTCAAATATTAAGCTGCTTCTGTTTGAGCTGTGCTTGTGCCTACAAAAAACGTTAATATTTTCTGGACTTCGTAGTCATTTTAAATTTCCCAGCGATTTCACATTGGTCTCAGGGAGAATGGATACCTCTGCAGCCTTAATCTTGTGTCATGTTTTCTGTTTTTTATGAAGATCTTTTCTTTTCCTGTCTGGCATAGAGCTGTCCAAGCCGCAGAATCCAGAAACAGACCGTCCCAGGGTTGGTGCCCCTTTCCACCAGGGAAGGGCCTGCCACAGAGCTGGGATCTAGTTTCAAACTCCTGCACAATTTGTGGTTATTTAGAGCCAACATTTTGGTTTGAGTTGGTCTCTAAATATTTGTTGTATGGTTTTATTTATAAGAATAATGACTCCATGTTTACAGGCTACAGCATATAATGTATCTAATGCCTGGTCTCTTATTTTTTTTAGCTTGCTCTAACTTTCAAGTGCATTTCCACTCTTTAATTTTACAGAGACTCTTGGACATTGGCCAGACAAATTCTTTGTAGTCTGTACAATTCAGGATCTTGGCCAGATTAAAGTTGTCATCAATTTCACCTCCCTCTTCTTTTAATAGCATCCCACTTTTCTCCCTTGTACCTCTCATGTTTTTAGAGGTTGCCATTCTCTGTATTCTTCTGTATTTTCTTCAGTATTGTATTCTTTTATTTTTTCTTCTGATTTAACAGAATCTTACTTTTCTGTCTGCTCTTTTTAAGCCCTGTATTATTTAAAAAATGGTCTTTATAAATATTCACTACTCAGCAGTCTTTTTGTGAGGCTGTACCGGTGATTCCTTATCCTAAGTCCATGAATGACAGCTGCAGAGAAGCACCTCAGGGAATTTTAGAAATATCTTCGTTTCTTCTATACTGGAATTTCAAATTGCGTTTTCCTCAAAGCTAGTCTGACATACTGAAGGCCCAAGCTGTTCTTGTTTTCCAGAAGACAATAATGCAACATCAAACCCTGAGTCCAACTTTTGCTGCTTCAGACGATTTTGTTCTCCTGAAATTCAGCTGCCAGAAGCCTCTGCTGGGAGAAATTATGCTTATAAAATTCTTTTAAACAAACAAGATACCACCATCCACAGATGGGAGAGTTTATAGAACAGGTTTCTGGTCATCATCTATTTGATGAGATAGTTTTAGTTGTGATAGATAGTCTAAAACATGGATTGATGAATTGCAGGCAGATTTACTCAAAGAATACGATGGGATTTGGTATGAAGTCAACATAGAAAGCCTACGCTGTGATACTACTCAGAACAATCTTGGTCACCTGGCTTACACTTCTGTAATGAGAATTTGTGCTTGCCAAGGATGAGTTCAGAGCCCAGCAATCAGCATCTCCATCTTCAGCTCATGCAGTTCAAAACTAGAGCTGGTGAATTGGAAGTCTGGTCCTAAACTAAATGTTGTAGCATATAGGTGTAGCATATAGGTTTCCTTTTTCTCAGCTTTTTTTGAAAAATTACAATAGATTGTGAGATAAAACCCCACTTTAAAGTTTAACTGTGGCTGATATTCTTTCTTCTGGCTGGAGCAAAAGTTAACTTTCAAGGGCAAACCCCCAGGGCTGAGTATACTAGTAAACTCCAGCTGCTTTGTACTTCTTTGCCAATATTGAGAAGTCATAAACCCAATTTAACTTTCTGGTTAAACCAGGCTTACAGCTGCTTTACATTGCTGGAGAGGAGAAAAGCAGCTGGAGCATACCCGTGAATCAGGGTGATTTTTTCTTTGCTGTGTCTTGTGTCTCTTTGTTCAGTCTTACATGGAATAAGACAAGGCAGAGGCAGTCAGCTCTTGGCAGTGCACAGTTAAATTGATGCAAGACCTGCATTTAGAGCCAAAGCCACCGTGGGGTTTTTTGTGTCTTTCTGTTTGTTTTTATATTCTCCTACTAGTTGTGTTTGCCATGGGGATATAGATGTGTGATAACTGTACTGGCCTTAAATTCAGTTTTGGTAAGTGCAGCATTTTTTGAGTGGGTTTTGCATGTTTTCTTGGCTCAAGTCATCTTACAAAAGTAGCTGATAGCACTATATATGAGGAGGATGAAGAAGATTTTGAGGTTAAAGTGACAGAGGAATTCTTCACTTCAGAATCAGGTTGTCTCTATTGGTACCACTTGTGATGGTATCAGGTCATTCCACTTGTCCATGCCACATTTCTCCATCTCTACGACATCTTCCACTTTTGTCTTTTTGAGTCTTGCTGATATGAATGCCATTTTGTCCGGCCATGATTTCATGGTCTTAGGCTAGAAATTAATTACTTGAATGCCTATTTTGGCTGCCTGAGATTGCAATGCAATCATGTGAATATAGATTAATTTCTTGGTTTGGACAGGTTTGTACTGTTCCCAAATCAGTAAATCTTGATGTTGGTTGCAACTTGCAGTCACAAATGGAATGATAATAAATATTACTGAGGGATACACTAGTTGAACTTTAAAAGGTTCCTTTGAGCAAACAAACTTTCTATGACTCTATTATCAGTAATAAACAGGTTATAAATTCTAGCTCTATGTAGTCAATAATGGGCTAACGCTGGAAGAAGGGATGATTGATGTAGTAGGGCCTGTGAGTGAATGGAAAAGTTTAGGGGATAAGATAATCTATAAGAACACCTGCAGAACTATCTTTGTGTTATTTGTTGTGTGCAGTATGTCCATATGGTTACAATCACCAAGTGTTTAGAAACCTTTGCCTACAGCAAGAGCAATTGCTGGATCAGCTGTGCAAAATACACCGTGCTAATTTGAACAGCTCTGTTGAACTCCAGACTGCTTCACCTCTGCTGCTCCTGCTGCCTTTGCCACAGCCAGACTTCTTGTGTGTTTTTGAAGTTACTGAGATCTTTGGTTTATCTTCTCCCCAAGTATTTGTTATCAGGGAAAACAGTTGTGTACCTGAAGTAGTTGCACTAGCAGCCGCTGCACCACAGCCAGATAAATTTTCACTCTTACAAACTGTTTGGACTTAGTGAGTTTCTTTTCTTTCACTTTTATGGGGTTGTGACATTTTGTTTCTAAATTCCAGTAATGTCACACTGCTTTATGCATGGTTCTTAGGCTGCTGGTTTTGTGGGGTGGTAGTAGACAGTTTGAAAATCATAAATCTAAAAAGAACCATGAGATCTGTCTGCAACCAGCAGCAAAAGCAAGGTGCCCACTCCACTAATTTCATCTGGGTTCATAGGAAAAAAATAAAAATAACAAAAAATTGAAGTTCACCAAATATTCCATGTCCATGCATGTCCCAGATTTTGTACTTTCTTTGTAATCTGCAGGTTCTAATGGCCAGCAAATCAACTGCAGGGGAGAGGGAAAGACCACCTGTTGCACTAAATATTCACAAACCCTGCAAACAAAAATAAACAGTAAAAGACCAAACCCTTAACAGCTTGTAGCAGCTGCCACATTCCACCCAAGAGAAATCTTTATGCTAATGGAATCTGACAGGATCTACATTAGATATCTACACATATGGGGGAAAAAATATTAAAAAGAATCAAAACAACAAACCAAAACAACAAGAAAATAACAAACAACCCAACAAAACCATGAGAGAAAGAGAACAAGTCTGTTGGGCCTCTCTAAGTAGGTGAGGTTTTAAGTACGTAAATCTTCTGTCATTGTTCCCACTCCTGTAATTTACATTTTTGATAGTTTGAAGTAAAACATTTGTTGAGTGCATGAACAGCATGGCCATGGACTAAATTCAGCTCTATTTCTTTTATTGGTTCAGTTAGGGGAGCATTATCCCTGCTGTGCTCCAGCTGCAGCAAAAATTCTGCTGAAGATTCTTCTATGAAGATGCATAGAAAATAGTCTCTTAATATCTCACATACCAGTTTGCCTCTTGTACCAAATTGATGAAAACCCAGGAAATTTACATGAGGAACACTTGCCAGCTGAGTTGTAGAAGGAAGTCAGGCAGTAGCAGCTTGCTGATTTGTGTGGGAGGGCTCTGATCCCAGGACACTGGTGCTGGGAGCTGGTTGGGGTTATTGTCTGTCATCTTGGGGCACTCAGTGCAGATGCTGACCTCAGAGCCACCATCTTCGTCAGAACAGTGTTTTCCTTCCTATCTGCCAACAAGAAGCCTGGGGATTTGTGGATCAGAAAAAATTATAAGTTGAGGATTTCCAGGGTGATATGGAGATAATAGAAATGTGAGGAAGGGATTGAGAAAGAAAGTATCTGAACTACTTTAATTTTCTTCTATAAGCTTAGAAATGGCCAAAGGTATCCCTAGAAGCTTTGAAAGTGACCCTCTGGTCTGGTTAGACTCTAAGGTTGCTAAAAGTTCTGAGAAATTTCCTCTCCTCCAATTCTGTTAAGCTGCAGTAAGTAGCTGGAGGCATGGTCAGTGTGGTAAGAAGGGAGGGCTGGAAGCCATCCAACGGGGCAGTAGAAAAGGGGACTGTCTTTTTGCACAGTGACAGTGAAAGAGAGTTATGCTTCAGGCCTTAGAGAGTTTTTTTGCACATTAAACACAGGGGTCTTTACAGTTTTTTCCCATTAGATAGTTTCAACCTCCTTGAAATGGAGTTCTTGCAATAGCCCATCTGGCTTTGACAAATCAGTCCAGGTCCCACGGTCAAAAACACTTGGTCAGTCTGTTTGTCCAGCAAGTTGCCTATAACAAGGGGTGGTGCTTTAGTATTTACTCTGTATTATCTATAGGGAAAAACCTATTTGTCTGGAAGCCTTAAGCACTGGCATTTCCCTGTGGTCACCATGTGAGACCAAATCTCCACAAAGACCAAAATATTTGTGTTTTTTTCTGGCTACACATAACTCCATCGAGCAGCAGAAATAATTGGTGGAAACATCAGAAAAAAAGAACATAAAGAATGAGCAAGAGTGGAAATGGATAGTTTTAGAAGAGATTTGAAAGAATGGAGAAATGAAGGAAGCAGATTATATTTAATACTAACTGTGCAGTCAGCAGTAGCTTTGGAGATGTTCACCTCCATAGCTATGGCACAGCAGGAAGGGCCCTGCTTCAAGCAGACAGGTGAGAGGAAAAACTTGTAAAGAAAAGCAGTTATGATCAGAAAGTGCAAGTTCATGGGTTCCTGTAAAAGCAATAAGGAACATTTTGACCTGAGACAACAGAAAGTCCAGTGAAATACCATAGGTTTAGAAATCTCAGTAGAATTACTCCCACTTTTGTTAGGGGTCAGTGATGGATGAGTTGCTTTTGAAATATTATTTCTCAAGGACTGTAACCTAGCAAGAGAAAATCATAAAACTACTTTAACTGCTGCTTGTTTAACTTATGGCTAAAGTGGCACAAATTACAGATTCATCAGGGTTGAAAGAGACCTTCAAAATCATCTACAGCAGTTAAACTAGCACCACTGTAGTCACCCCTGAACCATATCCCTAAGTGCCACATCCAGACACAGTAGGATTGCAGCCCAACATAATGCAAGAGAGTCAGCATTCCTGGGGCTGAGGAGCCTGAGAAGGTCTCCTAACTCTGAAGGGAAGCCATGTCATGGGGGATCTGCCTTCCCCTCTGCCAGGACCCTGAGTTCAGATTGTGGGCTTTTGTATAAGACACCTCTTAAAGGAGAGTCGAATAATCTTGCCACTTTGGAGCTAGAATAAACTAGAGGTTGCTTACCTTCCTCAGAAATCTTTCTGTTTGGTGTTCAGTCATACACAATATGTAGTACCAGCCCCAGTTTGCATCTCTGGGTGCTCATAGTTTTACATATCCTGTTGGTGCTTCAGGAGCTATAGCCTGCTTTCCCTCTGCTCACACCAATATAAAGTAAAAGCAATTTGAGTTTAGCAAAGTTGCACCCCACTGATGCTGGTGTGTGAAGAAATTAAGCTCCCGGTTCGAACACCAGAAGAATATTCATATGTTCCTGATTGTTTCATAGCGAGCAAATATGTGCACGGAGCGTCTTGAGCTGTGCTAGCTGCCAGCTGGCACAATTAACTACTACACATGGAGACTGGTTCACCCTGCATCCCTCTAAGGATTGCTCACTTACAGATGTTCACACCTGTCTCTTGATTAATTCAAAATCTTAGCACATGGAGAGAACTCCAGTTAAAAGTCACAGAGTCTTACAGACCTGGCTGTCACTAGGGTTGAATTTCATATGTCAGGTGCACTTAACCTTCTCTGAATTCCCTGGGTGTGGACTAAGTGTCTCCAACTGGATGACAACATTCAGGGGAGCTTAGCTCAGGAAAGGCTGAAGAAAACACAAAACATGTCTCACTGCCTATTGAATCTGAACTAAGAGCAACATCACAATGGAGAGTGACTCTCCATTTCCTGAATTAGAAGGAGAGGTAGTTAATTATTCTATGCACTTACTTGGGGGTAATAATAGTTCACAACTCAAGGCACAAAGTAGTATTCTTGGGGGAAAAAGAGTTCAATTCTCCTTTCTATGATACCACATGTGTAGGCAAATACTGGCTTATCAGTAATTAGTGAACTCCTTTTGCAGATTTTGATCTATACCAGCATAGAAAATTATATCCAATGTTGTGACTCTCCTTTGACTTCCATAATTAAAAAAAGGCCCCTCCAGAAGTCTGTAAAGTTAGTGGGATGATACCAGTATAAATCGGTGAGAGGGGGCTTAAGCCTCTCATATTTAATTTTTTGCAGCATGCTATTCAGGTAAATTCCCAGGGATTCCCAAAGCTCCAGCTACATGCCCAGTTTGAAAGGCTGTCCAGGAAATGCTGGAATGAAGTGGGGACAGCACCTAGCCAAGAGCCATCTGTTGGCCGTTTACCATAGTGCCTCAGAGGACAGTTTCTGAGTGCCTGAACCAAGCACAGATGATGTGGTCTAAACCCATCTCTAGATTCAGACCTACAGTTTAGTACCTCATTTCAGAAGGAGGGCTCCTAGATCCAGTCACTTCAGACTCCTAGCTTATCTTTAAGTTGGACATTAGGAAGAATTTCTTCACAGACAAGATGATTAGACACTGGAATGGGCTGCCCAGGAAGGTGATGGAGTCACTGTCCCTGTTTAAGGAAAAGCTGGATGTGGCACTTAGTGTCATGGTCTGGTTGCAATGGTGGTGTTCAGTGATAGATTGGACGGGACAATCTCAGAGGTCTTTTCCAGTGTTATCAATTCTGTGATTCTGTGATCTCAGAGAAGATGTAAGACTTCTGGTTAATGGTTTAGAACATGAGAAAGTATACAAACAGATGTTACTGTGATTTGTGAAGCACCCTGTCTCTTTTTGTTGAAGGCCAAATTGATGAACCATTCCTACGGAGACCTAAGCATAGTGACCCCCACTCATGCTTATTTCTCCAATGTTTTGAGGTAGAATAATTTGGGCTAGAGGAAGAAGATAAATTTGCTCCTGTGTCACTGGGGTAGTGGAGCAGGGAGCAAATGTCTCAGCCCCTCTGTACTCTCAGATTGATTATCTGTCCTGTGGCCAAAGAACTCCAGAAGATTACCTCATATTATCTTGAATCACCGTGTGTGTAGGATATTAGTTTTGGATGTAGGGCTGGTCTCCATGTAGCAATTCTCTATGCATAAGTTTGTGCTACTCCTTTACACAGATGGACCTCTTATTGCCTCAGCCCAACTTGGAAGTCCATGGGAGACATAAAGAACTCCCTCTTCAAAATGGATTGGGAGCAATAAGTACTGAACCCTTCTCGTGTCCTGCAGAATTTCTACATTGTACTGACAGATTGTCTAAATGACTGACAAAGCTCACTGAAAACACCCCTCAGGCAAAATGTCCTCTGTCCAGTGACATCACCTAGGGCTCTCATGAAAGATAAAAGCTTCCTGATGATACTTGGGACTGGAAGTTACCTATAAACCATCAGTCAAACAGTTTTTGTCTGTACCACAGCAAAATGGATTTTCCAGAAATGTTTCCATGTGGCAGGAGGTGAGGATGGTGGTTCTGTGGGTGGTATCCTCACTGCCTCCTTCTCAACCATAGCTCTCTGCACTGATGTGCAAGTTGCTCCAGGAGACACTCTCTGAGACTTTAAACCCCAGACCCAGCTGCCACAACCTCAGGGTTGTTAAAGAGTTTCTGGCATTTTCTTGGCATGGAAGGAATTTTACATGCCATGATTTCATTGCTTTTTTAGAACAGATTGTCACTTTCTGTCTCCTTAGGTTTTGTTTTCAGACAGAGATACCTCTTTCTTTCTCCAAGTGCAGAGAACCCATGTAAATAGCTGTTTTGTTCATTCACTGGGATGCTTTTACTGGTGTGATCAGTGAGGACACTGTAAAATTTTGTTTCTGTATGTTCTCTGAAATCCACAGAGCTCTTCCTGAGCCATTTGACAGAGTGTTTCACATAATTTTATTCTTTCCTTAATCATTTATATAACATATAATTTTTATAATACTATTTTATTAAAAATAAGGTTCAAAACATAAACACATTGCTTTGTAGGATGTATTGTGCATTATTTTGATGCAATGTGGGTGTGCAACACTGCTATTTGCAAAATTTCATCTTAGCCCTCTGTCTGAAAATGAGGACTGAATATATACAGCATATCTACCTAATAAATACATGAAATATTTTTTAAAGAAATGACCACCTGACTCAACATGCCAGCCCAGACTTTTCAACTAGTTAAATATCACTTTTTTGTTGGTTTGTTCATTTTTTGAGCAAACCTCCTTCTTCTCCCCAGTACTGGTGGTTGTGTCATGTGATCTTTTCTGCAGTTTGCTTCAGTCGTTTCCTTGGAAGCATATTCCATATGTTTACTATCACCTTTTTTTTTGGCCTTTAGTAGCCTAGAGCATTTTCTTCACCAAAAGCTTCATGGTTATCCTTCCAGGAAATATCATTGCTCAAAAAAAGTTTTATAGTAGCAAATAAAACACATTTCCAGAACAGTGCTGCCAAATAGCAAAATAAAAAAAAAAATGTTCCTTGTTTTTGATGATGAAAATATTAAAGGGAATAAAATACTGTGGTGTTTAAAAATAACCAACTCTTTAATAGTACTGTAGGAGAATATTCAATTAAATGGAATGTAGTTTTCCAGTAAGCCCATCTTATCTTAGCTTGAAACAACAGGTTGAATTAATATTTTCCATTTCTGTTTTTCATCTATATTTTGTACTCCTGCCATTGCTGCTACTATTTATATTTTATGTTGAGAGTCTTTTTTTTCAGCTGTTTAAAAAATATTTTACAAAAGCAGCCAGATATCATGTTAGAAACTCAAAGCCCCAAATCAGGCTGTAAATCACAAAACCCCATACACATATATGCCATATAAAAGGCCGCTGTACTATTCTTTAGCACTTCCTGTGTTGACTTTCCTCTTAGCCCTCACAGTAGGTAGAATTGAAGGGTCTTACCTGGCTTTTTTACTTTGCAGACTCAGAACAGAGCACTGGGTCGGACACAGAGGTGCTGGCAGAAAGGACATCCTGCTCATTTGGCTCCCATTCTGACCTAACATCTGGTGGCTCAGGCCCTCAGCCTCCTCCGCCTTCATCCATGGAAGAGATCCAGGTAGAGCTGCAGTGTGCGGACCTCTGGAAAAGATTTCATGACATTGGGACAGAGATGATCATCACGAAAGCAGGCAGGTAAGACATCTCTGGCTTTCTGTCTAGTTACAAAAGAAATCATAACCAAACAAACAAATTTTTATTTCACTGTTTCTTTTTTTTTTAAGAAAGAATTTTTTTTCTCCTTCTTGATAATCCAAATGGATAAACATGCATGAAAAATTAAATAGCTGTCTGAGTTTCTCAGCTGTGTCTCCCATTAGCTTTCTAAAGACAAGTTGTTTCATATGACTGTTTGAATAAGTGGCTCCAAGGGAGAACTGGCAGCTGCAGGAAACCATTGGGGATAGTTGTTCCTTTGAACAAACAAATCAGGAAACAATCATTGTACTGTTGGCTGAACTGAATTTAAGATAAGGTAGGAATTTGGGGGCCAGCCATTTGAGTTTCCTTTCAAGTTTCCATAGCACTTCATGAATTTATTGATTTAATCTCAAATATAGTGAAATTCAAAGTCACCTTTGCATCGAATGAATGTCTTCCTGCAACTCTAAATAGATGCAGTGTAAATGACTTCCTGTACAAAAGATGTGCAAGCCTAATGTTTTCCTTTGCTATTGCAGTGGTACCATGACAGCTGAGGTTAGAAAGAGCCACTGATTAGCCAGATTTTTTTAAAAGGCAAACCTCACCATGACAGGTTAGCCAAGGGGAAGATCTTCACTGCTGACTACTATTTAAAAATGGCAAGGGGTCTGTTTCCCAAAACACAACCTAGAGGTACTTGTACATTTCTACAACCCTAACTAGGATTTTAAGGCACGTTTGCATTAGCAGACCGTTTCTTTCCTCCACCTAATGAGGTTTAAATTCCGATTGACGCGGAGAAGGAGGGCGTCAGCACCACGGACAGAGCCCGCCAGGGCGGCAAACACCGGGAGGGACCCGGGAGCTGTCCCGACTGTGCCGCAGAGATGCAGCAGGGAAATTTCACCCAAGTTTTGGGGAAAACCCACGGTGCTCTATTGTTTACAGCGTTGTTTCTTATCTGTGCTCTCAGAATTAGCCAGAACAGTTCGACTTGTTGTTTTATATGCTTGTGAAGTGAGTGTTATTGCTCTCTAGCCCCACAAAGTCCAGATAATTCAAGGAAAGTTATGCTGGACAAAGAACCCAGATGATCCCTGAAAAAGATTATCAGAGGCAGATTAGGTCCCGGTTTTAGATTTCAGTGGCAAAGGAAGAATTTTTCATCAGTACAGAGTGGGCTGCTGGTTTTGACCTTTTGCCTCAAATGGAAGAGGCAAAGTAACAGGAATGATATCACTTGCTATTGTGCAACACCTCTTCTCTGGAAATGTTAAAGCAGAGAAACAGAGAAAATCATTACTCTCCTCTTTTCATAGGTGGTGGCATTGAGACCTGAGCAGATCAAGTGATCTGTCCAGCATCATTAAATATGGCACTGGAAGAACCAGCTTCCTTCTTTCTGAGTTTATCATCCTGGTGCCTGGACCATGCTGCTTCAGAAACTTAAAATAATACATTATTACCTGTTAGATTAAGCATAATTAATTCTCTGATGATACATGGACTAGATAGACTTAAAAGCAGAATAAAAATCTCTATGCCCACCAGTTCAAACCAAAATGTCTGGAACTTATTGGCAGCTCACAATTTTCTGAATGAAGTATGTGACCTTTCTGACATCTTACAAGCTCCAGTGAGAATAATTCTTTCACTTTCAGAAGACCATGTATCACAATAGAATCATAACTTCCCTTGCAAATAATTTATTCATTATAATCTGAAATAATATTCTTTCTCCTTGAAATGCTTGGAATTATTTGAGTACTGATGGCCAACTGTCACATCACTGCCCACAGAAAATCTATGTAATTACTAAATAGATGTGGTTTTTTTCTGCTTGATGATGTTCTTCTCCAGATGTGATGTTAACAATATTGGAGGGCTGCTGTTTTTTTCTTTTTCTGTTGACTACATTTGTAGGTTAATCATAATGAGCATAATGAAGAGCTGGGCAGTTTCTTTCAGTAATAACACCTATTTATTGAGGATGATCTTTACAGGTGTGATATAATTTGAAAATTAAATGGTTGAACAGTTCAACAGGTTAAACAGTTTTCTCTCAGAGAAGATGTGTCTGTGATGGGTGAGAACTGAGTCTAGCAATCCTGTTTCTCCATATGGGATGCATGATATATGATGCATTCCAGAGATTAGATTTTATTATTTCTGGCATAAATAACAGCACTAGTGTTATTCCCTGAAGATTTCCTACTACTTATTCAAATTGTAAGAGACACAAAGTGTAATTTGCATCTGCTTCCTTCCTCACAGAAGATTTTGCTCTTGTTGCTTTCTCTTTGGAAACCCTGAGTCCCATAAGGCCCACTTGTTTTGAAAGCCATTATAATTACAGACTCAGTTGCCTATAACTACAGCTGCTCCTTAATTTTCTATGACTTGTAAGGCACTGCCTGGTTCCTGCATGTCCCCACAATGTCTCTGCTCTCGCTGTGTAATGCTAATTTCTAAACTACATTCTCATTTCAAATGTATTTCTGCCTATGTCAGGCACACTGCACTTTTTGACTTTCAGACTCCTACTCTCACTCACTTTTACTCACTCTCAGTTCTTTGCTGTTTTTCTTTCCTTGATGCTGTGTTTATAGATGTCTTTTTTTTTCTCTTTAACTTACTCCAGTCCTCTTACAACTCTTCCTTTTTCCTTTCCACTGAAACACTTTTATTTAGATTTTGATCAGATGCTTATAACAAGCCTCCTTTGTTCCTTGTGTAAAAGATGCAAATGGCTGTCAGCTGCAGTCATTCAAATCTGCAATTTACCTTTATCTCCTTTTTGTTTGAAAGGCAACCTTGGACTCTGTACAAAATAAATTAATTCATCGTAAGACCCAGGTCATACTGATTTCAACAACCGGTCCTAAAATAATTTTTAACTCTTTTTCTCTACTCTCCTTTACTAAAAGTGATCATATTGGCAGCATCAGTGGAGGAATTTGAAACCTTTTCCACATCCCTACAATCCCTGTCTAATGTCCATGGTCACCTGAGCTGCAGGGGTAAATCTGTTAGTTAACAGATGCATAGAAGTGCTGCTCAAAGTGGGGAAAAAAGTGCACTTACTCCTGGGGAAATACACTGTAGGGAGTGCTTGGAGTCCTCTGGATCTGTAAGGGAATGGCAGCCTACTGTTTATGGAGGTAGTTTTATGGGTGCTACCATGAATACCAGCACGTCCAAGAGGTATCATTCTGGCAACACAGGTTCTGCCTTAACAGAGCCTGGATCTCATCTCAGCAACGGGGGAAATGATCTCATCTGTCATACCACAGTTATCATGTGCTGCAGGATGGCTCAAACCAAAATGCTGATGGCCAGGATCGAGAGTAAGACTGGAAAAAGCCATCAGTGAGTGAAACAGGTGACCTTGTCCTCTCCTGACTTCTCTGTGCCTCCTGAGAGGTTAAATGGTACTTAACCTGCAGTCTTTGCGTTGCTGAAATCATGAGTCTGAGTTGTTTGTAGCATGTACTTGGGGCTGTACACATTACCAGGTGTTATTTTTCCTTTTCAGTGGAAAGAAGGGTGGGTCCAAAAATGCTCCTCAGTTAGAGAGAGCAGCAGAGATTTTGTAATCAAGCTCTGTTGATGCTGAAGGGGCCCATGGAGAGGACTTCTCAGAGCAAGGCCTGGCGGGCTACAGCTACCAAACTGCTTTTTAGAGTTCCTGGCCTCATGGGCCAGATAAGCTTGCTCCAGCTTCCAGAAGAATGTCCCCTTTGAGAGCAACTGAGAAGATCTGTTGGTCTCCCTCTCCTTCATAAACAATAAATCCATTTGCTACCAAGCCCTGACCTCAGCTTTTCCTCTCAAAACACACATCTCTACATGATCTCATGCTGCAGAGGGAAACAGAAGGGCATTTCTCCACTGCCTTTCATTTCCTTGCCCTGCCTTCCTTTCCTTCACTCCTTACCACATTTGTTTCTCTACAGAAATGTACATTTGGCATCAGTCTTAAATGCAGGGAAATATGAGATATGAAATAACAAGGTTAACTTCAGGTTGCCCTGTAAACTCACACACATTGTAAACACTGTGCATACTTAATCTGCAGACCTAAATCAGATTATTTTGCAAAGTTTCTCAACTGGATTTTTTTTATATATATCTGGGAAATGACTGCTCTGCTTATCACTGAAATAGACACATTTTCTTTTGCTACAATTGAAGAGAACATCCCTTCATTTTAGGCTTCGAATTTAGTAGATGTCACCCTTATACAAGTCTACTCTTATCTATGCTCCTAACTTAAGGGTAATAATCTGAATCATTATTCTAATGTGAAAAAAAATCCATTTTGGGGATATACCTGTGATCCTCCACCTATGACCAGTTTTCTCAAAGTAAAATTAAACTATATTTTAAAAGGAAGTCTTAAATACCATCACCAAAAGATATACTGCTAGCTGCCACAACCAATTTTTTGTTGAAAGTTCCCCAACATGATTCTTAATATGAGTACACACTCCTGCACTGGCAAATACTTTTAAACCAAATTCTAGAGATATTTATCTATCATTAGCTTTCTTCACATTTGATGTTCATAAACTTCAATCTCATTATGGAAGAAAACAGAAATTGAGGTGACTGAGGCACATAGCTGTTACTAAAATGCTTTTAAAAACACTTCTAAGTGGTCCTAAAGCAGTAGTAGTAACTTATTTCATATCACATCATATTTCCCCTAAAAGGGTACTGTGTTTAAGTTCACAGTCTAAGTTTAGGAAGACTCTTTTCCTGCTGAGTGGTAAAGCTAACATATAAATAACTTGATCATCCCAAACTGATGCTGATATAAAACCTCCTACTAAAATATATCAGATGTCATCACATGTTCCCTATGAAAACAGACAGCCTTTGTGCCCATAGCTTTGACAATGAAGCTGACACCTATCTAGATGAAAGATTCTTGACTGTTTATTAACACAACCATATCCAAACGGCCTGAATTCCTTCCAAACCTATGAGCCTCTTGTTTTCTATAAGGCTGGTGCCTCTGGGCAACCAAGAGCCAGCCAAGAGGAAATGCAGAAAACAGGGACTTTACCAGGATTATACACGAGCACATCCCTAAGTCTCCACTGTTTGCCTTTTCCATTTCCCTTTTTCCACACAGCAGTGCTGCTGGAGACCTGCTGTGACAGTTCCAGCCACATCTTTATGGAAAAGGAACCTCAGTTAGTTTTATACCCACAGAAAAAAGAAAAACAGTAATAATTTACAAAACTTTAAAGGTACACTTAAACCTTAGAGAAAGTACTGGGATCAGCTGAGCTCTCTCCGATCATTTTAGAGATTAGCCTCTAAGCCTGCTGAACGGTCTGTGGTAATCTTTTACAAGGTATTTCATAAGCAAACAACCCCACAGGCTATACTGCAACTTTACACGGGGCTGAAGATTTGGAGAGAGCTTCTTTGGGACACACAGTGCATTCAATTTTCCCAACACAGTGTGCAGACTTAGACCCAAAGAGACTCTGATTTAATCCTGGGTTTTTCATCAACCTCTGAAACATGACCTGCCTCTTTAGCTGCTCCCAAGCCACCTCTCTCTAATTAAAGAGAGCTGGACTGTAAAATGCCACATCCTGTACCCATTTGGCTTGGCAGATTTAATGAGCCATTGTGGCAGAAACAAGGTAATGCCCTCAAGCCATTGAAGACTAATCCATTATTCCTTCCTCACCTCCCCCCCAGTCATTCTACTAGCAAACTCACACCATCAGTTGCACAAATCGCTCTCTCCTTGAAGGGTTTCTGCAGACGATTTTTCTGACAGTTTTACGTCTCTCATAACTTGGGTTAGCTGTGCTGTGGCAGCTGTGGGGTGGTGCTCTCCCCACCCCCCACGATAAATGCCCTTTTCCAAAGCAGATGCAGTTACTAATAGGTCAGTCAGATCTTATCTTCTCAGTGTGGGCTGAAATAAAAGAGCTGTGGGTAGGGGCAAAGGCTGAGCATCAACTTCCTACTCCTTCCCACCCTTTTCTGCAAGTGCCTATGTGTGGCTTGGCTGGGAAAGAATGAAATAGATTCTCATGATCACATCCCTGTCGTGCCAAGTTTGAGAGATACTTCTGGAGATGTTGACACAATCTTTCCTGCTTTCTTCCTCTTCCAGGCTGCATTCACTAGCAATACTTTGAGAAACAGAAATGTTGAAATAAGAACTAAATCTTTTTCTCTGCCATTTCACAGCTTCTCACTAAATAGAAGGGAAAGTGTCATGATGGTTTGTAGGGATGGCTTCTAGAAACATTTCTTGTACACTTTCCTACTATTTTGGTATTGTGATTTTAAATTGCCCTTTAATATCCTCCCTCCATCCACATGCTTCCCTCCTGGAAGGATGTATCTACTTATCAGAAAAGCAGAATATGATTTTGCATAAGCATCCAGTACTTTTTGGGGTTTCTCCTACCAAAGCTTTGTATTTTCTAGGCAGAAGTCATTCAGTTAACACCATCCTATAGGACCTCAGCTTAAGTTTTTCTCAGATAAAGGCTGAGAAGCCACTCAGCTAGAGCTCAGGTCTGAGTCAGTGAAACAATGCAGGGTTTTTTCAGCGCTCTTCTCTGACTCCGGTGTTGCTAGATGCCTTCTGCACCTCATTCAGTTCAGCTCCTCGGATTTTATGAAGGTGTAAAAATACCACATTAGTTGCAAATATAATATGGCATAAGTAATTCCCTCAGCATGCTCTTTGAGGGAGGTGTAGAATAGAAATTGGTCTACTGGCCACCATAAAATTTTTAAGGAAGAGAAATTAGGCCATAGGCATACTAACACTAACATACTTTAAGGCTGAAATTGTTCTGGTCTATTCTTTTCTGAAATAATTGCCTAGCTACAAGCACTCCCACAACAGTGACTGTGCTTAGCAGAGCTTAACTTGTGCTCAGACAAGAAGAAAAAGGCTGGGAATTACTTCTCTTTAGTGTAGAGTTGCATACCTTGTCTATCAGGAGAAAATGCTTAAGATAGATCTGGATCATATGGCTTACAAAAGACAACATCTATTAAAAAGATTGCACAAAACACTGCCATGACTTTGAGGAAACAATGACAATAATGCCAGTGTTTGTATTGAATATGAAATACATTCCTAATAAGCAGATTAATTTGGGGAATGTTTTTTCTTAAGTAACTATAAACATGAGAGTGATCTTTCAGGACGATGTATTTGCTTTAAATGTTACCTGAATGCTTTCAAACTCTATACTGAAATGTGGTATTCTCAAAAAAAAGAGAACTAAAATGATCCAGCATTAAATGGGATATGAGAGAAGGGTTACAAATATATGGCCAGTGGGAAAAACACAAAGTAAAAGGCACACTGCCCATCCTAGAAAAGCCTTAGAGAGGATGATTTGTGTGAAGCGTAGCAGAACTGTCTGCTAGGAACTGGGAACAGAGTGCTTGATTGTCAGTATTCTATCATTACTTACAGGTTGTTAGTGCGTTACCCCTTTTTCTAAATGAGAAAAATACTGAATATTCAAACCACTGCCAGCACAGTCTTTTCTACCCACACCAAGCCCAGAGGAATCATGCCAAGGACTGGGCTGTGTAAAGTAGCATGCTTATGGTGCCAGAGAGAGGGGCAAGAAACCTCTTCAGCTTCCTTATTCACCATTTTCTTCCTTGTTTCTACTCTTAATTTCCTAGGAGAATGTTTCCAGCCATGAGGGTGAAAATTACAGGCTTGGATCCCCACCAGCAGTATTATATTGCCATGGACATTGTCCCTGTGGATAACAAGAGATACAGGTAAGCTTTTCAGGGGCAGAGGTGGGAATCTTGTAGCAACTTATTGTCAATGACACCTGCCATTTAATGACACCCACCATTGCAAAGGTGTGCTGGAGGAGACCCTGATGGCTTACACCAACATAGTTGACTTGACCAGAATCTTTAGACACAAAACCAGAATTTTAATACAGTCTTTTGTACTTTTTGAATGAAATCTTTCTCTTTTCAAGTAGCAGTTTTCAATTGAGGAGATCTCTATCATGCATTTCCTGATTGACACGATCAGCAATGACTCTCTGAGGGAACCAATAACTGGAGTTATCAATGGGGGTCTGCAGCCCCTAAAATTACCTCAGCAAGAAAGGAATGGGCAAGGAGCAGCTGAACTAAGCCAGGCCCCTCAGGTCTGGCCTGAACTGGACTGGGTGATTTCTGTTTTAAAAGTGCCTACTGTCCAGCATAGCGGCCTCAGTGAATATTGATCCCTGACCTACAGTATGGAGTCACTGAGAAACTTTCCACTGCTGACATAAAGACAGGAAGAAGAGATTTCTCTGATATTAATGGGCTTCTGATCTTAAAGAATACTCTGGAAAACTCATGAACCTCTGCATCTCAGAAAACTCTCCAGACTGACATGATTTATGTATTCTAATTTAAAGACCCCCGAGAGCAAGTCTTTTCTCCAGATAGTCTTGTTTGAACCACTTTTCAAGGATTCAAACTTGAACCTCTGCTTCAAATGCTAAATACTACATTTTTGCTCCCAAATTGTACAGAATTTTAATCAGGAAAATACTTTTCCTGGGAAGCAGCAAGATAGTGTTTGTTACTCAGATGGATGTTTTTCCTCTCATTTCTAAGAGTGTGGTTCTAACAACATTGACATTGAAAATACGTTTATTTTCTTACCCTTCTTTTCTGTCCTTGTTAAGTTGCACGGCCACATAGAACAAACTACCAGGAAAAGAAAAGACCCCTCTTTTTTGCTTTTTCTCCCCCCATTTCCTGTGAAAATACAAAAAATGAGTCACTGTTTTTAGGTAAAGACTGAGACATCTTAGCAGAGACCTAAAGAGGGGTAGCACAGGGCAGAACTCAGAGGTGTCAGTGGAACTGTTTGTGAAATGCTTTAGAGGGAAGGAGCTGCAGGGCAGGAAAAAAAAAGTGTCTAGGCAAAGCTGTGGTAGAGAAATTTATGGCATATATAGGATGGCTAGATCAGGAACAAAAAAATGATTTTTCCCTCTAATCCCAATGTATGTAACACTATATGGAATTTCCTGTTTTGCAACATTTCAAACCAGCGATTCTCTTTTATCGATTGTTTTAGCAGTATCCCTTGGATATTGCCCTTTCTGGGTGAAGCCAAATGTGTTTTCCAAAGTCTGGTATGAGATAGAATGCAGATTTCCAGAAATTGCAGGATGTTTATTAATATTTTCAGCGATGACTTTGTTTACCCAGGTTTTACAGCCTCTTATTTTGGCTCAGAGAGGGTTAAGGAACTGAGAAGGCACATGTGGCAGAGTTTTACAGGGAAAATAACTGCAAGGTGGTTTTAATAAGAATTCAAGTCTGAACAAGTGGCTCAGGGGTAATCTGGCTTTCATTTAGAAGGTAGGAGGTTGCAATAAAGCACATTCTCCCCTGACTGCAAATGAGAGCTTGGGGTGCATGAGGGTGGCAGGGGAGGGGGAGCCTGGATGTGTTCCTGCAGTGAGTGAGTAACAATCTCCTTTAGCCACCTACCCTTCCTCTTTCAGGTATGTGTATCACAGCTCCAAGTGGATGGTGGCTGGCAACGCTGACTCCCCAGTGCCCCCGAGGGTTTACATCCACCCTGACTCCCTGGCTTCTGGAGACACCTGGATGAGGCAGGTGGTCAGTTTTGACAAGCTCAAGCTGACCAACAACGAGCTGGATGATCAAGGCCATGTAAGTTAGAAGTTAATCCTGGTGCCTGCTGAACCAGCCTTGCTCCACTCAGACTTGAAAGGGTGCTGCTACTGCTTTGATGCTCCTGTGTCCTGTTGGGCACACGTGTCTGTGGCTGCTTCCAGATTTATGGAGGTTTTTTTGGCTGTTTCAGTGCTTTTCCTCAAAATGTTGCCTGACCCTATAAAGCACCTTTCTCTTTGCTCACAGCAAAAACTTTGTCTCATACATGCTTGTAAGAAAAGGATAATTTTCTCCATATTAGCTCTTATTCCATCCCTGCTTTCTTGTACACCTGGATGTTGCATAGAATATTTTTTGGGAAAAATTTCCTTTTCCTTTTGTTTTCTTTTCAGATAATCTTACATTCAATGCATAAGTATCAGCCTCGTGTTCATGTCATCCGCAAGGATTTCAGCAGTGATCTTTCTCCTACAAAGCCAGTTCCTTCAGGAGATGGGGTGAAAACCTTCAATTTCCCTGAGACAGTTTTCACCACAGTGACAGCCTACCAAAATCAACAGGTAAATCCTTCATGCTCCTTTTATGTTGTGCATTCATAAAAATATCAGTGTGCTCTTTGTGACTGAGATACTAACTTCTCTGAGAAACATAGAGAAGTTACACTTTACAGGCTAGAAAAGAAAATGCATGCTCTGGGGTATTGTGTAGACATGAGCTATCTAGCCAGGAAACCACCTTGAAGATGTAAAAGCTGTAGCTTTTGCTGTAAAATAAGTAACTAGGATCAACTGTAAAGAGGTGCATTGTGTTCAGATTTCCTTGCTACCTCATGGTACAAAACTAGAGCATCCTGTCCTCACTATCATTTTAAGGCAGTACAGATATTCTGGATCAGTTATCTTAGAGACAAAGCAGTTGGGTTTTTTATAGCAGTGAAGGAAAAAGTTTTGAAGAAGCCAAATCTCATCAGTTTGTTAACAAAATAAGCCTTTGAATACATGTATTGCATATAAAGTGAAATTATCATGCATGAATGTCCTGAGGGATAGGGGTCAGGTAAGGAGTCAAGTAATACACCTGAAATTCAGGAAAGTAAACTTCCAGCTCTGCAAGGAGATGGTCAGTAGGATCTCCTGGGAGCCTGCCCTTAGGAACAGAGGTGGCAGATCTTTAAGGAAGTCGACCATACAGGCCAACAGCTAGCAACCCCCAGGAGCCAGAAATCAGACAAGGAATTCAAAAGAGTGGGGGCCTGCTGGGCAAACCAAAAGGAAAGGAACAAATGGACAGGCAGTGGAAACAAAGACAGGTACCCTGTGTAGGGTTTGGGTGAGGAAGGCCATGGCAAAGTTGCAAAGAACAACAAGGAGAGCTTCTACAAGTTAAACAGAAAAGGAGATGTACCTCCCCTGATAAACAATGCTGGAAAACTGCTAATGACTGATGAGAAGGCTGAGGTGCTTAACAACTTTTTTGCCTTAGTCTTCAAGTGAAAGAGTCATCTCTTCTCGTACCTCTTCAGAGGATGGACAGCAGGATGACTGGGTAAGCAAATGCTTCCCACTGTAAGTAAGGATCAGTAGAGAAGGCTTTGGGGTGACCTAACTGCAGCTTTCCAGTACCAGAAGGGAGCCTACAAGAAAGATGGAGAGACCTTTTACAAGGGCATGTAGTGACAGGATAAGGAGGAATGGTTTCAAACTGGAAGAAAGTAGGTTTAGACTAGATATTAAGAAAGAATTCTTTACTGTGACGATGGTGAGGCACTGGCACAGGCTGCCCAGAGAAGCTGTGGGTGCCCCATCCCTGTAAGTGTTCAAGGCCAGGTTGGATGGGATTTGGAGCTACCTGGTCCAGTGGAAGGTGTCCCTGTTCATGGCAGGTGGGTTTGAACAAGATGATCTTTGTGGTTCCTTCCAAACCAAACCATTCTCTGATTTTATGATAATTTGTGTTTGATTTGTGTCTTGCATAGTTCCCAGTGATGAGACTTAGTATTGACTTTAGATACCATAAGGGAAAGATGTTATAAACCTGATTAGGTGTATAAGGCAGGATTCTTTCTCTAGGGACCTTGACTTTGTTTGTGATCTATCCTTTTTTTAAGCTAGACTTTATTTAGCATTTATGGACTGAAGGAAAGACCCATATTAAATCAACTTAAGGCAGATTGCAATATTAAACCATTTTCAACAATTGTGAGTTCTAACAATTTACTGAAATGTTACAGAGTTTTTTATTTTGCAACATGTAAGAGAGCACATGTGCAAACAGTGTTCCCAAGACTGCTTCTTTTTCTTCCCATGACTCCCAACTTTTTTTCTCAGTCTGGTCCCCTCAAGCTGACTTAAATAACTATCCAAAATGGATCAAAAATATTGCAACACGCTGGTGGGTTTGCTATCATTTCAGTATGGGAAATTTCCTGCCCCCCATGCCTGAATGCAGATACTCCACAAACCTTAACTGGGGATCAGACAAGGAAAGAGGACAGGGAAAGGAGAAGAAATGTCAGGAAATAAGCCTGTCATTCTTCCTTAATGACCAAACTTATAATTACACAGGGAGGGAGATGCTAAGGGAGGGATCCCTTAGCACGGTTAGCCACCTCACTGTAAAGAAATGTTGACATTTCTGTTTCTCTGAATTCCAAATGTTTGGGGATTTTGTTAAAAAAAATATGGGGGACACAATCACATTTTTATAATACCAGTAAGGAGATTCTGGTGGGCTGGAGAAACCTTTTCATTAAAACCAAATTTAAATCCCCTGAATCTGCCTGCATGCCCTCCAGTGGCTGCAGAGCTTTGCCTTACTGGGGGAAGCGTCTCTGGAAACAATTGTAAAATGTTAGCAAATCCACCACAGGGATTCCCTCTGCTGTAATTCCATCCTCCACAGAACATATCTGTCTCTGTACACACAAGTCCCAGGACAGCTGCAAAGTCAGGCTAGCGGAAATTAAGTTCACAAATTAAGCTTCTGCAAAAATAGGAGCTGCATTCCAGATCTGAGGTTAATATCCAGAGTAAGGGCTTGGTTCTGACAGAAGCAAAACACCTGCAAATCCCCTTCAGATCAGACCGTATTAAACTAGTCCCTTTTGAGCAGTTTCAGCAAAACCACCTCAAATTTGGTAGGATCTGGAGATCTCACTCTCCTTTCATTCCAACATAGAATCTCTAAGGACAAGCTGAGGCTGGCAGAGGGAAGCTGTTGTGCTACACCAGGTTGTGGAATAGCCAACAGGGAGTATAATACCACAGGCTACAAGGTCAAAATCCCAGTGTTATACTCCATATTTACCAACATGGAATTCCTGCTTTAAAATAAAGCAGGGAGGAAGATTCCTCCAAAGCACTCAGTCTGGCTGCTACCTCCTTTATTTAGAGGAGGGAAAAAAAAAAAAAAAACAACCAAAAATGAAGAAAAATATAATTTCCAGACCAGAAAACTCTTGAGTATTACTCAGAAGCTGACAAGAACAGCTTGTCTGTGTGACTGGGTGGCCACCTGACATCTTTGGGGGCTGTAGCCTGTGTTTTGCTTGGCCTTCTCTCTTCAGCATTGTTTGAAGGTTCATGAGTTGCACCCAGCTGCTGGATATCTGCTGTGTTGAGGCTGAGATAACTCAGATAGCAGCCAAACTTGAGCAGTGCACCTACTTCCCAAATCACATGGCCACTGAAAAATTTCAGCTCCTGGTGTGCTTCTCCTTCAGGAGCAGATTCTCAGCCCCAGCACTGTGCCAGGTTTCCTAATGCCACCACAATTTCTGTCTCCAGTGCCATTTTTTATAAGCAGGTTATCTGTTCATGGATAATGGAAATTTAACAGAGGTCTGGGGAAATAAGTATGAAAGATCATTGTAAAGGTGTTTTGGGCAAGAATGGTAATAATCCATATTTTTCATTTGTTGAAAGAAAAAAAGTTGAAGATATCAACTAATTCTCTTTTTCTTCCTTTTTAGATCACCAGATTAAAAATTGACAGAAACCCCTTTGCCAAAGGCTTCAGAGATTCTGGGAGAAACAGGTAACAGAAGCTTGTTTGTGTTTTTTCTCTGATATTTTTCCTTCTTTCCCTGATGAGTGCACAGGGCATATGTCTGAGGTTGAGAAAGGCAATATCTTTTTTTATTAAAACAAAGAACAGAGATAGAAGAACGGGGGATTGCAGATTGTAGAACAGACAAATAGGTCACAGTCTAGCACTTTTATGTAAAGTAATAAATAATCATTATGTATTCTTTATAAATATAAATTTATAAATATTTATATTTATAAAATGTATAAATAAAGAATAATTATTCTTTATTACAGGTAGGCTGGCTGAAGGGCATTTTTAAACTTTAATTTTCACAGGAAGTGCCAAAACTTGGAGTGCAAATGCTTACTTTATGTTAGAAGAAACAATTAGTTTCCTACAGGTGTGCAGGATAAAAGTGCAAAAATATTCTAGTTTCAGATAATTTCAGTTTTTCTCCAGCAATGTCCAACTGTTTCACTTCGACTATGTTGTTTAATTTTGTCATGATTTTTATAGAAAAATTAAGTAGAACACCTTAAATATTGTTTAGAAGAAATTATATTTTAACAGCACAGTAGTTAAAATGGAGCTTTAATCAATCCTCCCATTGTATTAGGAAAAGACATTAGAGTTATCAAAAAAGAGTAAGAAAATTCAAAAAACATTTCAGCTTTTTCTGCCATCATGAATCCTGCAGCAGGATGTGCAGATCTAAATATTTCAGATCTAAATGATGTAGGTATCCTCTAAATCAGTGCAACAAAGGCTTTAAACCTTAATTATACAATTAGACATATATGACTACGTTACGAGAAGCCTGGGGTTGTAAAGCAAAGCTCTGAGTGTGCAGACCAGAGCAAAAGTTGTGTGCACAGCCCTCATTTGCTGTCCCCGTGGGCACTGTAATTCAGTTTTACTTGCATGCTCCTGTTGTGTGTGTTTACCAGGACTGCTGTCTCCTTCGTGAGGAGGTTTGGTAAGGTCAGTGCTCATGAATGGGCAACTGCCCTGTGTTCTCCACCACTATCTTTGGTGCTTCACTCTCCATGATCACAAAGAAGACATTTAACTGACCTAGAGACTTCTGAGCTCAGCCCCTCTGCTCTCATCTTACTGAAGTTAGGCGTAAAGATGTTGCCACTCTCATTTAATCCCCGCTGTGATCATCAGCTCTCCTTGAGGCATATGTGACTGTTATCCTGCTCCCCCTCTGCTGTGTGGGGAAAGCAGTGTGTGTCCTGGGTACGAGACCTTCCCTGTTTGCACAGATACAGCTGCACTGGGGGCTGGGCTTGGGAGAGGGATTGATGCAGTTCCAGGTACATGGTGGGCTCTATTAATGTGGAAGGCATTAATAAGGTCCTAGCTCAGTGAATTTGGACAGTTTCCTGAAAAGGTTGGGAATTACTGATCTTTGTAGCTCATTGATTTAAGAAAGGGCAGGAAATTGCTACACGGCTGCAGCTGTGGGGAGGGCTCAGTAAGGCTCTCTGCTGATGTAAAGAGGAATTAAAATCTTTAAGGTATTACACATCAAAGGGAGCAGCCTGAGGCTTTAGGAAGAAAAAAACAGGCAAAGGTATTTGCAAGCATATATAGCAGTCAGGCGCCTGCCTCACAAGCAGGGGTCTGGCTGCAGTTGCACTGCTGTTGTCAGCTAGGGGAGGACACGAATGCTCAGCTGCCTCCTTCCCACAGGACACATACACAGATATTCACATAGGAGGGAGGAAAGCATTGAAGTCCAAGCTGTGTGTGGAAAGGACTCTCCAAATGGGACTTTTCTAAACTGTGTTGGATGGCTTTTCTCTCCCTTGTGAATTTGTAATCTCATTAGGATCAAAAAACAATTGTGATACTATGCAATTTCCCATGTCCTTCCCACACAGCTTCAGTCAACTGCAGCACATCAGACTGTGTCTGGAGAAGGTCCCACTGAAAATGTAGATCTCCTTTGCAACAGAAATGGGTAATTTGAAGAAGGGCCATTTGTGAATCAGGCAAGTGAGTGGTATATGTTCAAGAGGTTTTATGTAAAAGGTCTTAAAAGAAAAAAATTAAAAACAAAGGTGTGGAAGTAGCAAGAGACAAGGAATTCTGAGGCAGCACTAGGACATCCTATTCCAGTGACATTGGATACTGACTCGGAGCCATGGTTAGAGTTTGCCAGCAAATGATGGAGGAAAGAACTCCCAGGGAAAAAGCAGATCATGGTGAAAAAAAAGGAACTCTTAAGCCACTTCTTTCCTAGGACATTTCCGTTCTGCTTTATGTTGAGGCTCTTCCATTAAATGGAGATGGATCATTTTCCTCCACTTATTTATTGTTAGTGTTTCACTCTTGTCTCCTGATGCAGAAATTATGGAGGTGACTTGTTTTTTAAACTAACTTCCATTTCAGCCCTTTCACTTCCATCAGCTTGCAGCCCCCTGCTTTATTTCCTTACGACTGTGGTCTCCCTTCATCTGCAAGAGACTGCTAAAACCCTGCTGCTCTGGGGATACCCATCATGATGTGACTGACTGTACCCATACGGGGGATAAATCTTTACCCAGATCCTCTCTTGGATCTTTTTCAGTTATTTTCATGAGTGTCTCTCTCCAGACCTTACTGCCTCAGTCTTTGAGCTTGGAGGAACACTGAGGTGTTTCAGGGGGAAAGATGGGAACAGCCCAGCAGCTTGCTGATATTTTGCAGTCTTGGAGCACTCAATGTTAAGTAATGGTGTTCAGGAATCTCACCATCAGCCTTGCTGGATTGCGGAGGTAGCATGTGTTTGAAGGCCAAGTCTTAGATCCTGTTTATTAGAGATTCCCACTGCCTGGTTTTTGGGCCTTCTTCACTTTTTGCAAAAGCACATAAAGTATTTGTAGAAATGCAACAAGAGAAGTTCCTGATGTTGAAAGTTTCCTGGTAGTGAGGGGATACTCACATAATGTATGAATAAGGCAGGTTATTACTTGGTTGCTTTCCTGAACTTCAAGAGATTGAGAAACCAGTTTTTGACATATGGAACTCAGCTAGCCAAATGTTTGGGTGGTGAGGGTGTGGGTTTAATGCCACAGAGATTATTTTTAGAGACTGGGTAAAGTTCATCTGACAGTGGGATGCTTGCAGGAGCTCCTTATCCTGGAGGAAGCCAGAAGGGACAACAGTCAGGAAACTCAACAGGGGGATGGAAGAAAAAACCCCTAGGCTGAAGGAAAAACAGCATTTTCCTTTCAGATGTGGGCAGCTGAGGTGAATAAAAGTTGTTTGTGTTGGAAATGCTCTTTGAGCTTTTGTCTAGGATAAGAGAGCCAGGAGAGCACTTGGAGCCAATTGTTTGGCTTCCCCAGCAAACAATGAAATGACGTCCTGAATCCTACGTGCAGTGGGAATGGCAAGACCAGCCATATGGGATGGATTATGGAGGTGCACAGATAGCTCGTTTCATTTTTCAGACAATGGAACTGTTTCATTTATTGCCTATTATTAAAATTTTATAGCACTAAAAATAAAAGAATGAATGAAAAAGAGAGGGCAAGTTTTGGATACCTTTTAAAGGACTGACCTTATTAAAAAAAATGCTGGCAGTGAGACCTCTTCTGATACTTTTTTTTTTTTTTACTTCCTTCATAAAGATGGTGTGAGAGGGAAGGGTTTATGACCTGATAGATAGTTTGAAGTTAATTTTTCAGTGCAGTTCTTTGGAAGAGAAAGTAGATGCCACATGGATACTGTTCAGCACACTTGGTATCAGCAACCCTCAGGAAAGGCTCTCCAAATTTCCTGACATTTCAGAAATGCTGAAAACAATTATTTTTTTTGTCAGCATTTATTATTGTCCCAAAATGTCTCTTCATTGGCCAGGCAGTGACTCTTTTCCCTGTTAGTGTGTGGAACACACACACAATGGCACTCCACTTTTTCTGCTGACTAGGAGAGCACAGCAATGTCATAAACTGCTATGGGAGAGACATATTATTATTTGATTGACAGGGATTAAATTTCTTGATTCCCACCTCATCACCTAAACATTTTCTTTCAAAAATAGGAATGCATCACAGACAGAAGAAAGGCTGGGGATAGGGTTGTAAAATCAGCACACGAAGGTGGTGTTCTTTCTCACCAAGAGCTGTTTTTAGCATTACTGCATATTTTTCCAATGCAAGGCTCCACATGTAGTGTGGTAGGTGTCTCACAGGTTAGCACGCAAAGCTGCTGTCTCATGGATCTTCTCTGATGCCTGGAAGGATGTGAAAATTCCGTAAGGATGTGTTCTGCTTAGAAGCTATTTCAAAAACACCTACAACATTTTTTCTGCACGAAGAAAAAGGGCCCCCAAAACCAGAAACAAAAAAGAAAGAAAGAAACAAAAAAAAAAGAAACCCACAAATGAATAGGAAAAAAGGTTGGTCTAGTATCTAGAGGCTTAAATTTGTGCGTAGGAGAAGTGGACGTAAGTTTGAGCTCTGTCACCCACATGCTCAGAAAGGATGTTTTATACACATGTTCAACACATGCAAAGTTGTGGGGAGTAAAGGACTCACATTTGGGGCAGGAAGAGCCAGCTGTGGAGTTTGACATTTATTCTTCAGGTGCCTGTGACAGCACGCTGTCCTCGGCAGGGCAGGGCAAGGCCACAGTGCTGCTGCCACTTTCACTCACAGTGAGGAAAGGGAAGGGTGACAGGAGCTGTGTTCACAGCAAGGGGGCTGTTGTAGAACTTCTGCCCTGGAGCAGGAGGATGTAGGTCCCGGTTGGTGTTGGCATCTTTCCTTTCCCTGACACACAGGGCAGGAATAGAGCAGCTTTACAAGCTGCTCTGGCACTCTCAGTGCTGCCGTTTACCCTCTATCAGCTCACGGACACAGTCAGGTCCAGTCCTTGAAAGCAATATATTATTCCTGATTAACTGGTTAAATTTTTATTCTTTTTATTATGGCCTGGCTATTCTCTTTTTTTTTTTTTTTTTTCCCTTTTCTTTTATTAGTAGAAATTACATGGTGCCTGTGAGAACTGTATTGTTACAGGGGAAACTGTTGGATAGAGAACTAGAAACTTTGGATAGTGAGTCAATTGCTGAGCTGATAATGATGTAGGCTCCAGGGAGGGGCTGGGGTAATAGCTTTAGTCTGCTTTTAGTGTCTCCATGAGCCACCTCTCATTAGGGACTGGATTTTACTGGAAGGGAGTTGTGAGACCAGAGCTAGAAGCCCAGTGCTGGTGCAGATTGGGGTTGTGTGCCTGGGGATCTGATGACTGAGCCAGCCTGTGTGCCCACTGATTTCAGTAAGCTGGCCTCCCTGCTTCCCCATACGATCCTGTGGCAGACACAGAGCAGCTGGAGTAGCACAGCTGGAACTTTCAGTCTGCATTTCTGATATATGACGTGGTCCTAATCACCAAGGCAGGTCCTTTCAACAGCAGGTCTGGTTGCATTGCAACTCGCTCAGGGCATTTTATGCCCCCTGGATATACAGAATCAGAAAGTCTTCCCTCAGTGTTTGGGGCAGGAGATGGTTTCAGGAGGCTGCAAAAAAGGCACCATTCTCTTCCTGGCTGTGTGTCTCGAGAAGCAGATGGAGTCTGAACACGTGTGACTTTCACACACAGGGAGCAGAGGAAATCCCGGGGGTGGTACTGGTACTCAAAGGGCAGCTTTTGCAGACAGAGCCCAGCTTAGCTGATGGGTTCAAATTCTGCTCTGCCTTGTTGCCTCTGAGCTCCATGAGCTGGCAGAGGCCACTGTATTAACCAAATAGTTTTGTTGTAATGTGCTCAGCACTAGTGTGAGACTGCTATGCAGAGATGTCTTCTGTTTCTACTTCTAACAGCTTAGCAGCTAATAAACACCATGCAACAACCTCTCTTCTAAACCTCCTCTTAAAATACAGAGTTTGGTTTGCCAACTCCAATGTATTTAAAGCATCCAAGCTTCCGGGGAGACTTTGGAAAGTTAACTGAGTGAGTGGAGGCACGTGCAGAAAGACATTTTCAGAAGCAAAAGGCAGCTCCAGTGTCAGCTCAACATCTGATGAGAGGCTCTGGGGATGTTGTGCCTTTTGCATTGAAAGGGGATATGTTCTCACATTTGATGAAGAATCTCTACTGGTATTCAGTCAGTGCAAGGGCTGTAACCTACTGTGGGAAAACAGGCAGGGGAAGGTGAGGAATGGGGAACAGAGTGGTGTGCAGCTTCCACTGAGGAGAACTTTTCTTGGGAAGGAACTCCAGTGGGTTTGATAATACTCCTATGTCATCACTGAGCCCGTGGTGCTAAGAGACTTCCAGCAGAGCTAGGAGTTTGTGGTGACAAGAACAAATCTGAGACCCCAGCCCTTCAGAAAGAAAAATTTTCACCCACTTTCTGGCTTTTTCTCTTTGATTTGTCTTTGTGGTGAGTTAGGGACCCAAAGCAGATATAACACTGATCTTTTAGAAAGAGCATCTTATGCATTTCTAGTCAAAGTCCAAAACCAAGAAGATTCCCTTTTTGATGGCTTCTTGGAGCACTTTGGAACAGTGTCCAGAACTGTGAAGTGACAGGGAAAGGCAATTCTCAAAATCTCTCTGATTCTGTAGACTGAATCCCAGGCCTCCTTTATTTGCATGGCAGCCAAAAAGTGTGAAGGGTCACTCAATGACAAATTGAGTATGCCTTGAGGAGCTGAAAGGTGTGTGTCCCCTGAAAAGCAGACAGAAGGCTTGAGATTCTTGCTAGAAAGGAAAAAGGCATTGAGAGACTGTTAGGAGCTTTTGAAATCCTGGGCTGGGGAAATTTCATTTTACTCTTGTGGTCAGCACCTGTGCAGGAAGGCTCATTTGAGCAATTCACAGATGCCATGGTGACCTTTCAGTGGCCACTGGCAGCCTGCCAAGATGATCAGAGCCTTCTTTCCTCAGTGCCTGTATTCCCCAGCTGACTGATGTTCTTATTCACTCCTTGTTTCCTTTCCTTTCCACAGGACGGGGCTGGAGGCCATCATGGAGACCTACGCCTTCTGGAGGCCCCCCGTGCGCACTCTCACCTTTGAAGATTTCACCACCATGCAGAAGCAGCAAGGTGAGCAAACAAAGAGATTGCAAAGACCTGTAGAAAGAGCAGGAGAAGAGGGCATAAAAGCAGCAAAAGAAATGCATATGCACTTTGCTGTGTGTCCAGTGACTGGAATGGGGATGCCACACACATTGTTGAGCTCTTGGCTGAAGCCAGAGGACACAGAGCAGAGAGGGGGATGGGAACAGTGGGCAGGCCATGACTTATGAGATGCAATGGAACTGCTTGGGTTCCCTGGTCTCCCTAGAACTGGAGTCCTAAGAGCTAGAAGGAGGAGAAGGAAGGATTGTAGGGTTGGGCAAACCAGCCCAAGTACACAGCATGAGTTAAATGTGAAGAGAGCACAGAAAGGCTGAGGAAATGCTCAGCCATGTCAGACACACTGTTCTCCATTTACAGTTTACATTTGCCATTTGTATGCAAACACAAGGGGAAGGGGGGGTTTGCCCTCTGGAAGTTTTAGGAGACTAAGAATGTGTCTCCTTTTGGGGTCATGCTACCTTGATTTCAAAACCCAGTGGCCTCGCTGGAGACACTTTCTGCTGGTAAGAATCTGGGAGGAATTATTGGATAGGCCAAGTGTTCATGCTGTGTCTTTTCATAGCTTCTGCCCTTTGCATATCTTGTTTGTTAAGTAGGGCTTTCATCTCTAGTTTCAGGCCATGTTGCTATTTTCCTTTTTGCAGTGGTAGGTCTTTCCCATTCACTTTAGTGCAGCTATTTCTAGTTAAAAACAGTGAGCACTGAGAAAGAGATATCAAGGCAGCAGCCTGATACTTTTTTTTTTTATTTATTCCAATGTACATGCAAGAAAAGAAATAATTCAAAATGGTGTTCAAATGTGACACCAGCAAAGTTATACAATCAAAACCAAATGTCTGCCCTGTGTAGCAGATACTCACATTCAAACCTCTCACATTCAAGCTTGACATCAGCCCCAAAACTTTCTTCCAGATCTTGAATCCGCCTGGGGATGGTGTGTTCTCCTCCAGATGCAGGGAAGCAGTGGTTGGGTTGGCTGTTGGGGCTGCCCATCATCAAAACAGAATCAGAAGGGTGTCCAGCAGAGGAATCTCTTCTTCTTTGTTGACTCTCCCCCATGCCAGCTCCACATGCAACACCCCAGGGCCCAGGTCACCTGCTAAAGAATTTTTCTGATGGCACAGGACAGGAGTAGGACAGAGCACACTCCAGCCAGCTCTGTTAGACTCCCCATGCATGGTCTTCACCTGACCACCCAACTCTTCTTGAATACCACGGATGGGGCAGGAGAGATTTTGCACAAGCTCAGGGTCTTGTGTTGAGGAGCACTCGCGCTGGGGAACGTGGTCAGAGATGGGTTAAAGCAGGGATTTAGAAATGTTTTCATCACCCACCTAAATAGAAACATAACAGCCTCTCCTCCTGGTCACAGTCACTGAAGCAGCCTCTCTCCAATGTCTCACCCCCTGCTCGGGCTCGCCTGCCTCCCTCCCCTCAGTTATCAGATAACATCCTAGTGGCAAGTCCAACTATTGCTTACGTGGTAAGGTAATATTAGGAAAGGAAAATATTTAATGTATTTTTAGCTTGTTATAGTATAGTTTGGCAGCTGAAAAACCAGGAAGCAAGCCAGGAAGCATACCCTGTAACCCACAGGACCTGTGCAGACCACCACCACTGCACCAGAGACAATAAAGCCCAGGGCATCCCTTAACTGTAGCTGTGCTCACAGGTTGATCTCAAAACCTAACAATTCATTACAAAAGGGTTTTTGAGCTCTGCATTGAGCCATGTGAAATAATAATAATAATACTGTTCATCTCTCCAGTAATTGCTGTAACAAGCTGACCCCTGGACTCAAAAATAGGTGCAAAGCTAAGGTACAAACATGCTCTATTTTAATTTCTGGCTGCTGGGACAGCCCCCAAAGGCAAGGACAAACATGCTGGTATGGGGTCCTTGGAACGGCTGGCACAAAAGAGCAAAAAATGCTGAGGTGGCTTTAAGCCACATGTCATTCCTCCCTCCAAATGTAAGACAATGAGGATATATCATGCTCACACCTCTTTGTCTCCTTGCTTTCAAGCACATGAACTGGGTGACAGGTGAGTAAATCACTGCTGTGTAAGAGCTGAAATCAGCATAAGCTATTGAACCTCAGATCCTCTGAGACTTTACATGGACGTGACTTGCCCCAGAGTTTCCTCTTCTCCCCCATCTGGAGCTTCGGTGCTCTGAGCTGCATGGTGTCATCTCATATCCTTGCATATTTATGAATTAGAATCTTTCAGATTTTTTGGTTTTTGGTGTTTTTTTGATAAACTGATACTTTAATTCTAGATCCTGCTGGTTTCGTCAAAGCTGGGTGAATATGTGACATTTCTGAATAAACATTTGAGGAAATGCAAGCTTTCCTTTTATCCCCTGAAATGTTTGTTGGGAAATTGCATGGGGTGCTACAGGAGACTTTTGGGAGTAGATGTGTCCACTGCAGCTAAAGAGGAGGAGTGAATTCTTACTGCAAAGAGACAAGATGAGGGCAGCAAGAGTGGCCACGTGCCTAGGACTGATGAGGAGCAGGCCATGGTTGTCCAGCCTGTGAGGAGAGAGAAAATAGTACTAAATTAAGATTCTTTCTCTGGTGATAGGAAAAAATAGAGTAGGTTCCAGTTACAGGAAGTTTAAGGATGTGCTGTAACTGTTTCCCTGTAGGAAATGTGGAATTCAGTTTTGATTTGCTAGAGACAAATAGGATCCATCCTACTGTAATAGGAAAAATAACATTTTCTGTTATCAGAAACAGCATCAGCAACATAAATATGGTGTCTTCCTTGCTTTCAAGCTAATTTTTTCTGTGTTATGGATTTCTATAGATTTTTAGCTTTTCTTTTGTTACTTGGTAATATTTTTCATTTAATAAAAGTGCTACCTGACTTTTCCAAGATATTTTTGTCTATCAAATCCAACTGAATTATTTGGCCAGATTAGAGATTTGACTGCTAAAAATAACTGTATAGATGTGATGATTTTTTTGGAGAGCGTTTAATTTACTGCCATATGTGCCAGTTTGGAAAAGTTAGCGTGTATTCTAAAATGAGGAGCTGTCTGATCTCAAAGCTGATAGCTCCCGTAAGGACAATCCCAGTATTACTCTGCAGAGTCTGGTTCCAGCACTAATTTATCCAGAGCTAAACGAATTAATGCAGTTCCTAAGAGGTACAAATCCTGAAAATATTGCAAAGTATATATACTGTCAGTAGTGATGGGGACAAAGGTAGCAAGGGCAATAGAGATTGCTTGGCAACCTGCAAGCATGCAAACAGGCTTCAGTCAAGAGACTTTAAGTTTTCTGCTCTAACTAAATGTTTATCCCGTTTTGTGGGGTGTTAAGAGCTAAGAACAAATTTCTCCTCACCCACCTTCTTCATACATTCAATTGTTTTACAGGTTTTTATCTCCCCCTTCTGTGCCTCTCAAAGTGAATAGCACCAATTGTTTAATTTCTCTTTTAGTGGGAACTTTTCCAGGTTCTTAATCATTTCTTTAAACACAAGTCTGCACAGAGTATTCCAGACAAATCCATGTGATACAATTATCTAAAGACATTACAATTTTTTCCACATTATCCTTTGTGCCATTCGACCTGCATCCTAGTGATTTGCTCATTTGTTTGGCCCAAGCTTTATGTGGAGCAAGGGCTACACCGACACACCAAAATCGATACTTGGTGTGCTGGATGCAGCTGTTTCATGCAGGGATTGAATAACTTTCTAATCTGCACAATGATAGGTTTCAGCTGGCACGCAAACTGGAGAGTTTGATGTCGCACCCAGCTGCAGATGCCTGGTGCAGCTGAATCTCATGGTCCATGAGCTTGAGTTGCACATGTTCCCATTGAAGGGCAGCACATCAACAAGTCCCTGCAGGTCTGTGACCTGAGTGGTCACCATGTTGTCCTATCAAGGGAAAGAACATGCTGCTTCTGTTAGTGAAATCCCCTGGCTTGAGAACAAAACCTCTCTTTTGGAGTGCATAATCCAAAAGTATCTGCAGCTTCGCAAGAGTGAACACCACGCTGGACAGCAATCACAGCAGATCTGCAGCCAGTTTTGAAAGAAAGAACTCTCCCCCGAGAAAAACCTTTGCACGAAATGCTCCAAAAATGGGAATCCAGGAGCAGGGGACCTTCTGGGGAGTGGTATCACCCACATTGCAGTCTGTGCTGCTAGTGAGAAAGGAGGCTTGGGGTTATTGAATGCATATGGCAGTGAGACGTGCGGAAAGCCAAGACTCTATTAAAGTCTTTAATTGGAATATATTTTCAAAATTTAGATTGAACCTCATCCAGATTCTCATTATTAAAAATTTGTGGCTCAGTTTCTTGATTTTAAAAGGGAACATAAAAAGAAAAAAGAGGGAGAGGGAGAAAGAAAATCAGAGTTCCAGTAACTCTGCATTATGTCACTAAGAGTAAAAAGAGCTATTGCTGGCTCATTTGTGATATCCAGTTTCCCACAGGATCTTGTGATGAGCAGATCACTATCAGTGACTGTAAGTTTTGCGAGAACATAGAGACTAAAAACGCACTGGGGCAATATTAGAAGAGTGATCAGTATCTAATCCCTCCTACAAAAGCTGATGACTTATCAAGGAGTGAAATCAAAGGTACCCTTGCAGCTGGTAGGAAGCAGCACCTCTGAAGCAGAATTTCAGGACCAAGTTGAGTCACATGCTATGATCTATCACTAGGCTTGCAGCACATAAAAATTCCCTTCGTCATTAAATTGCTGTTTTGACACATGCATACCAAATCCACAAGAGTCAAACATCTTGAACTTGACTGGTCAGCTCTGAAGGCAGCTTTCCTTTCAAATGGGCTCTTTCCTTGAATAAGAGCTTTTGCCAGGAACTCCACCAAAGGGTAGACACAGTAGATTTTACCCCTTCTTTATCAGCTTGAGCATCTGCATTGATCTTGGACTGGAGGCAGAGACTAGAGAGTCCACCTCTCAGAGGGTCTGAAAAACTGGCATTAATGGTTCTTGAGATTAGCAAGGGTTCTGGAGGGAATAGGGGTGTGTTCCTTGCTGTAAGACAGCTGGTGCTGTCTCTAGAGCAGCATGCATGTACAAACTGATTGAGTACAGGTCCTGCTCTCTCCTTCTGAGAGGGTATTATCCTAACTCTGCAGTCTTGTGTCGAAAGGACAGGCACAAAAAGCTCCCTCCCCTAGGTGTGGAAGAGATTCCAACTTCTCATTTATGGCTGGAAATGAACAATGTTTTCTTGCAGTAATGATGTTTCCAGACAGACCCTAAGTCTGCAGGGGCTATCAGCAGATGCCAGACAGATACCCCGAGCTGAGGTGTTGCTGCTTTTCCAGCTTCTCTGTCTGTAAACATTACCCTTTCTGGGCAGGCATCACTTCTGTCTTGCCAAAGTTTGTCTGTTCTGCCTGTAACTTATTCAGTATAATACTCTTCCCCCATGGAAGAGCTGCTCTGATGCACCCATATGAAAACAAAACCCTGAATACACAAATGTGTAGTGGTGTCAAGTGGAAGGAAGACTGAGCCCTCCAGAACTTCATCAGAAGGCAGCACAGGTGCCTGGAGGCAGGAAGAAGGAAATAACTGCTAAGATCCTTTCAGCTTTATCTGATATCCTAGATCCCCAAATCAGCGTCTCCCAAAAGAGTGGAGCTGCTTTTGCCCAGGGAGGTTGAACCACCTACAAATTCATCTGACTGGTCCCTTGCCTCCCAAAGGTAGCCGTCAGTTCTGTCAGCAATGCCACCAGGATAATCTGGATGCTGCTTCCCTTTTGAAAACAATTGTAAACAGTCTAGGCTACTGGCAGAGGTCAGATAGCTGGGTGTGGACTCAATTATCTGCTTGATTCTTTTGACCTTGAAGAGAAGATTGGAAACAGAGAAGCTGTTGCCACAGCTATTGGGATCAAGTGATGGTTTCTGCTGCATGCTTCAAATGGCTCATAGATTGCCTCATTTAAACAAAGCACCAGGGAACAAACTGTTCCAGCTTCTTCTAGGTTGAGCTGCAGTTTTCTTTTAGAGAAAGGGCAACAAAACAAAAGTTTCTTCACTGGAAATTAAAATGCCCTCCCAGATGTGACACAGAAAAGTGGAAGTCAAAGTCTGTGCTGCTTCCTGATGACCTGAAAGAAGCCTGAAGTGCTCTGTTACTCCAAAGGTGTTTACCCTGAGTTCCAGTGACTGAAGCCTAAGTCTCTGTTACCTGATGAGTGGTGATCAGATTTCACATGAATGACTAGAGGTGGGGAATGATACTTTTAAAATCTGCAGTCTCCTAAGAGTAGTACATAATTTTCTTATTACTAGAAAATTACCTTTTCCTTGAACTTGCCACAGTACTTTGATGTTTTTCCTCAGCTGGTGCTCTGGATATGGATGGGAATGGAAATCACATATCCTGAATCATATTTTTTGTCCACATTAGAAAAAAAAGGTTGGTTTTTACCATTAGATCTTGAAAACATTTTATCTTGGAGGATGACCGAAGCAAGTTTTATCTCTAACTTTCTGCCTGCTCAGTTTGCCTTGCAGAAATTTGTAAGATGTAAAGGGAAGTAAAGTGTTATTCTGAGTTGTTCTAGATCTACCATTAATTCCAATGATTCTTGTAGTTTGAGGCAAATTTATTAAAAAAGTACTTCTCTATAATTTGCTAACCTTAAACAAAATTTCCTGTTATTCCTCACTTTTGTGCCATACAGTACATACTTTCCCCCTTAAATCTATTGCTGTAATTATCTTTTTTTTTTAATGTACTCTGTGAGCTGTATCCCAAAGAACTACAAAGCACTCTTTATGTTTCCTTTACAACCCAGCAACTTGGCACGCAATAGGTTTTGAGTCTCATTTGGGCCTTTTAAAGATTTTACCAGCGGATTCATAATTTGATAATTGGCCAAGGGCTCTAGAGAGAAAAAAGGCAGCTACACTCTGTGAAGAGAGAAATGGCTCTCATTCCCATGGAAGTGGGAAGTTTTCATTCCTAAAAATAGGGAAGGAGGGAAGAGAGAGTCCAGCATGTCACAGACCAGGTGGCCCTGCACTTTCTTAGTGAGAAGACAAGGAACAAGCATCAAAGCTATTTAGTTTTCCAAGGTGGTGAAGAGGGAACTCAGAGGGGTAGTAACGGTGAATCTTCCAGTCCTTCTGAAGGTTTTAGGTTTGAATTTTGGAAAGCTAGGAATGAGAGCAGAGACCTTGGGCTGCCAGTTGTACTTGCAAGGAAAAAGTTGCCATGGTAGGTGAGAGCAGAAGTGACACCTGATATTGTGGCATTCAGATGTCTGAAGACATCAAGCAGGACTGAGGCATGTGCTGCTTGAAGCAGAAATGGATCCAGGTTTGTGCTACGCCTGGCTCCAAAAGGACATGAGATCGGATAGTTACAGTGGCACACTCTGGCCTCATAATCTATCAGTCAGACCACCTGGCAATCTGCACAAACCCTCCCTCCTGGCCTCATTACTCCCTTGGATTCCTATCCTTGGGCAATTAACAAATTTAAATTTTATTCTGTGACTAAAGGTGAAGTAACTTGGAAGGCAGAGAGTACATTTCATATGCCATACTTAGTGTGCATGTGTGTACTCTTGCACTGAATGGAAATGGGATTTACCTTTTTGTTCAGTTTTGTTTTCCTGCTTATATGCCATTACATTTACTGTTGTATCCGAGGATAGAACACTGCAAAACACTGGTAAGAACTGCTCTTTCCCATGCTTTAGAAGACCCTGTACATATATGTCCAAGACTGTAGAGTCCTCACAAAACCCAGACCTTTCAGAAATGACCTGGAGTACATCTGCATGGACAGGCTCCTCTGTGCTCCTTGCTGGCCAGACACATGCCAGCTCCTGGCCAGCTCCATTTGGAAAGCTGGAGAGTTACATTATCATGGCTCTGTGCCCATGTGAATATAAACTATCTCTCAGGACGGCTTATTTCCTCAAGTTAAGTGCCAGGAGGAGAGTTGTGAGCCAGGAGAATGACTAGTGGCCACAGCCCCTTTTTCCTGCACCCCGAGGTGCTAGGACACATGTCTATCACATGATGAAGATGCCAACATCTTGGGCAGGTGTCAGAAGAAGGGCTGTTGCTCCACCAGGACATGAATGGGTGAGGTTGTGCACCTCTCAATCAGGTCCTGTTCACATGTGGAGGTGGAAGGAGATGGCCTGGCTGAGGCTGTGGGCTGGACTCTGTCCTGTGGGCTCCACATGGCTTCCAGGGCTGGCCATGCTGACCCCGTGGTTTGTGTCTGGCCAACAGCTAAACTGGCTTGTAAGTGTGAGTTCCAGCTCTGAGAAGCACTTGCACTCAAAGAATAACTTTGTGCTGCCTGACCCACCAAAACCTAAAATATTAAGACAAACCCTCTTGCTGTTCCCGTCCTTGTTAGAAAGTAAGGCACTAACTCGAGGACATGCAGCCACATCTGTTGCAATGTGACAGTGAATACCAGGTCACCCGTGTGTGACACCAGCCATGCTGAGAACTGCAGGCTGTTACCAAGTTTCCCAAACTTCTCTAAAGCTCTTGTCTGTCTGGTGAGACTGCCATTGCACAGGATATGGCATTCACGCTCAGGTATGTTGTGCTGACGGCAGCTCTGCACTGAGCAAGGACTTCAAGGACCAAGAGGTTTGTACGGAGGCACTGCAGGTGATGGTAGCATCCAATGCCTGGAAACATTAGCCTGGAAAATATACTGCAGTGGAGTCCAAAGTTTGATTTATGTGTACCTTTCAGATAAAGGAGGTTGGATAAGTTGTGGGTCAAGTGAATAGTATGGTGTCATTTATAAGAGAGATCCCAGAAAATTTTCCATGCACAATTGCCTCAGACTCCCTTGGCACTGATGCTCTCCCCACTATTTTGCTGCTGCCAGAAAGCTCCTTTGGCTAATGCTGGCTGCTGGCAGATGTGCTTTCCATCTACACTCTACATGACCTGCCTTCTGTGGAAGAGGTCCCTGTAGCATTTCGGTTGCCTTGGCATGCTGAATGATTCCAGAATATTCCAATCCCTCATTTTAAGACACATCATACCCATGGACTGTGTATGTTTGGGCTGCAGTTTGCCCTGCAATTGTCCTTAGCACAAGCTCTAGGTAAAAGCAAAAGCAAGGGTTTATTTGGAACATACAGGAAGTCAGCACCATTACTGAGGCTTAGATGGACACATGTGGCAGGAAGGAAATACCAGTCATAAGCTACTTAAGATGACAATTTAATGGCCTTCTTGTTGATACCAGAGGAAAAGCTGTAATTTCTTCTCTAAGCCTTTTGGGCATGTATCTGACACTGGTGCACAGACAGCATTTCTATTTGGTGTCACAAGAGGAAACACTGACAAGAAGAGGAAGGTTTGCCTTTCTATCCCACCCTTTTTTCATGGTCTCCCCGTCTTCCACCATGATTTCATTCTTCTTTTTTCCTACTTCTCCGTCCCAGTTTGCAAATTTTGACTTCCCTTGCACTTGATCGTTCTCCAGTTCCCCTCTTTGAAAATGCCTCTGTCCTTTTGATATGGTGAACTTGGTTATTACTTGTATGCCCAGAGAACAAGCTCCTTTCAGGATGACAGCATTTCTTTGGCTAAGCCCTGGACAGAACAGCAGGACACTGTGAGGACAGGCACTTTCACCTGCCATGTGGGGCAGGATTCAGATACAAAGGAGGGGGCTTTGAAATTCTGAGCCTTCTATTTTATACAAATGTGACTCGATAACTGCACATATGTGAGACCAATATCTGCAGAGCCAAAAAATTATCTTCTGGGAGCTGCTCAATATAGTAATTAATCACTCTGTAATCATGGTAAGTGTGGAGGTGAGAGGTACTGTGACATTGCTGGCAAATTATTGTGGTGTTGGCAACTATTTCCAGGGAAATGGTTGGTAGACAAAAGGAACAGAGGACAATTATTGAGGGACTAATTTTATTCTTGCTTAAATGTGGTTTCAGTTGACTTAAGCCAGACCTAAGGTAGTTTTGTGTATCAGTTTAACTAGATTGGTTTGTATCCATGCCTTCCATTAAAATGACACACACATCTGTGTATCCAAGACTGTGGTATGGTGTGGATATATTTCCTGGGCTTGCTGCCATCTCTAGGGAGATTTGGCTGACTTTGTAACAACTACAGACCAAGTAATAACTCCACAAAAGTCCAGGTTGTGTTTGGCCCATACTGCCAGCAAAGATGGCTAAGAAATGTCCTTCAGAGCAGAGCGGAGCTGGTCCAAAGAGAATGAGCTGAGACAGGCCTTGCTTTGAATTATTTCCTGTTCCACTTAAAGGTGTAAAGATTACTCTGCAAATTATCAGGAACTTCCTGCTTTTGCATTATGCTCCATTGCAGCAGAAGTGTGGTGTGTCCTTGGTGTGTCCTGTGCTTGTGGTTGGCATTGGTAGCAAAGCATTCTTGAAAGAGAGTTGTCAGTTTGGTATTTGCTCCCCTTGATAGATGTCCTACCTCCTCATCATTTTGAAGTTACAGAGAAAAAGAGAAGTATTTTTTACTCTGTTTCCTAACTGTTGTGTTGTCACTTCAGGGTTTTCCTGTTGGCCTGCAAAAAGGGATTATTCAAAGCTGCATCACTCAATCCCTCTATGTAGGTGACCTGAAATGTGCAGTTCTCAGTTTTTAAGCAACCCTTGAAACTACTATCAAGCAAAACTTACTCTTTGTGTAGCCAAAGCATCAGTTATGGGTACAACTGTATCGTTGCTTCTCGGCAGAATAAAATCTAATTCCTGAGGTAACTGGTGTGTACAATTTTCTCCTGCTGAGTTGATGGAGTTTAACTCTGGGGCAAAGGAAGACTGAAATTAAGACATTGTATTTAGTAACTTATTCTATGTATTCTATTTCAATCAGATAATTAAATACTCATACATATATGCATAAGCATTTTTACTTATTCTCCAGGCACTGTCAGCAAGGGACTCGCTGCAGTTTGTTCATGAAATAAATGGTGTAAAGAGTAAAAAGCAGGATTACTGTGGGTTAAATACATCTCACTTTGTGCTGTATTTGTTTTGTGATTATTTGCCCTCCATATTTTAGGCTTGGATAACTGCAAGATGATACATGAGTTCAGCTGTCTGCCTGTTCTCCCTGTTAGAGGTTGTGCTCTTTACAGCAGGGATAACAAAAAATAGTATCTGTGGTTGTGTTCAGTCTCACCTTCATCAGCAATTTGAACTAAAACAGTCTGCAATGGAACTACTTGTACAGAAACCAACCTTCCCTTCTGCTGGCCCTGCTGCAGTATTGACAACCTTAACAGAGAGACAGGGAGAAAGGCTGGAGGAGGTACCATCTTTACCTACCACAGCCAAAATAGCTCGAGGTTGTCTGACAGAGACATTAAACAAACCAGGGAAGTGTAGCCTTTAAAATAAATGCTAAATTAGAAACTTACACAACAAGCCTTTGAACTCTGGAGCTAAAATATGTGAGCAAGTTTGAGCATTTCAGTATTGTCAAGAAGTGAATGCAGAGTCCATGGTGGCATTTGAAAATTCAATTTCTCTCAGCTGCTTTAATGGAAATTTGATGCAATGCTTCTCTTTTATGCTTCTGGATGAATGACAAAAGGAGTCAGTAGCTCAGCAATAACTGGTAAGCATTCCTCCCCATTGCTGGTAATGGGAATGCCTGCTTTGACTTCGCAACACAGAAATTTGCCTTTTGTTAGTGTTTCCTGGGTCAGCAGCAATCACTCCAGGCTGTGCTTATCCAGTGCAGTTTTCCTTCATTTTTCTGAATCTGGGTTCAAAAGAAAGTTAAATTAAGAAAATCACAATTATTATTAATTGTCTTAACATTACATTTTTACTACCCATTCTGTTTCACACTAGATGTGCCAGAAAGTCAGATATAATCTTGCTTTCATTCTCACATCATATACTGACACAGAAAACATCTTTCTAGTGCATCTTTTAACCACTAGCACCACCTATTCTCTTTTCATCAAGCAACACTGCCTTTTTTTTATTCTTTTTTAATTTTTTTTCAGCAGACCTAGACTGGTCTCAAAATCCTGCTGGACTTTTTTCCATAAGGTGATACAAGAAAAAACTTGTCCCTTATTTTTGATCCTCTGTGTGCAGTCTCTGCCTTGGTGAAATTTCATCTGCTCATTCAAATACTAAGTCCCTTTGCCTCTTTTCAAGTCCCTTTGCCTCTCATCTGTAATCTTCTACCTTGCTGGAAATGCTGCCTCCCAGTTCCTCTGGGTCTGTGTATTCCCTGGTCAAATATTTTCACCAGAACTTCTTTGGTCCTTTTACAAGTCTCCAGTGCTGGTTGCCCTAATGCAGAAAGGGCATTTCACATAAAGAGAATAATAAAATGAAAATAAAAGGTTTCACATCTGAAAATGGAATTCTTTTAAGCACAGAACTGATTTTCCCAGTTCTTCAAGGAAGCGTCCTCCAATTCAGAATGTTGACTATAAATAATCACTTCTTAAGCTCAAAACTGTGCTATCATCTTTTTCATAACACTTACTTTTGATTTGCTACCATTCTTGATAGTATTACACAGTATTATTTTCCCAGGTCAGAACATGTGAACATCCCTGCTGTGCAGAATGGTCAGTTCCATCATTCATAGCATAAATATTGTATAATGTGCTGATACTACTGACATGCACATATATCAATATTTTGTTAATGTCAGTGGTACAACATATGGAATCCCTTTTAAATTTTAAGCACACAACTGAAAATTCACATTCCCTTTCTGCCCTCTATGGAGCAGGATACAGCTTGAAACTGTGTCCCTTCATTTTAGTGTTACTCCTGGCTTGAATCAGCACCACTGCACCATGAGCCAGCTGACAAAAATGCTGAGTGGTGCAGAAAACACTTTCAGCCACTTCCCACTGCAAGCTCCTGAGCAGATGATAAAGAGATAAAGGTGATGAAGTTTGCAGTGGGACCATACAGTTCACTGACTGGTGGTCTTCCTGCAGACCAGGAGAGAGGAGAAATTGCTTTCTCTTTTTTTTTTTTCCCCCTAGACAAACTTGCCTGGAAATGGCAGATCTCTAGACTGATGTAGCCATCCTTGCTCGCAGCTTTTCCCAATGCCTTTGGTTACTCTGTGGCAGGCTTGCTTCCCTCTTCCATTTTAAAAGGGAATGAAACATCTGTTGAAAAACAAAGTCCTAACAAAAAAGCAGAAGGAAAGAACAAGGGATGCTACTAACAAAGTGAGGACTCTTGCCAAGAAAGGCTGAGTTTTCCACTGGCCATTTTACCAGCCTTGCTTCTTTATTGAACTAAGCTGGCTTTCAGTGAGGCCATCTCATGTTGCAGATGTGGTTCTGGGTGCTGAACATCCTCCCATGTGTTTTCTTTTGCAGGAGGCAGCACAGGAACGTCCCCGACCACCTCCAGCACGGGGACCCCATCACCATCCGCTTCTTCTCACCTTCTCTCTCCATCCTGCTCTCCTCCAGCCTTCCATCTGGCCCCCAACACTTTCAATGTTGGCTGCCGGGAGAGTCAGCTTTGCAACCTCAACCTGTCTGATTATCCTCCTTGTGCCAGAAGCAACATGGCAGCACTGCAGAGCTACCCAGGGCTGAGCGACGGGGGCTACAACCGGCTGCAGAGCAGCACCGCTTCTGCCTCGCAGCCCTCCGAAACCTTCATGCCTCAGAGGACTCCCTCCTTGATCTCAGGAATGCCGGCTCCTTCCTCCCTGCCCAGCAACAGCAAGATGGAGGCGTACAGTGGCCAGCTGGGATCTTTCCCCAGCTCCCAGTTTCAGTATGTCATGCAAGCAGGCAGCCCTGCCTCCACCTCCTCCTCTTCACACATGTTTGGGGGTGGCCACATGCAGCAGAGCTCCTACAATGCCTTCTCCCTGCACAATCCCTACAACCTCTACGGATACAATTTCCCTGCTTCCCCCAGGCTGGCGGCGAGCCCAGAGAAACTCACCACCTCCCAAAGCACTTTACTCTGCTCTTCCCCATCCAGCGGGGCCTTTGGAGAGAGGCAATACCTTTCCACTGGGATGGATCACGGGATGCACATGATCAGCCCTCCCTCCAGCAACCAGCAGACGGCCGCCGCCTGTGACAACAGGCAGTACGGAGCTGTTCAGGGCTCCTCCTCACAGATGTCTGTGCACATGGTCTAACAAGCCATGCCTCTCCTTGGCATCGAAGGCAGCTGGACCTTCATCGTTCCCAGTGGATGGGTGAACCCATCCCAGTACTCTTTTGCCTTCAAACTTATAGCGGAACTAGTATTTTAACGATAAACAAGAACATAAGCCATCTAGGTGTGTGCCCCAGAACCTTCTGGAGAGCCTCGACTGACAGCCAATTGCAGCTTGTTGTAGCCCAGGGCCGCCTCTAGATTGGTATGGAACATCTGCTTTTTCTGGACATTGCAGAGAGGAGGGCATGATTTCAACGAGAAGCTGGAGAGAAGCAGCTGAATTTACTGTTCATGCATTAACTTTAAGCAGTGTGAGCTTTCAGTGTGGAGGGACCCATTCCTTGTGTTGTCTTCTCCGAGTGTCGAAGAAGAGCAGTCTCCCAGGGCTTCATCTTCTGAAGCTGCACTGCCCATAGCTCTAAAGACCTCCTCCTTCCCAGACAGTTTCTCACTGCCAGAGTGCCTCAGCCCTTTTCTGAAACCAGCAAGGCCCATGGGTCCTTATTCCACTGTAGCACAGCAATGGCACTGCTGGGCTGGAGCTTCTGAAGAGGAAGAAGTTTCTAATTTTCACCACGGCTCTGCCCAACTGGCTGTTTCTTTATGAAGGCTGAGCTCACCAGCACCCAACCTGCAGATGGAGATGGGAGAGAGAGGAGAAAGAATATTTTTAGCTCACAAATGAGCCTCAGACAGAAGTGGGGATGGAACTTTGGAAAGATGAATGGTGGGAGTGGGCTCAGCTCCTGTTGACTTGACTGGAAGTAATGCAGCAAAACCGAATGGATGACAGCCTTTGTGGGGAATGTGTCTCCCACAGCACTCATCCCAGTGGGAAGAAACTGTCCAGACTGAGCTCATGGGGAAGAGCAGTGAGAAAAGACAGCTCTCCAGGAGTGCAGCTGCCCTTGCATGCAAGAGTTGCCATAGAAAACCATTAGCATTTCAGAAACAGTGAGGTTGAGTATTTGCCAACTTCCACCTGCCACATGGTCTCTGTTTAACCAAATAGATCATTGCCTTTTAACATCTTTCTTTTCTGTTTTTTTTCTTGGTTTTTTTTTCTTTTTTTTTTTTTCTCTTCAAATCCTTTAAAAATAAGAAAACAATTGTAGCTTGGTGCAAGCTATGCATTTAAGTTGTGTGAAAATGCAAATACCAAGTAACAGAATACAGATATTATTGAGAGTTGTTGTGAGGTGTTGTAGATAAATGTATTTATATGCCTAGTGGGGTATTCAATATTATGAATATAAAAGAGGGCAATAAAAATGGTATGTAAAATATGTATGAAGAAAAAGCTGTATAAAGATTTGCCCTATGCACGGAACTCTGTTTCTAAGTGCCAAGCACAGAAAGCGCTAAATAAATCTTTGCAATTGTTCCCTCTGTGTTCTTTGTTTGTGAGGCTTCCTCAGTGGTTTTCTAGAGACAGACATTTTTAAAATACTGTCACATGTGTTTGCACAACAGAGGGGGTGAAGTTATGGTGCTAGATTGTCCAGACAATATTACAATAAAAATAAAAATTCTGTCTTCTCAAGAAATTTAAAAAATTGAGTCCTTGGAATTTGTTAGTTGCTTTCCTCACAGGAAGTGTGTCTTGAAAACAGCTGGAGTTGTTATTTTGGTTATTGAAGAAGCTCTTCAGAACAATTTTTCACTTCACTTTCATTTCAGTCAAAATTACAATAAAATAATCAAAAGTACAGTTAAAATATCAATATATTTTATTTATCATTTAAAAATATTTTTAAAATGTAGTTTGAGAGTATGTGTCAGGTTTTTATTTGCACTATATTTCTAATATGAGATTGAGACATTAACACCAAAAGCTGTGGGGAAGCTGAAGCCCCCTCAAAACTGTCTGTAAATTACGGCTGCAGAGTTTACAGCTTTCCTTGTGTCAACAAACTTTTTTTTCCCCTGAACTGAAAAAGCACCAGAAAGATAGAAAGACTTTTAAAGAGCAATTCTGCAAGCATTTCTTTATTTTTGTTTTTACAAGGGAAGATAAATATACCAGTGCCATTCCCAGTTCTGTGCCTGTCTGACTGTATTCTGGCTTTTGCTGTGTCTAGCCTTGGGTGCTGCTGAGAAGGGTAGGGGGGATTATGGATGGGGACAATCTGTCCTTCACCTTGTTGTCTTTTGTTTACCCCTAATAATGAATTATTGGTTTAATCTTGACCAGGGAGTATTAGAGCCTTTCTAAAACCCTTTCAGAATCTTTCAGAAATGCCCTTCAACCTGTGCTTTGATGTTTGGTTTTGGGTTTAATTCCATTTTATGGCAACAATTTCTACAGGTTAATAGTATGTTGGGTGAACCAGTATTTCCTTCTGCTGGCTTTTTGCACTAGATTGCTGCTTCTTATTTAACCAATTTAATTCTTTGTGAGTTGATCTGTATTTCAGCTAGAAGAAGAGACTCGACAAAATCAAAATCATTGTCTGTATCAAAATACGTGTTTAACCTGGATTAAACAAACAAAAAAAAGAGAATAAAAATTATCACTGGAAACAATAGCTCAAAAAAGTAAAACACATATGCAGGGTACAACTTCAATATTAGTGTGAAGAACTGATATCTGTTTCCATGCATTTTAGTAGGAATCCTTGGCTTTGGAATGGTCACCCAGACTCTTCAGCAGTGTAATCCTGCATGTTATTAAGTACTTTTTCCTTGATCCAACCATATTCTTCAGAAAATCTTACTACATCAGTATGAATTGAAGTTGCTTTTAGTATGAAGCATATTGACCCCAGGGTAAGCATTCATGGATCACATTTATAGATGTATTTATATAACTCTTGTGGGGGACATATATAAAATGAAAGAGCCTACTTAGCTAGATAGTAGTTATTCCTTAGTGTTTTGCTGCTGCAGGGTTAGAATAGTCAGCATAAAAAAAAATAAGGAAAAAAATCTGAGAGAAGCTTCCCTGTTCCAAGATGTAAAGTTGTAAGTACACAAATAGTATTTGGTGTGAAAGTTACACCGAGAGTTTATGAGGATTAAAAACAAGCTAATACTGAAATGGGCACAAAATATTACACTTTTTCCTTGGCAGTCCCCTGAGCAGACAACCTGCCTAAGGCCTTGACACCACCCCAGAAAGACAAGGTGAGCATTGCATTTGAAGTGGACCCAGGTGTGACAGGAATCTCCTGTACAGCAGTGACTCTTCTCCTCCTGCCATTTGCCAGTTTTTACTGGGGCTCCCCAGAGAGAGGTGATAGCAATGGAGAATGCCAAGGACATGCTGGGACCAGCAGGAGATCAACCAGGGTCCAGCTGGCCTGGTGGGCAGCCTGGGTTGCAGAACCCAGAGCAGCCACCCCCGGCAGAGTCCCTTACTTGGGTGACTGCCCCAAGAACAGGGCTTGAGAGCCCTCCTGGCTCAGTCCTGCTCTGATCCAGGAGCCCTCTGATTGCTCATTTGCAGAGCATGTGTGTGTGGGTGGCAGAGGGAGCAGTGCTGTGGTTCCTGTCCCCTCCCTTCCTTCCTTCCTTCCCTACTTTGACACCAACATTTGAATGCTTTGGCCAGCTTTAAGCAGCTTTGGGATGGAAGTTTGTACACATGTCTTTAGAAGAGACAGTGGAGGAGGGCAGGGACCTTACTAATATTCCCAGTGCAGGGAAGTCCAGAGTGTAACATCTCATTCAAAGAAGCCACACTAGGAACAGGTGTCCTGCACACAAGTCCCCATCCCCAAGTTTCATCTGGCATATGGATGTCATTTAACACCAGAGGATCTACTCAGAGCTGCAGAAGCCAGGGGTCTCAGCTCCACCTCTCCTGGGCTGGCCCATCTGGCCTTAGCCCATGCAGGCTTCTGGTTTCCAGTCCAGGAGAAAAGAAGGCTCTGTAACTCCCAGTTCCATGCTGCAAACTTAAAAGGTCAGGTATCAGGTATCTCTTTGAAGAAGTATCCCTTTTTAAAAGCCTAATCCAAGTCACAGAAAGAGCAGTGGAAATCTCAATGATAGGAGATCCCTCATCTTACACTACAGGCTGTTCCAAGTGCAAACCTGACAACTTGTTACAAAAATGAAAAGAATGGCACAAAAATAATCAGGGTATGTTTGCAAGCTCTACAGAATTTATTTAGCTTCATTCCTTAGCACACTGACAGGCACAGGACATAAATATTACCACAGTTAGTGCAGCTCAGCAATACTGGGACACTGCAACCCAGTGCAACATAGTTCTCCCAGAAGTAATGTAATCACTGTGTGCTAAAGCAAAATATTCAGGGCACAAGCATAAATACAAATTAAGTTGCACAGGCTGTGACATTCTCTGCAATACATGAGAGGCTGGAAGCATTTCTGGCTTGAAACATTCCATGTGTGTGTGTGAGGGGTAAGGGCAGGTCAGGCCTTGCCCCAGGGAGGGGATGCCCTGCCCTGCAGACCCTATTCCTAGAGCCTGTATCCCAGTCTGGCAGTGGCTGCCAATCCCTGGCACACCAGAGCAATAAATTCATCTCTGGAGCCCCTAATCCAGCCCCTAAAATGACCAGAAGTCCCACATGGGGGAAGGGCCCAGGAAAGCCAAAGAGGACATGCAGCAAGGATGTATCTTGACCCTACATCCTCTTGTAATTTCTATTAGCTGACCACTGCAGGAACCAGGAGAGGTGGCTGTATTTGTCCCTTTCTATGCCTTTTCTGTCTTTCTCTCTTTCTTCTTCTAATTCCCTCTTATAGGAATTTTGATAAACTTCAAATCAAATGGGCTTAGAGTTTGCTGAGTTGAATGGGCCAAGTTAATGCTTTGGGAAGTGTTTTGTATTTTTGGGGCTTTACTATACACTACAGCAAAAATTGCAGAAGATGATCTGCTAGAGTGCCTCATTTATTGCATACTGGGTGAATTTTACTGAGGTGGGTGAGGGCTGACAGATAGCATCTGCCATTAAAAAGTTAAAAAGTCTTCAGATTATTTTTTCCCCCAACTTGAATAGGTGCATTGACCTAGAGCACACATTCCATGTGAGATCCTCACTTGCAGATCAGTTTTGCTGGGTGTTGCTTGTTGGGCATCATTCTAAATGAAACAACAACACGAAAATGCAGCCAAGGGCTGGGCAGAGGAATGCCTGAGCATGCCCATTGCATGCTGCAGATGCAATTGAAATGCAGCTATAAAAGCAATGACAGGACTTCATGAGGAGGGAGCTGGTGTGGCCAAGGGACAGTTTGCTATAAATAAGTCAGTTCCTGTCCAGGAAACATCTGACTCCTTCAGCACTTTTTCTTCTATAGAGAGCCACAGTGCAGGAGCAGGCTTTTTGGCCAAGTCTGTAGCCTAGCATTTTGAATCCACAGATGGGATCATTTCTGAGAGCTTCTCTGTGGATCAGCTGGGAGGGGCTTCTGTTGCCTGATGCTGACCCACAAAACTTCTGCTGGAGAAGTGGCTCACTCAGTTTTCTCACTGCTTCTTATAGTTTGTGTGTAATTGCTATCTAGAGAATTGTATAGAATACAGCTAAAATCCTTTCAAGGATTTTAAATTTTAACTCCTTTCAAGGGTTACTTCTCCATGTCGGTCACTGTTGGTTATCACCCCATGGGCGTAAAATGGTCACAAATTACGGGAGCAGTGTACAGCTCTTTAAATATCAGCTTCTTTCTACTAAAATAAAGACCTCCAGCAATTCTAGCTTGCCTGAACAGAGGATGAGGCTGGAAAAGAGCCATTCCCATGCCTGCACGCTGTTGTGTTCTGACAGCACATGGGTGAGCGTGGCTTCCGTGCTGGATAGTGGTGGGCACCAGCTGATTTTGGGGGGAGTGATAAACCTCCACAGTGGGGATAGTTGTGCAATAGCCCATCTCTGGAGTGCTGAGCTCGTTCCTTTTCTGACTCAATGTGGAACTCATTGCATGCTGTGGGGGGAGAAGGATTAGGAGCCTGTAATTTTACACTGTTTGAAGTTCCTACAGATGCTGTTCTTATTCCAGTAATGTTCTGAATTTGTTGAGCATTTTGGAAGCTCTGACACTGAGCTGGATAATGCCCTCCTCTGCTGAGATAGAGTGACTTCTGTGGGCTAACCTCAGATGCTTCCAGGAGCAATTCCAGGTTCTGTTTAGCTGGGTCTGCCCTTGAGCATGCAGCACTGTGCACAGCTCAGGGCACTGTTTTCCAGCTGACTGGGTGAAGCTGTACTGCAGAGACACAGAGCTGGCCCAGGTGGCACTGCCAGCAGAGACCATTGCCCTTGTTAGGATGATGGAGAGGGTGGTGATGCTTCAGCCAAGAAGTTGGTTCAGCTGTTAATAAACCTGGAGCTTGACTCACATAGTTATTCTCAGTGAAGGGGCCTGTGGCTGTGACTTTTCCCTCCCAACTGCACTGATGGCAGCCCTGGGGACATTCTGCAGCACCCACATTCTTCCCAGTGTTCCCTTTGTATAAATTAGGGGTACTCAGACACTTGCAGGGAGGTTGACATGGCCTTGGGTTCTTCTTCATATTGAGCTGGTTTATAACATTTCCCATAATGTGCAGTCAGGTAATTGCATGTGAATACAGTTGAATTTAGTTGGTGTGACCAACCCAGGAACAGGCACAAAGGAAAACTGCAGTGGCTGAGCCATATTAAATGGGTGATGTGGTTTAGTGGTTGGAGACATGATGTGATCACCTGCATCTGTCTCTCTCAGTAACACTGGAACAAGTTGCAGTACAATTAACCCTGCATAAAATGGATTTATCCTACCAGCCATCCAAGCCAGGGCCTCCACTGTACTCCATCGTTTCTATTACCAAAAATCTGTTTACAGGAATATGAAGATTAGTTAGAAAAAAGCATGAATGCAGAGGGGTGTTTAAAAGCACTAGAGGAACAAGAGTGCAAGGGTGCAAAGAATGGCCTGTACTGTCCAAATGCCAATACATTATTACCAGTGAAAAGAAAGCCAGAAGATGAAGCTTCAGTAGCAATCACTCCAGAATACTTAGAGACATAAATTTTGGAGCTTGTGAGTTCCATGTGTGAGTTGGTAGTGTCATATTTTTTTTGAAAACTAAATAAAAATCACTTCCATTTCTATACAGTATTACACTTTTTAATGTGAGTTCCTACAACTGCAGTATTATCCATAAAATACCCAAACTCCTAATTCTGTAAACACTACAAAGTCAAGTTTTACAGAAGACCAGAGGAAACCAACACAAAAAATTGGTGAACTGTGGAAATGGTAAAATAAAAAAATGCTAAAGATTATGTAAGAGAAGGTTGCTCTAACTGAAGAAACCTGTATTAAAAAAAAGAGAAATATAAAGTGTATGCATCCAAAACAAGAGAGAATTGGCTATGGTCAGATAGCAAAGGAACACCATAGTCTGAAATGATATTCTGTGAATAGGTCAGCTACTTTTAGATAACACATAATAAGCTGCTTTCCTTCTTGAATGGACAATTTGAACTTATCCAAAGGTGCTTGAGATGCTCTAGCTTCTGACCACACAGATAAAAAATCATATCAACAGAAAAATGAACTTTTGAAAAGAAACACATTCACTTCTTCAATGTGAAATGTGCTGTATTAAATTTGTTGTTTACACTGTATGCACTGTTTCAGGCACTATTTATCATTAAACACAATTAAAAGCACATAAAACTGGTTATGCTGCCTATACACCAAGAGAAATGGTTTTAGGCAAAACCTAATTGTTCTTTCTTTATTTAGGGTGACAAAACCACCATGAAATATTAGGAGTTATCTCAGCTGTCTGCCCCTGTAACTTGGAAAGATTTTTCCATCACTGCCGTGATCTGGGGAGGAAACAATCTGATCCAAAGAACTTGTGAAGATAAAAATCTATTTCTTAGTCATTCTTGATTTATCATGCTTGGTTTCTGTCAAAAAAATTGAGACCCTGACTCCTGTTGCATGTCTACTCATACAAAAATCCAAACTGGGGAGCTAAATAATTCTGGGTCCTGTGTTTTCCACCACCCTGGGCATGGTGGGGACGTCCTGTAATGCCATAAGAGAAATGTAAGGCTGGAAATATCTGCCTAACATGTCCAAGCTGTCAACTCAGGCTTATAAATAGTAAAAAGTGAAAGAGGCAGAGAGGTGGAACAAGGTGTGGCTGTCATGTGGCCTTAGTTCTTTGGCTTCTCCTTTCTAATATCCGAGCCATATTCACCCTGTGAGTGTCTGAGTGTGCCATGATATCTGATGTGCAGGGATCCTTGGATGTCCATCTCTTTCAGGTCTAAGCTGGAACTATTCCACATTCACTGGATTGACACCAATGAGATATTCATAAGAAACACAGTCACAGCCTCATACAAATCCATGTGACCCATGCTCAGGGCATCCCTCAACTGTTTCAGCAATGATTTACTTTTCATCTTATACAAGTTGTGAAGAGAAGATAGAACAATAGAAGGGAAATGCAAGGGGAATAATAAATGAAGTGGCTTTTCAGGCTGAATTTAGCTGTGGAACAGAATTGCAGCTGTAAACCTTGGGGAAGCCTATGGGGTCAGTCAGTCCTGGGTGTGCTGTAGGCCTGGGTGGACTCGATGCTCAGTGCTAAGGCTATTTTCCATTTCTAAGCCCAACAGTTCTACAACAGAAGGAGTGACAGCATGCATGAGTTGCCCTTACAAGGCAAGCAGGCAAGCTCAATTTCAATTGAGCTTGAATCCAAACCTGAAAAATTCTCTGTGTTCATCCATGCATAATATCTATGTTTTTTTCTCCCTTCATCTGTTGCCACAATTGTGCCACTGGGGGGTTCCTTAACTCAGTTCTCATCTACTTTTACCCAGAATGCTGGCAGCTGCAATATAATGAGATTATTTATGATTTCTAAATATCATCTTCTAATGTATCTCCCAGGCCAGCAAAGAAACAACCCAGCAAATCTCACTGAACCAGAGCTGCCTGTAGCAATCCCAAAGTGTCCAGCCATCCATTTCCATTTCCTGGTTTCACTGGTTTCTCACTGGACTTTTTCAGATTTCCTTCTGGACTTCTTTTTATTTTTATTTTCACAGCAATAAGAGAAAGAAAAATGTAATTGGCTGCTGGTGTTCAGTCCTAAAGAGTCATTGCAGATGGAGCCTTTTTCCCAAGAATATTTTGGTAGTGTGCAAAGTAAAATGGGAATTCTGTCCTCGACATTGTCCTGAGACATGGACAAGGTGTCCTTGACCCAGCAGCTCCTGAGAGAGAGTCTGCAGTGACATGAGTGGAAGTGCTCCCAAAGGTGTCAGGTCTCAGCAGCTGGAATGTTTTCTATTCCTGCATTTCCTTCACTCACTTGGGGCTTTACCTTCTCAGGTGTGTACATACTTTAGTGTGAACACATTTCTAATGCAGCGAGTAGAAACTCATCTCCTTCAGTGCGAGAATGAGTTGGTTGCTTTTCAGCAAATTTGTTGGGCATTTATGTCTAAATATAGACTTGCATATTGCAAAAAATTCTCAAAATTTTTATTAAATTCTATTTTATGTTGACTATTTTTTAAACACATTATATTTTTTTTCTCTATATAGTCAGGAAGAAAAATCCCTGTAACCTCCTCTTTGTGACAGTATTTCAAAATTATCTTCAGCTTTCCATGGCCAAAGCAGTTAGAGAATAACCGTGAATTCCCTGTTGCTCACTTGCTGGTCAAGGCATTGTATCCCCATTTTACAGATAATAAACTGAAAAAATGACTTGCCCTTGGCCATGTGTCCCAACCCCTGCTGCTTTATTGCAAAAGTGCTATCACTGGCAGAAGCGATGACAAAGTCCCCATCTTTGCCAGTTTGGCACTGTATAAAGGTAATGTAGCTGGATTTGTACTTTAATATTAAAGTCAGATGAGGGGGAGAGCGTGCTGTGTGATGGCTGACACCACCCAGCACAGGTGTCAAGTCTGAGCTGCATTTCTCCCATTGCTGCTGCAACACAACCCAAACATGCAGGCTTACTGGGACCAAGCTTACTATTTTATCACTGACCCATGCAAGGTGGTGGTGGTGGAAGAATTTCCAGCTGAGGCTGCAGTGCACAGTCAGGAAACCTTCACCTGAGCAGTCCTGCTGCTGGCCAGCAGAAATCTCCTGGACACAGCTCCTGGCTCCTCACGAGACTGTGGAGGTGAGAAGTGTACCCTGGAAACCCAGCACTTGTGCTCTGCAGGTTGGGTTTGTCCTCCCTCTGTGTGCAAACAAACACCTCCCCATGCCAGCAGCCATGTGTAGGTGCACAGAGAAAAAGAGGGAGTTGCTCAAACAGAACGGAATGGAGGGCTGGGGAAAAGCATGTTGAAAATGTAAAGGACATTTATGTTAAAGGAAGGTGTGAGAGCAGCAGGAAGAGCCAAATTACAAAAAAAAAAAAAAAAAAGTGAGTACTTCAAGCAGCCAAATTAAACAAGACACAATGGGGGCCAACTTTGCCTCCCAGGCATTTCACAAGCCCACACCCCAGAGCTCAGGGGCTGCTGGGGGGAGAGCCACGTGTCCCTCCAGGTCTTATTTAACTTGGCCATATGTAAGGAACTTTAACTCTGTGACTTGCTGATTTCTACAGCACTTGATTATTAGCCTTTTTTTTTTTTCTTTATTTCTGGGTACTTTTTTATTGGATAAGTTTTAAATCCTTCAGAAAACAAATCATTTTTTTAGGTTTAAAAAAATAGTTATTGGAGGCAAAGCATAAGGTCATTTCAGTCATAGTACCTTGGAAGAAAATAGATACAGTATTTTGGAAAGAATTTGAAATGAAAACACGAAGCCTGATGGGATTTAAATGTAGAAAACCAAAAATTCAGCTTGCCTCCTCTTTTCCCTTCCCCTATCCATGAGGTCACTATTTCTCATCTCACAGACTATGGCACCTTGCCGGGATCCTGAGGGAACCACCAGAAAAAATATTCTTGCTCCTGTGAGCACAACACAGGATCAAGCTGGCCAGGTGAAAATACTCAGGATGGCTTATTTGAAGTCACAAAGAGAAACTTTGTAAAACTAGAAAGAAAAAGACATCCAGAAAAGGCAGGCAACCTCTTTTGTCCCCCAAAAATCTGTCGCCTAAGCATTTGAGATTAGCTGAAAGTGTGTGAAATAGTGGATGTGCACTGAAATTTGGTGTTGCAAACAAAAACAGCTTGATTGTAAAGGAACTGGTTGTGTCCATGTGTGCAGGGGGCATACAAAGAATGAGGGTGCATGTCCCTGAGACATGGCAGACCTCAGTCCAAAAAATTTAACTTTAATCCTGCTTGGAAGCACTTCCCTGTGTCAGGCTGGGCCTCTGAAGGGCAGGGATTGATGCTGCTGACATGTCAGCTCTGCTGCTTCTGGGGTGAATGACTTTTCTCACGGCATGACTGGTTCTGTCTGTGCTCAGACCTGAGGAGGTGCTCCTTCGCTCAGCCCCGGCATGGCATGAGCAGGAGCTGAGCTCTGCATCCCATGTAACCTCAGCCTCATGAAGAAGTGATCACTCTCTGACACTCTCCTGGCCTCATTCAACGACAGGTGTTTACCTTTTTTAATAAAATGTGATGCCTTTGTGAGTAAACCTGGAGCACGAGGGGAGTTGGGATTGTGAATGCTCTTCTCCCCTTACAGATTTCTCTGCAGCAAGACCCTGCAAACTCAATGGACCTCCTGGCAATATTGATGGCTCCTACTTGCTCTGCCACAGCTCAGAACTTTAGAATATCTCAGCTTGGAAGAGACCCATAAAGATCATCAATTCCAAAACCTGCCATCACTCAGGAATACCTAAAACTAAATGATACTACTGAGAGCATAATCCAAATGCTCTTTCTAGAGGTTTGGTGCTGAGATCACTTCCATGGGGAGCCGCTTACAGTGACTGACCACCTCTTCCATGAAGAACTTTTTACTTGTGTCCAACCTGCATTTCGCCCCATGCAGCTTTATCCCATTCCAATAAGAGTCATGGCTCACATTAAAACTTCTCCATGAAAACATCATGCTGCTGGTCCCTGGTGTTTATTTCAGATTCCAAAAACTGTCCAACTTTGCCTATCATAGGATCATAGAGTGGTTTGGGTTGGAAGGGACCTTTAAAATTCATCTAGTCCAAACCCCTGTAATAAGCAGGGACATCTTCAGCTAGACCAGGGTGCTCAGAAACCTGTCAGACCTGACCTTGAGTATTTCCAGGCATGAGGCATCCACCACTACTCTCGGCAACCTCTTCTAGTGTTTCATCATCCTCACTGTAAAAAAACCCAAACAACAGATCTGCCATATATCTAGTCCATATCTACCCTCTTTTCATTTAAAACCATTACCCTTTTCATATAACTTCAGACCCTACTCAAATGTCTGTCCCCACCTTTCTTGTGGACCCCTTTAGGCACTGGAAGGCTGCTACAAGCTCTCCCTAGTGCCTTCACTTCTCAACAGCTCCAACTCTCTCAACCTTTCCTCACAGGAGAGTTATTCCATGCCTCTGAAAACACAACTCAGCTTCTGGGACAACAGTGGCAAAGTGAATTTAACTCTTACCAAAGTCAGGCACAGAAATTTTCAGTGTAAATTTCTGAGTTATTCTCTTGTTACTTAAATCCAGTGTGGACTTGAGTTGACAATCCTGTACAAAAATGTGTCCTCATGACAATTCTCCAACGCAAGAAAGGAGGAGAACTTAATACAAAGAAAAAATTCTGCCCATTAGAGAGACAGATTTGTTAAATTTTGGATCTGAATTGTCTCCAAGGAAAACTGACAGTGTTAAGGGCATGAAGCCAGTTTGGCAAGATGGGATAGTCCTCTGGAATAGGGGAAATGTGCTCATCAAGAACATTCCTAGTATTCTACCCGTACTATTATGGATGTCCAATGCCAAAGGCAGCAGCCAGTGTCAAAGCACACGAGGTGCCCAAGGGCATGAGGCAGCAGAGAGGGGCACAGCTCCTGCCTGGGCACCTGCAGAGCTCTGTCTGAACACCACACTCACTTTGCTGCACAGGACAAGACAAGCTCCAGCTGTACCTGACAAGACTTCCAGCCTACCCTAGAGTTAATCCACATCATTCAGAATAATAAGAATAATTCAGAATAATAATTCAGAATAATGTTGGGGAAAACTCAATTGAATTTTCCTGTCCAGTCTGAAAGCCTCCACCAACCATTTTCTTCTGACTCCTTGAGTGTTCACTCCTGTGCAATGCCATGCAGCACCTTGGCTTGAAGCTGTCCCGTACACCCCCTGGACTACACACTGGGACTTCCATCCAGGTCTGCAGTTCTCCAGTTTCTCTGAAAGCCAAATAAATTTGGGTTTTATTCTTTTCTCATCCTCTGTTGCTACTTGTGTCCTGGATCAGATGGAGCTCCTCAGACTTGTAGTGATGGTTATTCTCCTTACACCACTTGTGGGAATGCAGGGATGAGCACAGAGTGTCTGGCTCTGACACTGACAGATCTCATACTGCTCCCTGGGAGTTGCTCAAATGCTACAAAGATGAACCATATGGGCAGCCCCAGCACTTGAGGCCATTAATAGGAATTTTTAAGCAACTGTGATTGATGAGGCAGCTCTTACAAGTCTGAGATCAATGAAAATGCAACTTGATCTTTTGAACCCAACTCCTTAATTTTTTTGTTCCTTTTTCTGCAGAGAATCCCATAAAACCATTTCTATGCAGACAAAAGCTGTCTGGGACACTTCATGTGGATTTGTCATGCATTTTCCTTTTTCTTCCCCCTCCACCCTGTTTGCAGTTTCATATGCAGTTTGTTTTTGAGTCATTCTCCAAGATTTGTACAGCTCAAGGTCAGCTTTTTCTATAATTGTAAATGGGCATTTTCTTGAGGGTGTTTTTGGAGACTTGTTATTTTTCTTTGTTTTCAATTTAGATAATTTACCCCTCATTATAATCTGAACACCAGGGAGAAAATAGTGGTAAGGAAAAAGAAAAGCAAAAGTCATTGAGGAGAGAGGAAAGGCTGAGCAACCATCAGGAGAAAGCAGGGAGCCCAAGCAAAGAACAAGAGACCATGTCTAATGAGTCTTGAGTTACCCAATATTGATGTTTTTCCTTCAGGATCGGTTGACATAAATTGACAGTAACTAAAACAGCTCCATCTTCCAACATTTGCTATCAGACTATTGACCAACAGAGCAGATTTTCCCAGTAACTTTGGATTGAGACAATCCTCAGCCAAGATGCCAATAGTCTTCTACCTGGTGCTCATGGAAACGAAAGCCTCTAAGAGGCAGCAGGTCACTTGGAACTTGAGGAGAATGAGCCTTGAAAGGCAGAGGGAAGGGGAAGCTTCTTAAAAATCCAGACAGGGAATTAGAGGGAGCCTGAAGAGTAGGAGCAGAGAGAGAGGGCAACATGGGGAGCTGTATTTAGCTAAGGTCACAACTTGGAGGCGCACAACAGGGTCCAGAGTGCAGGAGGGAAGAGGCTAAAACCAGCACAGTGACATGGGTGAGTTTGATGAAGCATAAAGAATCATGATGCAAGAAGAAACTTGTCCAGAATGAAGATGTGAATGGCAAAGAGCTGCAGAGGAGGTGAGGTGTGCACATCATTAAGGAAAATTGTGAGAAAGGTGAGGGAAGAGTCTTGGAGGGGTTGGGGCTGCTTCTCTGCTCTTGATCACCATTGTCAAGGAGCAAGAAACTTGACAGAGCACACAATCAACATGGAAAAAGAGTCACTGAGGGCATTGATGGGGTTGGGAGCATCCAGTTCTTCCTCACCTTTCAAAAGCACAAGGAAAATTGAAGATGTTCCCAGAACCCAGCAACACAACTTGGCTCTAGACAGCTGGTAATGAAAATAACCTGGGAACTTACTATGTGACAAAAATTCCAATACCCTCTATCTCTCTTTTGCTAGGGAAAGAGTCAAACCTATCCTCCGAACAACACCTGGGGTTCTTCCTAACATTATTAGGTCTCCAAAACTAATCCCTGCTGTATATGATCCTTGGCAGGCAGAGGGATGGGTGGTTACAGCTGCAAGTTAGGAATGACTGATCCAGACCCCTCCTCTGGAGCTTGCACCCACTTCCTGGGAGAAGGATAAGCAACTGCTAAGGAATGGGAAGTACTTGTGCCCTCTCCAGATCTCAAGCATCCTGATGTGTTCAAGCACTTTTATAGATTCTAGCAGTGGGCACAGATCCATCTGCAGCTGTGTGCAACACAGTTTGTATCTTCAAATGAGCTCGTTGATGGTGTCAGAATGTGGGTGACTTCCAGGGTCTTCTAGAGCACCCTTATCTCTGGCTTCCCCTCCATATTTTACAATGTGGTATCCCCAGAGATGCACTCACACTAGATGAGTTCTTCCACTAAAACCTTAATTGTTGCAAAATTCAGTGCTGCCTCAACAGAAACATTACACTCATTTATCTGATGGTAGTGACTCAGACATGCTTCAAGGTCGGGAGTGTGCCAGTAGCAACGCTACAAACCTGAGTGGTTTGGGCTTCACAGTCTTTTCTTTGTAACTAATCCCCGTGATTAACATTTTCCTTAGAAGCTGTCAGTGGGGCAGCAAGGAACAGCAGCCTGGCAGCATTAGAAACTGGAGCTGGGTCCCCAGAGAGCAGATGTAGGCTGACAAGGACAGGGCCAGCTTCTCACACCCACACAGGGCTCTGGCCACACAGCTGGGCATCACATCCAACTCGGAGCGACAGCTTGGAGAAGTGAACAGCGAGCTCAGTTGCCACTTCTTCCTCGGATTCTGCCTGTGATTACTGAGGCTGCCAAAAGCCACAAGAAGGCAGCAAGATGCCCTCCCTGCATGCTGGCAGGGCTGTCTCCTATGAGCACCTAGAGAAGCCCCCACTTCTCTAGGTCAGCTGCAGCACAGGGCTGAGCTTTACCAGGAGACCCAAAACAGCCGCCCATTGACCTGTCTCACCTCCCCTTGCAGACAGCTCCTCAGCTGGGCACTACCTGAACTCAGGTGAGTGTTTCCTTCATTGGAACAACAACAGTGTCTTCCACAGTCTCTGGAACAACTCACATTTACCCTTTCTCCATCAGAAGCATCAGGGAATGTCTAAATGTTTGCTGGGAATTTCCTTTCAGTCTTGCTCCCTCTGAATCCCTGTTTATTTCTTTCATTTCTATCTTCATTCCACTTTTAAAACTTCCTTGAAAATGACACTGACTCTCCTACTTATAGCCACTGCTCTGGAGCTCAGTCAGCCTTGTTGATCCCAGCTGCAAGTGACAACATTTCTCACTCTTTTATATATCAGCTTAACAGCCTGATAACCACTGGGCAGGAGAGGATATTCCTGGCACTCTGAGCATACTGTGCAAAGCTTGTAGTGTGGCACCAGCTCTATTTTTCTGTCTCTGGCTCCTGAGCTGTTGCCTTCTGACTGCTTGAAAATTACTTACGAGGTTCATATGGTCCAAATCAGGTGAATGGCCAAACACTCATGATGCTGTGTGTTACTTAAAGGATTTTAGGCAGAATTTTAATATTTCAATGTATGCCTGCAAACTCCTGAGATTTCTTAGGAAACAAAATGCAAGTTTTGCAAACTACAGAAATGTTTCATCAGCTGAGGCTCCGAACCCTACTTCCAAACTCATTTAATATCTTTTGTAGCACACTGTGGTCCGTACAGGTATAAAGCAATGTTTTTACAAAAACGTTGTTCAGTTCTCAAAGGCATTTCTCCATTTTCATGTGCTAGTTTAAGGCTAGAATTGTTCTTCAGCCAGTGAACATTTTTCACTAGGTGTTCCTTTAAAACACATGCTAAGCATCTAAGACGTTGCCATTATCTTGGGTTGCAGAAGATGTTATGTGTACGAAAATATAGATTTTGAGCTCTGCTTAGCAGAGTTATCTCTTTTGCCAGTAGTTCTTTTCCAATCCATCTGAAGAGCTTCTCCCCAGCCACTGTCCCTTCTCTTACCCTACCCACATCAGCAGTACTGGTCCTTCCCTCCTGCTCCACCAGCTCTGCTCCTCTTCACCAAAGCAATGCTCAGGCACGTTCCAGAGCATATTTGGTGACGTGAGCTGCTGAAGAATGGCAAATGCTGCTCCTGGTGTGCAAACTGCTACTGCAATCAACAACACTTTCTCAGAGCTGCTGCTAAGTGTGTAGCTGAGACTCAAAAAACTTAGGGCAAAAGCCTTGGCTTCTCTAGTCTCCATTACCCTAGACTACTCAACTGTGCATCATTTTTGGGAGCTGTATTTTTTGTCTTGAAAATCATTCTAGCAACCCAGAGTTTCCGGGGTAAAAAAAAATAATTTACTCTTCTCTAGGTCTTCATTCTTTGAGTCCCCAGCACTCCCAAAGGGAATGCCTTTTCAAAATGCCTTTAACACTTGGACTGTCCTTTTCAAATTTTAGCAAAGGTTGGAGGGTTTGCCAGTGGTTTTGCTTTCCCAGCATGAGCCAAACGTGCCTGCCAGATTTCTCAAGAGGGGATGTAAGATTTTCCAATTTCTAAATAGGCCAATGAAGCATTAAAATATCAAAATGTAAAATAAATGTGTTTTATGAAAGGATTCTCTGTTGTCAAGGAAGGAGGGCTGGCTAACACCTGAGGGTGCCGGGAACTTCTCTGCTCTGTGACCCGAGGCCTGCGGGAAATGACCTTTACCAGCCTGGAGGCACAGGAATGAGGTGGAGCCAAACTTCCCCTCCACGTGTTGTGGGCAGCTTAATGGAAAAACCTGTAAATATTGCAGAATGTCGCTAAGTGTTACTAGTATCACTGTGCCTTTAGGTAGGGGCATGTGCTGTGCATTTTATCCTCCGTAACTCGCTTTTCGTAACAGTTAACCACTGTCAGACAAGGAAAGAAAAGTCAGAGGTTTCATGCTTACAGGAAGTATATGGTGTTGATGGATTTGCATAGTATTTAGAGGAGCTAGAGTTACATGGCAGTGACGCAGTTCTACAGCACTTGCTAATTCCCTCTTCTCACTAAATACTTCCTCCTGCCTCCCACCTTTGGCCCTTTGGACCTACCCACCCTGTTATGTGTCTCTCTCTCTGGGCTGTGTCTGGAGTTACCAAACAGCTGCATCAGGTATGGTCATCCAGATTCTCTGGGTGGGAACCCCAGACATTTGTCTTTTGACACGTCTTTCCATTTTCCTTTCCATATCCACCCTTTGCTCTCCATTCTTGCATCTATCTCAGCAACTGCAGCAAACCAGGTCTTAAAATCCCACCTGACTGTCTAGCAAAGCAGAGCACAGTGTTCCCAGGAGAGTTTGTGCAGTGGTGATCTCTACATCAGACATGATTTATATTTGTCATATTTCTATCCAGAGTTCAAGTTTCACACAGATATTGCCCCATCCTTACACACACGTGGCAGCTTCTTACTCTGCAAAGTGCCTGGCAGAAGCAGTGCAGCTGTTGTACCATCTTCACCTCTGATTCTGGCAAAGGGGCAAAAGCCTCTCATGAACCATCCAACAGTTTTGCAAGGGTGACCCTGGAAAACTCCCTGGAAATGCCCTTTCCTCTTTCCACCTTGAGAGCTGGTTTCAATTGCTCTCCTTTTGTGGCAAATGGGGGTAGAGGTGGTGACATCAAGCCCTTCTTGGCAGCTCCCTTTTCACAAGGAAGCATGCATTCAATTAGAGGATTTTAATTAAAATACTTTTCTGTAGCATCCTGTTTCCAGGCCCTGCTGTAAATTTAACTTGACGTTCTCTCATTTAACAGGTGGGTGAGATTATTGTGAGAGCTGCCAGATGGAAGAAAGCAGAAACAGGGCTGGCTGTTGAGATAGAAGAATGAGGAGAGGAAGAGAGAGAGAGAGCAAAAGAAAGGAGTGGGACAGAAATCTGCTGCATATCTGTCAATATTTACTATGCAACATGCGATCCTGTTCTGTGATGGTTCTTCACTGCCATATGCGCGTGACTTCTTAAATGCCTTTTGAAGGATAAAAGCAGCAAACGTGGGATCAACACAGTTGCATTTGATTTCCTTTCCTTTTGGATCAGAGAAGTTCAGGAACAACCAATGAATGGCAATTGATGCAATATTCAAAATACCCTCACGGCTATCCCAAAAAAAAGAGAAAAGAAACCCCACCCTTTGAGCTGGCAGCTGAGGAGCAGAGTGAGAGCTTGTGGGGCTGCAGTGGCAGCCCTGGGAATGGGCAGTTTCCTGGAGGTCCCTTCTGCCACTGCAGCTGTGTTACCACCAGCTTCCAGATGCAACAGGTTAAAGGATATGGGAGAGGTTGTTTTCAAGAGGTTAAAACTCAGCAGGAGCAAGGATGAGCAATGTGGAAACCTGCTTCAGTTGGGAATCTCAGAGGTAAAAACGATGAGGATAATGGGTGGCCTGGAAGAAAAATGAAAGGGCCCAAAGGGAGAGGAAAAAAAGGGTTAAGACAGTTCTGGAAGGAGGGAATGGGAGGGAAGAACCGCTCAGAGATTCTGAGGATAGGGAGAAGACTGAGAAAGCCACAGAGGTAAATAGGGATGAAGAGGAACAAGGACCCTCAAACTCTCATTTTCCCCTTAGAAAGCAACAAAACCTATGGAACCTAAAGACCAAACCTGAAGCTAATGTGGGTGGGTAAGAGCACTGTTGTCCCTCCATGGTGCTGTGTTGGGCTGTAGTACTCCAACCCACCCACCACACAGCATGTGCTGCCAGGGGTGAGACCTCCGTGACAATGCAGGGTGGAGGCTGCCACAATGCACACATTGTCACATGCTGTGGTGCCAGCAAAGAGGGTGTTATTTATTCTCAAAAGCCTTGCTCACTGCTGTCAGAAGCCAGAGCACTGCTGCAACTAGTCTTGTGTTTGCATTGTTGGCCTGAAACAGCTGTTTTCAAGAGAGAGTTTTGAAGTAGAAGGCTTAGCAGATAAGGTGCTACTGGGGAAAGTGCCTGGCAAACTCTTTCCCTTTCCATTTGGTACAGATTGGTTTAGGCACCTGCTTCAGAGGCCTGGAGCTTTCAAAGCTATTGATTCCTTCTTTAGGTTTGCTGTTCTAACTCCAGAGGCCTGCTGAGTAAATCCGCTGTCTGAATGATTTGGTTGCAGAATGATAAACCCAGAATTGTTCAAGTAAGCACTGAGAGTCCTCATGATTTCCTCACAAAGAATAGAATTTCAGACACAGCTATGGTCAGGCTTTGCCTCCATTTAGCAAACTGAAATATTTCAATATACACCAAAACTGAAACATATGGTTTTAATTCTCCAAATGGGAAAAATCCTGTACAAAACAAGCTCCCAAAAAAGAAACAGAGAGAGAGAGAGAGAGAGAGAGAGAGAGAGAGAGAGAAACCCCAACAGTTTCAGAGGAAAGTTCCTTACCAATGATTGTAGACATTTGTACAAGTTAAAGCTTACATCAGAAAAATATCACACAAAATCAAGTGCTTAGGCCAGAAAACATACTTATATCAGTCACTTCATAATCACTCTCTAAAAAGGGATGTTAATTTTTTCCAACAGGATTTGCTCTCCATATTATGATACCAGTGGTATTTAATTGCATCAGTATCCTTTAATTCCTTACCAGCCATGTCTCCTATGTGTCTTTGTATAATTTTCCCTGGGACTGATGCCAGGTTAATGTGCCTGTGTTTGCTTGAGCAATCCCATTTATCCCCCTGAACATAGAAACAAGAACAAGCTTTTTTTCCCAGTTATCTGGAGCTGTCTCACTCTTCCAGGACCCATGAAATAAGAGGAATAGCTCAGAACATTCTTCAGCAAGTATTTTTTAAGCTCTTTGATAAAAAGTACCTGGTCTGTGGACCTGAAAATGTTTAATTTTAGTAATTGTTCAGAACCTTCTCAAGTTACTCTTGGGAGTATTTTCACAGATTGACAGGGAAGAAGGGCCCACCAGGCTGTCTGCTGAGACCTCTTGTGAATCACTGACCTGTGGTGCACATGTTGTATACATCATTTCACATTCAGTTCCAAGGCCAAAGCCTGAACAAAGCCAAGGACAGGGCATGGCAGAACCTTCTGACAAGCCCTGTGCCCACACCCCAACAGGAGCAGGGAAGCCTCCCTGAACACAAGTGACAGCCCTGCAAACAAAGTGTGCCCTGTGCTGCAGAGGGTGGAACCACCTCCCAGACTGTGCCAGTGTGAGCTTGGGGAGCCCCATTTGCACCTCGAGTATTCCAGGGACTGTGACCCTGGACAAAGGGGGCACAGGGATCACCCCCAGGCACCTGCAGCAGAAGTGCTTTGGAGCAAAGGCCAGCTCCTATTCAAAGAGCTGCTTTTTATTTTCTGTGGTTTCATGGCCCTCAGGAAAAAGCAGAGCAGGAAGGCAAATGTTACTTCTTACCCCAAAAGCTTGAAAGCACACTAGAATATGTCTGGTCAGCAGAACACCAGAGAGAAACACCATTCTGATACCTGCAGGGAACTAGGAAAAATCCAGATGAACTGAATTTGCTTTCAGCTCTTGCTCATTTACAGAGTTACACAGAACTGAGGGTATTTGCAGCTACTGAGGGCAAAGGGAGGTAAGTTTTTTACTGAGAAGTTCAATGCAAGTGACTTTCTCTGAGCTCTTGATTTACAAACAGTGGGCCCTCATCCTGGAAACTAAATGGGCATTTTGCAAGTTTCAAAATTTTCCCATGGCTCTATCCTTTCCTAACCCCCCAAGCAAATGAATCCTCCAAAACTTTCAAATTTTCCCAGATTCACAAGATTTGTGAAGAGTATGATTCAGGAAGTTCAAAAAACTTTGTTGTTTAATTTAGGTAGCTTCTGTCTCACACCTTCCTTTGCTACAGACTGCGAACTTTTTACTCCATCCATAATATCATACTTTATTTTGTCTGTATAGCAGGAATAAAATGTGCACTGAACACTTCAGACTTTACAGTTTTTCTGTTAAAGAGACCCACATTAAAGCAAGGCTTTGTCGAGGGACTATTAGGTATTGGTTTCTTAATTAGCTTTTACTATTCAGTTGTTGTTGTTGTTATTGTCATTTCTGTTGTTATTATTATTATTGTTATTTTTGTTATTACTGTTATTACTGTTAATACTATTACTGTATTTATTTATTAACATTGTCCTTTAGGTTACTTAGCTCTTGTCCAGCACAAGAATTGGTACTGAACTATCTCATCCCGGATGCAGGGCACTGCATGTAAAGAAATTAGCACATATTATTTTTAGACACTCTTAGAAGTTTTGTCATTGGTAACATGAGAAGTCCAGCAAATACTCTCCACGTTCTCCTAGGCCAGATGGCTGTCATTCCCCATCCTTAGTGAAACCAGCTGACCTTTATCCCACACGCATTCAAATTTTGTGACTCTGGAACAGTGACTCTAGAGCACAGCACAGCCCCTCTCTGCTGCCATCCCTGCTGGACAAGTCATGGCTGTGAATTTCAGTGATCTTCTTGGTTATCATGAGCAGGTGGGATAGAGAAACTTTGGTTCATACACACAGAGGCATCTCAGAGCTTGGACCCCATCAAATGGTTTGGGAAAGGTGCCTCAATGTCTCTGCTCTTGCACTTTGCTACAGTAGAATGTACAGTGACCTCAGGTCATCCACAGTCACCATGGTCTGACTTGATGCTCACCCATCTCTTTTGAAGGCAGAGATCTGTCTGTGGACAAAGCTCAAAGGGAAGATTTCTTGTATCTTTGTAGGTAAAAATGTGAGCTAAAGTTGTTTTTTGAAGTTTTTGTGAATACAAGTTACATTTCTGATGTTGTTGCTGTAGTAACATTACCTACAGGATTAGTTAGTCCAGATGCTGCCGAGTTTTAAACATTTGGACTCTGTTTAGTGCCACAGACCACTGCTCAGACCTCCTCATCTCCCACAGTCTTGTTTTTTTCTGAGAAAAAAAAAAAAGGATAAAGTGATTTAGGAAGAGTTAATACCCCCGAACAGATGCACCAGCAAGAGATGTGACAAAATGTCAACTGGAATGTGCCTGAGGGCTTGGAATTTGGCCATGGAAGCAGCAGATGAGTCCCCAGGATGGCATGTCCCCCAGAGGCCCGGCATGCTTTGGTGACAGCTGTGATTTTTATGACCCGGCTTCGATGACAGTTTGGGAGGGGTCAGCTCTGCTCTTTTCTGACAAGAATTCAGTTTGTCATCAGATTCTAAAATCCCTGTGATTTATGGTATCAGCCACAGCTAGCATTTTGCTGAGATGCAGGTCCTCTCCCCGCTCCCCACAGACTGGGAGGTTAAGGTGCAAACCCTGATGTTCAAATTAAACTAATCCTGAGGAAAAAGGAAGTGGTAGGTCATGAAGTGACAGGAGACACTGAAAAGCCAGCTCCTAAAATCTGACATTAAGAGCACATCATCTGAAAACAGGCAGCTCTTCCACCTCCATCTGAGCACCATTCCATTCCATTCAGCTCCACATTCCACAGCCTGCCAGACACCTTGGTACCATATTGCCTTGTATTTGCCAGTGACACAGCAGCTTCCCAGAAAGGTGATCTGCTTGGATCAAAAACGATTAGGTGTCAAATGCCTCCAGCCACACAGGGGAAGGGCCATGTCAGCACAGCACTCCTCAGCTTCTCAGCTCCCACTCGCTGTGACCATGGTGTGCATTTCCATGGTCACTTAGCACCCAGCAGGGGACCCACGTGGCAATTGCAGTCAGTCATTAAGGACACAGGTAGTTTCTGTTTTCCTCCTGGGTTTTCTGAACACTACATTTTTATTTTTTTTTTCTCTTTTTCCACAGGCCTGGTAAGACCCAGTAGCACAAACAGCTCTCCTGCAAGCCAAAAGGACAACTCCTACCTCCACCACCATTTCATTCACATCTTAAAGGAAGATGCTAGAGAAAAAGGAGAACAAGGCAGGTCCATTCTGATGACTCTCTCAGCTCCCCCTCAAAGGGAGGCTGCTTCCTCCAAACATCCTTTTCTCACTCTTTGCTTACCTTACAGGTACAGCTGGGTGTCAGCCAGAGGCATTGACTTCTTCCTGCTGGAAAACCCAGTTCCATTGAGGCTTCCTAGCAGCTGGAAGATCCAAAGGGGTGGGATATTCTTTGTGGAAGTGAGCAGAGGAAGCTGAGAGAGACCATTCAAATATCTGAAACAAGAAGGAAGGACTTGCTGTGAAGCAGCCTCCCTGCAAGGGTGAGAAACACTGGCCTCAGGCTAACACAGCTGTGATCACAGAATTATTTTAAAGTCCTAAAATGGGTACAAGGAGACACGGGTACATCCCCACATAAATGAATGATGGTCTGCTCCAGTAATTCTCATGAACTCTGCTATAAATGTGGCTGCATAGCCCTGGGACAGAGGATGGAAACTTCAGGGATTGCTTTTTGTGGAGATGACAGCAAATCATTCTAAAGCACTGGGTACCCTGTAGCCAAAATGCATGTGCTCCGTGGGATCAAGAGGCAGGAATTCTCAGCATGAAATCTGACAGTCTTCTAGCAAAATAGATGTATTTTCTACTTGGATGCACCACCATTCTTGCTTGGAATCCTCCTGCTCTTGAGTCCTGCATGTTTTCCTCCCTCTTTCCTCCTTACGTTCTGCCACATGGCATTATTAGCAGTCCAATTAGACATTCCTTCCATTTCCAGTTCTTTGCATGTTTTTGAAGGCAGAGTCTTACTAACTTTCCAGTGGACCATTGGATTATTATGAAAGATGCCATTTTCTATGTAAATTTTGAATGAAGTGAGTAAAAGCTAAAGAGACAAAAATTATGTATTTAACTCTATCAAGCACAACTCAAAGGAATGCCAGGCTCAAAATTCTCATTGAAAGTTATCTGATTGTGGGGTTTTACAGGGTAGATCCAGTCATTTCTACACAACTGACTGAAGGGATTTTACATTAGTATTCCCACAAAATTTGCTTGAGATGTTTGGCAAGTTTCTCTTCACCCAGACAGGGGAGAAAATATAAATATTCCCAAAAGTAAGAGAAGCAATTCAAATCAATCAAGTAATTATTCACCAAAATGAAAGTGCCTGGGAGAATCACAGTGGAGCAATGGCTAGAGGAAATTAAACTCAGATCCTTGCCCACAAAAGATTCAGGGGACACAGAGGGTCCCAAGAGGTCTGCCACAACTCCTGTGGCCTTGCAAAAAAAGATGAACTGGCCCTTGTTGTGGAAACATTCCAGTTCCCCTTCTTTTTTATAAAACAGCTACAGTTTTGATCTCTGGAAAAACATTCATCTCAGTAAGAAATGTCAGGCAGAAGTTAATCAGGATGTCTCAATACTTCTAGTGCAGTGGCAAACTGTATTTTGTCATCCATTCAATAGCATGAAAAATACTTTGAAATATCAGACTTTTCTGGTGAATGGGTGCTAAAGATCCCAGCTGTGTTTATTAAGAGGAAGTTTTTTCTCCATTTGCCATCACAGGGCTCTAGTAGTCCTGTTAGAGCACTTTGCACAGCTAGCTCTGTGTGAGAGATGCATATGAATGGCAGTGGAAATCTATTCCAGAGGGACAGTTCTGTTTCCTTTGTGGCTATTTTGGTTTATGTTCCAGTTGTCATCCTAATATGCAACTGCCTAATCAGATAGCAAATGCTCCCTGGAGGATGTTGCATACAGTTTGGGGACAGCACTGAGACAGGATAGGCCAGTGCCACATGACATAGAAGAATACATTTTTTATTAATAGTCTTTTTCCCCTGGATTTCAAGCAGCTGAGTTCAGTAGGCACAATTCTCCTGTTTTCTCAGTTAGGAAGACAGCAATGCTGAGGCACAGGCTTTGGGAGAGGAGTGGTCCAAAAATTGCAGGGAAAATAAATGACCAAGACCAATTAACTGTAATTTCTAACACAATCAGAAAGAGAAAAATACTGTTCCGAGGGCCCAAAAGACTCCCAAGCTCTACAGCCATTTGTATAAGGAACCAGAATTTCAGTACCATCTTGGACTCCACAGCACTTCACAGATTTTTTTTTCTTTGCCTGAGAAATGTTTTCCAGATTTCCTCTGTTTCTGGTTCTTGCCAGTGATACAAATACCACAAGAACAGACAATCTCAAAAGTGTTCTGGCAAACAATTCAGGTGCTGGCAAAGACTCCAATGTGCATTGGCTACATTAGGTTTTTATAATGTGTCAGCTAGTCCCTGATAGCTACCATGTGGTGATAACGATCATTCAGTCCAAGCCCTAAACGAGATGGAGCGTGTGTAAAGTGCGAATCCATCTCTGCAACCACGCTCTCGTTTCTACACTTGATATATTTCCTGGGAAAGGAGTCAATCCAGAGTCCTGGGCCGTTACCACTGAGAAAGGACCTGCTCTTCCCAGCCTTATATTTATGGGTTCATCACCACTATTTGTCGCCACTATGTCTTCACCTTTTTATTTTTCCCAGCTTACTGATGCAGAGGTTGTGGACAGCCTAACACAACTCATATCTCTCTCTAAAGCAGGTAGTGGTCCCAGCAACTGCTTTAGAGAAAATTGATTGTGTCGGAGCATATGAGCCACTGCCGGGATGATGAACATCCCTGAAGTCAAGGTTTGCACGCAAGTGCCGATATTTTGGCACTGCACATCAGGCATAATTTAATACTGGGAACCCAGAAGTGTCTGACTGGGCTTCAGAGAGAACCTAACCACTCTGTTCAGCATGTCAAATTAACTACCCAGTAGTGAGCTACCCCAGCTAAATGATCACCAGTTGGCCAGATGCCACACCACAAAGCTCCCCATACAACCGTCTCAAAAAATGGAAACTTGTTATTCTGGAGCTGCCCAGTGAATACCCGTTCTGTCAAGGCTGGAGGGAAATATTTGGGGCAGGCAGGCTGAGAAAACAGAGAGGTGTTAGGTGTCAGAATTGATTTAAATGGGCTGCAGCTTTGTACGGGAGCAGTGGAGCTCAGCAGCCGGAGGATGGGAGGTAGTCAGGGTGGGGGGCTCAGGGGCAGAAGGAAACGGGCTAGATATAAGATTCAGATGCTTGAGATGGTCCTTTGGAACCAAAGACAGGGTAATGTCTGTTCCCACTTGGCTTCCTAATCTTCACCAGCACTCAGAGGTAGCAATTGCCTGCTGGTGAACCAATAGGGGCCAGCTGACCTGGTGAGTGTGAGAGTGACAAATTTAGCCTCAGCAAATGTTACTGATCCTCACTTGAGTCAGTGTTGAAGTTAACAGTGTTTGGGAGGCCTTTCTGAACAGCTTCTGAGAGATTTTTCCTGCTAAAAGCTCCTGTGTCCCCAAAACCCCTGCATTATGCAGACCAGGAGAACTCCTGAGGCACATCACATCTCTCTTGTTCTAAAGAAATCAGGCTTGGATAGGAGTTGGTGAACACCAGCTGTCATCTAGACATGCAAACAGGTCATAATCAGAGTGTGTCCAGGAGCTGGAACTCAGAAAGCTGTAAATTGATAAAGATGGGACCATGACCTGCAATCACAGAATTCTGACAACTGGAAAGTTTCAGTCCAAGCCTCTTATTAAACAGTCATCTATAAGAACAAATAAGATTGCTCAGGGTTTGCTGTAGCTGTTCTGTGTAACTCCTTCTCTGTTCTTGGGAGAAATCTCTTTCCTGCTCTGGGTTAATGACAAGGAATACCACTTTTCCCCTCTCTTCTAGAAGTCATATGTTTCACTAACCCTACAGGTACAAGTGGCCAAACACTACAAGTGACACAAAGATGCTGCACTAGGAACAACAACAACAAAAGCTATCCAGGTCCACAAGACACCTACAGAGACTGGTATGCACACAAACCCAAGTGTCAACACGCACAATCATGAGCAGAGGTTTACAGGAGTGAAAGGAAACATGAGGAGCTCCTCTGTCCCTCGTGGTGTGTGGTGTGACAAACTGTGCAGTCAGAGAGTACAGATCTTCTCAGAAACAGATGCCTCTGCCTGTCTTTTGGTTCATTTGGACATATTCTACATTACTATTTCCTTGGTCATCAGAAGGTACTAGTTCTTCCCATTTATATTCTGCTCAAATTTTTAACATCCACAGAATGTCACCTCCCATGATACTTAAACAAATTATGATTATTATATATTATTAATATATATTATATATTATTATATATTATTATGATACTTAAACAAATTTGGGACTAGCAGCAGGCACTCTAGATAACCATTTGTCATAAATGTCTTTAACCCCTCTTCTGAAACTCTTTCAAAATGGTTTCCAAATTTGGCTGTTGCCTACAATAAATTGTTTCTTTTCTACCTTCCAGTGAGCTGTTTTCTTCCTAGTTTTACACTAGTTTTCCTCTCTGTTCCACAGGCTGTTGCTTTAAATTCTAAGCATTTTCAGGTGGCTTTCTGACTTACTCCATCTCACAGTAAAAGATTCTTTACCATATTTTCTTCCTCTTTTTGATATCCAATAGCACTACATACAAGAAATTTTCTAAACCCCATTTTATATCAAGGTAGTGTAAGTCTAGTCATACACTGTGCTACATGAAATACATTGTGCTGTGTATCACTGCTACATGTTTGCATTAACATTATTCATGTGCTTATAATGATAAAGATCAGTTTATCATAATTTATTTTAACTTTCCAAATATGAAGATGCTCTACTCTGTGACAATAACTTTGCTGGCCACAACCTATTGTACAACAGTCTGATCTGTCACCCCATGAACGGTTGGGCTGTTCTTGTATTTTTTGTTACACCTCTCTGTTAGCAGTCCTGGTGAGGTTCCTTCCTTTGCAAGCCTGTCACTCTGCAGGGTCTGTGAGTCTGAGTGCCATAACTTATCAGATCTTCTGCTTTGGAGACACCCATCATTGCAGGCATGATGTGACGTTTCTGATAGTTTGCTCAAAGATCTTTTCTGAACTTGTGTGCATCACTATTGACAACATTTTAACATTTCTGGCAGGCTACTCAGAAAAGGTGCCCACAAATGTTTCGCTATCATCCCTGGCCTCCAGAGAATGTGAATGGTCAACAGACTTGATAAGGCCACAGTATTAAGCAGACATTGCACTGGTGTGTATCATACAATGGGTTTGAATCACGCCAGAAGTTTAGAGGTCTAAGAATTTCTATGTATTGCTCCTTCAGCAACTAGAAGTCTACTTTAATAGGCAATTCCAAAGTATTTGGGTAGTTACATATGTTTTTAGCTACTGTTTACATGGCAAGATTGCTTTCCAGTAAAAGCTTTGTTATTTGCTATAAAATCATAGGTGTGGCTGACTATTTGATGAGGTGTTGTGTGCACTGTGTCTGTTTTGGAAAAACAAGAACTCCATTCTAAGGGAAGGCCTGAAGAATTTAGGCAACTATATTAACATCTGCAGCTATACCACAAAAATGCTCTGAAAGGGAAGAAGGTTGTAGGGTTTAATGTGGAAAGACAAAAAAAAAATATTTTGATCACATTTGGTTTTTGAAAGTTCTGGATAAGACTACCATATGACAGTTCAACTAAAGCAGAACCAGCAAGAATTCTGCTTGTTTGCAAATGGGTATTTCAGACAGAAGTATCTCAAGGACCCATAAAATTATGCTTAGCTATTGAATGTTAAAATTCTTGCTTTTCTAGTTGCTTCTGGGCGCACACTACAATTTTCGTGCCTGACCAAATGGGAATGACACGTGCCCTGCTAGCCTTTCTGTAAACAAGCCTGTGAAATGGAATAATGGGAAAAGCTCCTTCCTAGCTTCTACCAGTAGAAAAGGAGTTCATACTAATGCTTTTAAAAACATTATTTTCCACTATAACTTCACAGAATCACAGAATATGCACCTTTGGAAGGGACCCACTAGGATCCTCTGGTCCAGCTCCTGGCCTTGCATCAAACCATCCTCAAGAATCACACCACGTGCCTGGGAGTATTGTCCTTCAGCACACCCACTTTTGAATTTCATTTAACTACTCACACAGTCTCAGATGGTTTTGTGACCACTACAGATTCATTAAGAACTACATGACAATAAAATCTCTTTAGGCTAATTTTCAAGTTTGAAGCTGACATTCAAATTCAGGGGTGCCCTTTGCTCTTGTTATCATTTCACCTATTCCATCTCTCCTTTCTGAACTGAACAGATTTTCTTCACGCATCTGGAAGTCTGTCTTGCTTACAACCATTTTTGTCAGCTGACACAAATCCTTCACCAGAAGTTAACAGGAATTGGTTTTTACCTGGATATTTCCACCCATGTGGTCACAGAGCAGTGTAGTAGTATGCAAATCAAAGCATCCCACCAGATTTGTATTTACCAGCAAATTCTCATATAGTTCATTTGACAGAATTAAATTCAAACATTGGAAAACATTTCAAAAATAGCTTGTGAATTTTCACATGCTCACGTGAGCCATGCGCAAGTGTGGGATACAAATTATTTTGAAATAAATAAAACAAAACCCAAAGTGCCATAAAATTCAAAGACAGTAAGCTCATGTGCAGACAGGCAGCATAGACTATGTATTTGTGAACTTTTTACTGGTTTTCATTAAGGGCCTGGCTGTATCTCTGCCTGCAAAATCAAATTACAGAAATGGGAGAGAGTAAATCTCTGCCCAGCAACCCTGTGCTTGCAGAACAACAGGTGCAAGCTTCATGGGCAGGTCAAGGTCACTTTCAAAATGTGGCCCTTCATGTAAGGCTATCAGCCAAAGATAATATTTTTCTTCCTAAGAGCACATAACAACACAGGCTCCCATCAGAAATGGGATCACCTTGCCTTTGCCAGCACAAGACCTTTCTGTTTCATGAATCTACCAAACACCTGGTCCAAGGGCCTTCAACAGTTTTGCTCTAGATGAGGAGACAGCTTCACACACAAAAAAACAATTGCTCACCTCTCTTTTCCTATAGTCTACCTGACTGTTTCTTTTTGGCCTTTTAGTGGCTATCACCAGGATGAGCAAGGTGGCTTACAGATGACACAATGAATTTTCACCTCCCTACTCTACAGCTTTCCAGAGAACATCATATATATATATAGTATAGGTTCAACGAAGATATTTTCCATGTTGATGTTCTATGAGGAACAAATTAACTCTTTCCAGTCTTTCAACCTGACCATTATCCCTTCTCAACTCATACTGGCCTTTCCTTCCTCCAGAATTTCCAGGCTTTTTTCCTAAAAGCATGAGCTACATCAAAAAGCCTCTTTTCTCCTAAAGAAGGTAGAAATTGTCTGGCAATGTTATTGCACTGCATCTGCTCTCTCAAGGAAGGCATTCTCACAGCTTCCTCTCCAACTAACCTGTGCAGAGCCTTTGCCTGCCTGCCAGGAGGCTCTCAGTAGGCAAACTGAACAGCTGATTTCAGAGACATGAGATTTCTGTGTGACCTTGTACAACACAGGAACTTTCCCAGCTTAGCAGTTTCCCCAGAGGTGTAATTCCAAAACACTCCCTGAAATAGTCCCACTACAGCTGCTCTGAGAGCACTTCCCAGCCCCCACCATGGATTTTCTTCTTGGGATTCACAGTGGCACTACCCCAAACTCTGCCATCATATGCACTTTTCTTTTGTTGCTCTATTCATGTTTGGATGTACTCCAATATATGTTCAATATATGTCCAATATATGTTCAGCTGTTTTCAGCCTAACAAGTAACCCATTTTTCTTTGCATCCATCACAAACTTTCATCTTTATTTGCTAGGCCAGAAATCTTGTGCAATTTGCTACCTTAATTAGAAATGCTCTTTATACTTACTTTGAGACCATCAGGGAAAATACTCAACAGTGATATACCAAACTCAAACCTCTGCTGGACCACATTAGAAACATACACACCTTTACTGACGATTCCCCACTAGTAAATACTAGTAATATTATAAATAGTAAATAGTAAATAGTGAAGTTTTCAGTCTCTTCACTCATTTAAGATTTCTTTAATATGTGGAACAGTGCATTGGCAGGTTACTAGTTTTTAATCAGAATTCAAAATATTTTTAAGTCACATTTGGAAGGAATTGAACTCTACCTTAACAGAATTAGCATTGTCAGCCAGAAACACAATCTTTTCAATGAACTAAGTTAATTTATTTTAGTAGAATCCCTTTTTCCATGCAACCTCACTGACTAACGCTCATTGAATTCCTGTACTTTAACTGGGTTTTGATTGTGTCCCACTGCTATTTTTTCCCAGCATCAATATCACCCTAACTGACCTATAACTTCCCCTGTTATACCATTTATCTCTTTAAAATGTCAGCAGACTAGCTTCTTAATATTTCATTGGAATCCTTCCAATTCTTCAAAACTTGAGAAATTAAATCCGGTATTCAGAAAGCTTCCTGATTCACTTAAAAAAAAAACCCCTTTGACTGCAAAGTAGTCAGATAATTTAATTTTAAGATATTTAAACTTTCATAGTTTAAATATGTTTGACTAAGCTACCATCAGACTGTGCCCTATATACCAGTACACTACACCAATGCAATAGATCTTTTTTTTTGGGCTACTTTCCAAGTTTCATTCTCTAGGAACTTCACAGGTTCTTGGCTTCCTTTCAGAGGAAGATATTGTTTTTAGTTTTTGGATGTCTTCACATTATGGTGCCTGGTATGATTGTTATGACCACTTTGATTCTTCTCATGATGGTTGGCTTTGTGCACAAACCACAGCCCAAACATTCTCCAAGAAAATTCCACATCCTGAGAGGCACGGCTTCAGCAGCACATCAGGGTGTGACCTATGTCTCATCTAACCAAAGGTAATTTTATTTTAATTTCTGTACTTTAATTTTATTTATGTTTTGCTTACAGTCAGGTGACAGCATGTGGGCTTTTGGCATTAGCAAGCACAAATACTGAGCAAGTCAATCTGCATTGGATATCTTAGATCCATCAGAACAACTTGGACAACTGAAATCTTTCGTATTTTGCATGAAATCCAGGATGTGTATGTGTATCTTCTGTATGTGCTACTGCATGTGTGTGTGCATCTACATAAACTATATATGACATCAATATATTATGCCTGTATTGTCATCATGGCAAACTCAGTTCTCTGATTTTCCTTCACCTTTTCCTTACTTTTTTCCAGTACTAAGACACTCTTCAGAAGCCTAGGATACCAATTCTGCACAACTAAAAATAATGATAATTACCTTCCTTTAAGTTAAGCCACCTGTTTTAAGCAGGAAGGTGGTGCTCACCAGGCACGGCACTAACTCGTGCTCTCCAGCCCTTCTTGGGCTCTCCAGGCCTCTTCCCTTCTCCCTGCAGTGGTCAGTGCCCTGTAACAGGACTCTGCTGAAGCCATGCAGCACTTCTCCTGCTCCCCAGCTGCGTTATGTACATCCTCTGCTGGCTCAGCTAATCCCTGTCTTTCTCAAGAACAGAGGTCACCTCCTGGGAGAGGACTGGAGGGGGATTCCGAGGAGGAGGAGGAGGAGGAGATGCCAAACAGAGCAGCGCATGGAGCCAGTTGGTGTGAGTTCACAAACAAACTGTGGCACATAAAAAAGGATCTCTCTAGAAGTTGTCCTTCTTTTGGACATATCCAAATCTATAAAACACAAGATTACTATTAAAATGCAAAATCTGGACCTATTTCACTCCGGGACCGCTACAGGCTGTTAGCAAGCTGAGAACAAGAACAGAGTTTTCCCTGTGCTCATTTCTGATTCCAGAACTGGTGATCTTCCCTATTTGTTTTGGAATTATGTGGTAAAAAGCGGAAAGAACTGGTGTCCCCTAAGTCTAGGAATACACACCTGATTTACTGTGTCTCTGTGCTGTCATGGTCTGTGATCCTCTTCTTTAGTGACAGTGTTTTTGGGATATGTACAGGGTAGTTTTCCAATATTTCCCACTGCCATGCTTTGGATATCAATGTCAAAGCCAGAAAAGCCTTTTAAGTAAACACAGACACAAACCAGCAAGGGCTTTGAGATGGAAGACAAAGAATTGGGTGAGAGGGTCTGTGTGGCATGCACATCTGAGGTGCTCTGGATACATCACCAGAGAAAGAGGGAATGGAACTAAATTCTTGAATCTCATGTTCTCATGACCTAGAAGAGTCAAAAAGAAGGGGAAGACAGCTGGTACTTTTTGTGAAGGTCAGAAGCAACAAGTGTCAGGACTCTGTCTCTGGGCCAGCAGAAGGCAGCACCCAGAGCTCACACTAATTTTGATACAGCAAACCTCATCACTTCTGCTGGCAAAACAAGTCTCCTATGAGGTCTTCTAAACATAGGCCTCCTGCCTCACAGCAGTCCTCAGGGAGACCTTAGAGAGGCATTAGATCTGACACAATTCTCAGTTACATGTAGGTAACTTATCCAACTAGGATAGTTCCCTCAAGGACAGAGAGAACAAGGTATTCTCAGAGTGGGATGTCAACACTTTGCTCTGGAAAGGGCAGTCAGGTGTTGTGCATAATCCTACACCTGGTGTTGTCTGAAGCCTGGATCTCCATATTTCAGTGACACAACCATCCTATCCCTTCGCAGCCTAATGAAAAATGGCCACGTAAATGGAAAGTCCCTTAATCCTAAACTCAGACAAAATCACTGTTCTGGTTTTCCACTGTGATTCAATACCTGCAAATACTCTTCATACCTCTTATATCCTAAGTGATACTTGTGGTGATGACTGCTCTTGGTCCTGAAAATCTTACCTTAACTCTGCTGTATCATTTCTAATAAAAGAAAAGGTCTTAGCTATGGTGTCCTGTCTGAAGGCCATGTAATTGCATACTGGATTCCTGTAATTTTATTCAAAGTCAACTAGAGTCAAAATCCTTTGTGCTGTGTCCAGGCTTTATGCTGCACACTCCTGACACTCGGCTCATAACAAACTGTGTGATCCATCATCACCTGAGCACCCGTCCCACAACAATCTCTGCCTTCTTTCAGCATCACTCCAAGATATGTCACATTTCTGTGCCTGAGTATATTCAATCCAGAGCTGTAATGTAAATATTTTCCAAGCTTTATGTCCTGTGTTGTGTGCTCATGTAATTAAAGACCTTACCAGAACACAACTAGCAGGCACAGACTCACCAAGGCAATTGTGACCCTGAATTTCCCAATATTTTGCAATTAATGTCTTACCTTTCATGGTACATAATTATTTTTTAGTGTTAGAAACACCATTTACAATTTATCTGTTTCTGCCCTCTGGTTCCTCTGATCTACCTTTTCTCATGCCCATGCGGAGATGCGGAAGTTTCAAGCTTTATTTGAAATTCAACAGATTCCCCTCATACTCCTGACCCAAGTGAAATAATTCTACCTAGGTGGCAGGTCACTGATGCTTTGCTACATCAAAAACTACAGTGCATGCTCCTGAGTAACAGAGAGGGAAAAGCGCTTAAAGCCTTGAAGGGAGAACTTATTTGTTAGAGGAGTTGTCAAAATTTATATGTTTTGTTCTACAGAAAGTTCTGATATCAACATTTATTTTGGATGCACATCTGGAAGAAATGTTGAAACAGTAATGTTTTCACTAAAAGCAAATGTGTCCTTTCTCAGAAAAAGTTTAGCTTCAGCCTGGTTTGATGTAACAGTGGGTCCCTTGGAACTGCTGTGGTGCCTCATGAGGGTGATACATCATGTTGCTCGGTCGATGAAGTTCCCAGCCAGCGTCCTGTGATGTTTTGTGGCCATCTGACTCTCAGAGTACATTGCAAAAATTTAATGAGAGAGGCGATTATGATGCATTATGGGAGTATGATGGCTATAAATTAAAATGTCCACAAGGCACATAGTAACTCTTGTGGATATAAATTAAAGCTGAACTGCCCCTTCATGAAATGTTTTAATTTGGTTTGACAAACCAAAGTATTTCAATTTAGATTGAGCTAATTCAAAACAAAGCATTTTATTTTTCCCAGTGGGGAGTAAAAATCTCCAGCAAAAGTGCCATAGGGAGATTCAGAGCTCTTGAAGACTAAATTTCCATTCAGAAAAATATATTCATGGGAAATATCTGACCCCCTATAATACATACTCCATATCCATGTTTATAAAAATATATAGACAAATATATTGCAACAAGCAAAGATATATAAGACAGGATGGTTAAATATAGCTTAATATGCTTAATATACACTTGGTGATATTTAAATTACAGTTAGTTGTATAATATCCAATACAAGTTGGACAGAGGAAGTTACAGAGCATTTATTTCTAATGCCTGTATGGATAATTCTGTAAGTTGCAAGCTCAGCTCACTAGAAGCTCTTTTTTTTTAGTTTCTTGAGAGAGAGAGAGAGCTGAGAAGAAAAGGTGATACATTTCATCTCAGCCTTGATCTCAGGCAGGCCTTCTATTGCCTCATGACAATCCTGTAATACTCGAGCAACTGGGAAACATCTCATTATATCCAGTTTTCTGCATATCACACAGTTTTCTGTCTTCCCATTTTAAAAGAGGGAATCTGCTTCCCTGAGACAGAACTCCAGTGCTGCATTGTGGCAGAAATGTAATGTTTATGTATTGCTGACAGAGGCCTATGTACACCTTCTGTATTACCACTGTTCACAGGGAAATATTCCACTTATTTTGGGCCCTCAGAAAAAATATTTTATACTTTTTCTCAAAAGGATTTTTGTTTCCCAGAAACCAAAGTTCTGTTTAGTCCCTCAAAAAGAGTCCTATCCCCAGGAACATGTGCCATCAGAGGTGGAAAGGTGCAAACAGCATCAAATCCAAACACCTCATTGTTTTTAATGAGATTTCACCATGGCAAAAAGTATGAAATTACACTCCTGTTATTCTTATTTCAGAAACATGAGTCATTCTAGGTGGTTTCAGACACAAAATAATGACAAAGCAACCTTAGAAATTGCTGGTGAGCATTCTCACAGTGGCACAGTTTGTCATTCACAGCTGCAATGGGGTTTCTGTCAGAAACACAGTGCTGACCTAGCCCATGACTCTGGAGAGCCCACAGCCACATCAGCTCAGCCAGCTGCTCCCTGAAGTAAGCAGGAATCGTGTAGGAGGGGATATTTCTGGGATGCAGCAGGGATTGCAGCAGCAAAGGTGTTTCGAGGCTGTGCAGACTGACACGGGGAGAGCCACATCCAGCGCTCGCCTCTGCTCTCTGATCCCACCTGTCTGCGAGGCCACATGGCTGTGTTGTAACAGCTTGTGACTGTGACCTGCTTCTTGATAAAAATCTGCACTGCTCATTTTCCATTCCTCATTTTCCATTCCTCACTGAGCTGTAGAGTCTGACTTGCTTCCCTGCCTCAGCCATTTGCCTGGAGTTATCCATCCTTGTGACCTTTCCAGAGACTGCTTTCCAGGATGTGTGCCTACCTCTCCACCCTGGAGGGAGCTTTCTGTCCTGTCCCACTAGGTGCATGTTCTGGCATTTGTACTTATTCAAGCTGAGTTTTGCTCAAAGGGTTCTGTTCAGTTGATCAAGCTTGAATGAGCAATCTGAATGAGTGTCCCCCTGTCCCCATCCTTCACCACACCTCCAGATTTGTCTCCCCTACACACTTCACCAGCTGTGAGTTTGTACTTCTCGGAGCCCACTGAGAAACACGCTTGTCCCCATTTGCTATGACTGTGTGTCTGGAACTTCCACTCAAAATTATCACCGTACATTATGAGCTGAATATAAACAGAATAACAGCTGACAAAAAAAGCTGGAAAACTTTGCCTGTGGAAGAGGGATAGCAGAGTATGTTGTATAGTAAAACACTGGGCAAAAACACTCCAGGAGATACGGATAAAGCTTCAGTCAGCCTATTATGTATTGCCCTACTATTGTGTACCTTTCAGAGAGACAGCAGCTTCCAGGGAGAGACAAGGCTGTGCAATGCAGGTTGCCTTTTCTCCATGTCCTGAGCCCTTGCTACATGACAGCCTCACCATCTGTAGCTGTAATTTTGAGCTATAAATAGCATGAAACATTTTTTCCTTCCTCTGTGCCCGCTATGCCACTCACGCCACCGATGTCCTGCAACAGACCCATCCAGTCCTTATCCCATTTACCCTTCTCCTTCCCTATATTTATGCCAGACTTATTTTGAGCCTATTTATGTGAGCCATTAATCATAGCATGGTTAGTCATATCAAAATAAAAAGAATTTCAGGTCTGTGGATGTGACAAATCATTTCCAGCTACTGAACAACTTGGCAAGAGATTTTTTTTTCTTTGGTTGAAAATATTCAAGACACAACAGTGAGGGATTTTTTATCTGTGTGTTTTTATAAAAAGAACATGTAAATGTGTCAGAGGGGATGAGATGGGAAACAGCCAACTCTTGAGCAGTTGCTAAAAGATGACACTTTGTAAACTATGTTGATAACCCTCTGTGGGAGGAATAGCAAAAACTTGATTAGTCCTGCTATATAATATGAGAAGTCTTATTTTTAGAGTTATGAAATGAGCCTGCAGGAACTTCTTGTCCATAACCTCTTGTGCAGAAGTATGATGCCTTGCCTCCATGAGAAGGTGAGAGGCTTGACAAGGAATAAGGCCACCCACAGTTTCCCGTGACTTAGCTTTGCCCAGTCCGTACAAAATGCTTGCTGACTTCTAGGAAGGACAAAACTCAGACTTGTAATTTCTGTGATCTAAACTAAAATGAAGAAGTAAATAATTCTGACATCTGGAAAAGAACCCAAACAATGAGTTGTTCCAGATCAGTTTGCTGCTGACCCCTTGAGTAATATAGAGAAAGTCTTTGAATCATTTTGTACTTCACCTCTATTCTGGAAAATGGCAATAATAGGAGCATTTGGGACACAGATGGCTTTTCCACCTTGTCCATGTTTTTTGCTTTTAACAAATTTTGTAGGTTTTGCACTAAAACCTGTTAAAATTGCCCAAAAAAAGACAGAGATTGTAGATGAAATTGCTGGTAACAACATGCTAGTCATTCACCCCAGCATGTGGGTGGTTGAAAACAAAATCAAAATTCTCAGTCATGTGAGCCCAAGTCTTCTCCTGTAAACATTAATACCTTAGCTGCCAAGTTCTTGGCTATACTAGGTCAGTCCAGCCTCATTCTAGTGTGGAAAAGATTCTTCTTCTTTCAGATAAAGAGTTTTTTCATTAAAAGCAACTCTAGCCCTGCAAAAAATACTAGTTTCCTGATAAGAAGATATTCAATTCAAACAGTCTTTCCCATTCCAGACAACATTTTGCAGCTTTCACTTTGGGCCGGTCTCATCTGGTCGCTGGGCTTTTTGATGATGCTTCAGTTGAAGTGCACGGGAAACATACTGTAAAGGTTTGCTGTCAGTGTCATTTGAGTACTGCACTTATCTCAGACAGCCTAAGTCTTGTGGGATGGCCCTTGTTTCTAATGCACAACACAAGAATAAATCAGTAAAAACAAAACTGAACAGTGAAAGACACTTGCTAAGAGCCACATGGGACCACTGTTGTGGATGCCACTTCCACTGGGTGAAAAGTCAGAGACAGCACAGCTGAACAGAGAAACATGGTGAGAAAATCTTTGTATGGCATCAAAGAAAGACACCTAAAAATAGCCCAAATCTTCTTTCTCTACTTGTTTAAATAAATCATCTTTCTAAGGAGAACTGACACTTTGCAACCTCACAGCCATATTTATAGGAGGTGGCAATAAGCTTCAAGAATGGTCTAAGCTGGGAGGGAAGTAATTGATCTGGAGGGCTACAACAGATTGGTGATGACTGATTTAAACTGCAACGTGGTTATCTGAAATTAAATAGCAGGGAATTTATAAAAATGTCAGTTGAGAAAGAGAAAAGGCTTTGAGGAGGTGTGAAGGATTCAGAGAGCTTTAGATGCATCAAGTCAAGGCTCGTGATCGCTTCTGACATAAGGCTTCTCCAGCATTGTTTGCAGCCCTGACAGATACCGAGGATGTGTCCAGGCTTCTCTCAGTGATGCTTTAGCTCTGCCTCCCTGCACAAGGGGATGCAGTCTTAAAACACCATGGAAAACCAACCTGTGACATCCAAGCATTTGAGGATTTGTCCTTTTCCTACCCAGGGTAAGACTTCTGAGCTGCCAGTGTTGGTGTAGTCCAGATCATTGTCAGCCATAGGAAGAGTTGAGCAAATGTCCCAGGTGCAGCCAGCCAGTGTCGCGGCTGTATGGACAGAAAAGCAAGAGATCTGTTGTTACCTTCAGGAGGCTCCATCTCGTGTCCACCCTGTACAGATCCACACAGATCTGGGCTGGGATCCTAACTCTGCAGCAAAACCACTTCAGTGAATCCGATGAAAAGCTGTCCTGCATGACTCATCTCCATTGAAGGTCCCATTTCTGGAGTTCCAGTAGCTCCAAACACTTTCCTTCATAACAGTTCCCATGTTTCCACTACAGCTTGAAAGAAAAATGAAGGAAAGCTCAGCTGTACCCAGATGAGCCCACAAGAAGTTTTGAATGTAAGTGAAATATAAATGTCAGTGTCCTGTGCTGTCACATGAAGCACTGCTCTAAGCCACGTACATCTGTCCCCTTTCTGTATTTTAAGGTCCCCCCTAGGCCAGCAGACCGTGTTGTGTTTCAAGAGCTGCCATTCATGGTCAGGCATTCACTGTCCAAGGAAGGTATTGAAGAACCCAACATTCCCAATGAGCAAGACAGTTTTCTTGTGTGAATCATTTATACAAGCCTATATCTAAGATGGGGAGGATTCTAGAGAAAAATTTGACTTTAGCTGTTAAAAATATTCAGCTTTATTGGAAATTTTTATCACAGTAATATTTTACAGCCTGTAAAGTCATTCCTCCTGGAGATTTCCAACAGTGGGAATTTGATTCCATGTACTTTCATACTTTAAACACTGAAGGGAGAAGAAAGTCATCAGAGATCAGGACATATTGAAACAGGCATAAGAAAATATGTGCACCTCTCCTCTTCATATCCTTATAGTACTGTGCAAATGCTGCCTCCTAGAGACTCTCAGCCTCTCCCAAGTTTCATGGCTGTCTCTGTTTGTGAAATTGAACTGCTGCTGCAGCTGCTACCTCCTCCTTCTTCATTTTCACTTCCAGTTTGGGCTCAGTGGTGGGTTAACAGCAGGGAATAGCAGTGTTCATCATCACAGCCATAAAAACTTTTAAAGAGATGCAAGAATGCCATACCTCAGACACTCCAATTCTCCTCCTGCTAACGAGCCTGCCAAACAGAAGGGCCTGGTTGCCTTGTGAAGAAGAATGGAGGGATGCAGCAGGTCATCTGATATCAGTGGCTAAGGTGACACTTCTGTTTGCACAGCTGGTCCCTCAGAAGATCTTTGCCAGGTACATTGGATTTAGGGGTTTCCTGCAACATAGGGGTGGGAAGACGACAGGCTAGAGGAGGTGGATCCATCTGCTTCTTTGGACCCTACAGAAGGACAGTGGAGAGACCCACTTATGGAAAACAGAAGCAAACTGCTGAAGACTTCTGCTATCAGACTACTATTAGTTGTGTTTGGAGACACAGCCCAAGCTCATGCACAGCAGATGGGTGTCCAGCTGCCACTTGGACTTGTAAGCACCCAGTCTGTTGCGGCAAGCACAGGCCATGATTACTGCTAACCGTACCATGAAGTGGTTGCAAATGGAATTAAAACATGTCATATGCGTAGCCACTACTGTCATTGCTATGGCTTTTGGGGAAGAGAGTGGAGAAAAGGCCAAGTACAGCACAAGAGAACCCCTGAGAGACACAAAAGCTCAGGCATTTGTAACTCCCAGCTGGGAAGCTGAATTGTTGAAAGGAGACTGTGGTTTTAAGGAAGCTCACTGGATAAATCTGACAGAGTGATAAAAACAGTTTGTGTTTTTGCTCCATCTCCAGCAGCACCCATGTTATTCCCAGCATGGTCATGACTTGGGTCTCAGCCTCCATCTGCCTGCTTAGGGGAGATCATTTAATTGTGTCAGCTGTCACAGATGTGCAGAGCACTGCTAACCTGCTGCAGCATTTCATGGCATTCAACATTTCATGGCATCAACGAAACTCAGCAACATTCCTTTACCTGCACTTATCTGACTGACAGCCTCTGCCCTGCCTTCCATGTCAAATCCCTTTAAAGACCTATAAAACACCCAGTGACGTTGCCTGAGGCTAACCTCAAAGGCAGCTGGACCAAACTGTTAGAGTATTATTCAACATGTCTAATTTCAGGTGTCTGCAAGGAAGCATTTTATGACTCAGTGGGTTGCTCTGGGTCCTCTCGAAGGTCACAAAGGGAAATAAATACTTTTAGGCCCTGATCTGTTTCATTGTTTTAGACATTTACCTGACCATGAGGTAACTAGCACTGTGTAAAGGGAGGCTGCACATCCAGACATCCAGCTCAAAGGAAGATGTCCACATGTGGTCAGCTGCATCCCGCCTGCTGTCACTAAAGGGAGAGAGTGCATCATACTTGCTCACATTCAAAATTTATACCATCCAAAGCCTTCTGCCAAAACCAGCAAACCTCTTCCTTCACATGAAGATTTGTGGTTCTCCTATACTCCTTGAAACCTGAAGAAATCAGAAACTGTAAGTGCAAGGAAGTCTGGAGTGCACCATCAAACTTATCGCACAAGTTTTTCAGTACATGAAAGCCCAGCTTCCACTCACAGCTTCTGGCTGATGGTTCCAGGCCCTTAATTACTCACTAGCTAAAAACTTTGTAAAAGTTCCATATAAAAACAATGGATAGAATAAGGGAAAAGGAAAAAAAAGGCAGGCTTTACTCAGAGAAACAGTTTTAATTGTTCTTGCTAAAGCACAGTCAAATGCTTTGCCAAAGCAAGGCAGAATAAGCCTACAGCTAGTGTTTAAAATACCCCAAGTGACTAAGCAATACTTGACCCAGCAGGACTGCAGCTTGAGGTTACTGGCAGCTCATAGCCTAGAAAATATTTAGGTGTAAATATGAAGATAAATAACTTATTTTCATTGCAAAGAGCAAAAGTGATTTTTGTGAATTAGTTGAATTTACCAAAATTCTTTCATTTCATACAGTATGAAGTGATATATGTAACAACAACACATAGTATTTCTAGCACATTTCTGCTGTGAATTTGCCTAGAAGGTTTCCTAGAAGGAAAAGCAAGGAAAATATATCCATATTGAATTTGACAGGCAGGGATTTTTCCATGCTCCATGACTCCAATTATTTCACTTGCATTGAGCAGAATGAAAAAGCTGCAGAAGGCTTAAAATTGACTAAAAACTCACGTCTTCCAATGATTTTGTGGAGTGTCTCTAGGCACTAATACATCTGAGCTTCACTTCAGTGTTTCACTGGAGGATTTTGATGGTAACATGTAATTGTTGGTTCATTCTGGCTTGTGGCACGAGATCATTGTGGTCCACCCTGATCTAACTAATAGCGCCTTCTCCACATCCTGATTTTTTGCTGTTGCTGTTCTTACACTACTGGTTGCTAAACATGTGGTATCTGCCATATTTTAAGCCCTGCAGAGAATCATAGGATATCTTGAGTTGGAAGAAACCCATAAGGATCAACTTCATAAGTGCAACACCATACGGACCATTAATTTATATAACAGACTTGATTCTGTGCCATCTCTCATCTGGAAGTGATGCAGTCCCTTTGCAGTGGAACAGACCTGTAAATGACAGGAGTGCCTGGGCTGGCTCCCTGGAGAGCGCACAGCACTCCCTCACGTGCACACACACATGGTTTGCACTATGGAAAGAGGAGGTGAGCAGCCCACATATGCTGCACACTGGCTGTCGATCATATGGGAAACAGCATTGCATGGGACAGTAATTTAGAGCGGAGTTTAAGCTTTTGGGGACTGTGCTGATGTGACACTGCACTGGGTGGAGATTTGTCATCAGGACAGCAGCACCAGGCTGCACAAGATGCCATGAGGAATAACTGTGCCCTCTTCCTGCTCTGCTCCAACCCAGTGATGCAGCACTGGCATGGACCTTGCTGACTGTGCTGGGCTTGCTGCAGAGGTGCTGAGCACAGAGTTCCAGGGCTACCATGCCCTCCTTCAGCCCGACAGGGGGAACTTCATGCACCACTGAGTCAGCCACTCGCTCTGGCCTTTAGCTTAGGGCCCACAAAATTAAAAGTCTCTCCACTGTGTTGACAGCTGGAATCATTTTGGTTGTGACTAGCCTCTGGCATCTCACTGCTTTTCTGACTATTCTAACTAGAGGACACTAAACCAAACTCAGCTGAGTGCTTCAGACTACAAACAGCTTTGTGAAACCAGAGTGCCCCTGACACACAGCCCTGGGTGACTGCCATCATTCGTTCTCAAAAGCCAGCTTCAAACAGCACCATCCATGTTTGATACGCCCTTTCCAAACATCAGGATTTATTCTTGGGAGCACACAATACCCTGGGTCTGTATTAAAGAGCTCATTGTCTGAGTTCACAGGACTTAATAAATATATCCCAATCTTCAGCTTGCCATTTGAAAGGAAATATTGTCAATTATATAGATAAAACTAGGAAAAAATTGCCTCACACTTCATCTGCCTATGATTAACAAACTACACCCTGCACTGAGCTGGAGAAAGGGCACCATCCAGCCTGGCTGTTTTGGGAGCTCCTGCAAGGGACATGTGTCCTGGAACTTCTGCACAGCACTTGGCAGTGCACACCATTGCTCCAAGTGCTCCTCTGTGTGGGGACAAGTGGCACAGCCACCCCTTCCACACCTGCATGGATCCATGTGGAGCTTCATGCTGAAGCTCTTTCCCCATCTTGTGCCTCCATGGGAAGCCAGTGTGGGAGGTGCTGGTGCTCTGCAGTCCAACATGCCTGCTGACTGCAGTGAGCTCTACCCAGCATTTATTTCCTGAACTACCTCTGGCATTATTCAGCTAGATCCCTCCCTGGTGGAGACAAGTCTGTGGACATGAGGGAAAGGGCTGAAAATCAATTGCAGTAAAGTTTTCTGGTGAGAGGAGTGCCAGAGGCAAAAAAGGGAAAACACACCAGAGACAGGGTGCTGGGAGAACATCATGCTTTGCTGAAAGAAAACTAAGCCAGTTTCAGGGTTTCAGCTCTAATTTTTTAAAAATTCTGTAACACCATTGAAAAAGGCACACTGTGAGAACTGCAGCCTGCTACTGTGTCTCTGCAGCACTGTCTGAATCCGAGATCAAATGGGCAAAAGCAGCTTACACTGCGGGAAGGAAGGCACGGGGAAGGAAGGAAGGAAGG
>NC_031768.1:88355775-88420909 GCF_001522545.3 Parus major
AGGAAGGAAGGAAGGAAGGAAGGAAGGAAGGAAGGAAGGAAGGAAGGAAGGAAGGAAGGAAGGAAGGAAGGCTGACCTGAAAGATTACTAAATTAAAAAATAAGGAGGAAAGCCTGTGATCATGGTTACAGAAGTATAGGCAACCTTATTCTTTGTGCAGACTTCTGGATAAATGGGTAAATCTGATTAAAAGCCTAGGGAGAGAGACTACCCCCTTCAGAAGGAAAAGGAAAAAATAATAAGAAGTTTTCCTTCCTCATTGGCAATGTTATGCTGATGCTACTTTTCCTTGACTATTCCAAAAACTTGCTTTATGGTCATTGTTTCTATTAATTTGTATTCCTTTGCATAGAAAACCAAGAGAACGACTTCACCATAGAGACAAGGGGACAACTCTTGGCCACATGGAAATTTTGCCGTCTCTAGTGGAGAAGGTTTAAATAGTGAGAGAAGCTTTACAGCACAACACAGGCTCCAAACAAGACACTCCATCTTGGGGAGATGACATTTGCCAAGTTCTAGGCTTGTTATTGATGTCCTATCAGACACAACCACACCAGATGATCCTGGCAGGAATGGTAACATGCAGCACAGAAGGTGCAAACAGTTATTTTAACTCACTGCAGGAACACACATGCACTCACACACTACACATTTTGAGGATGTTATCCTGCGGAAGGGACACGTATCAGCTAAAGATAGGCATAAAGCATTTGCAGCCTTCTCAACACATGCCTGCCCCAGTCATTCTTATACACAAACAAGCTGCTTCATGAAAACAAAGGTCTGAAGCTCAGATGAGAATTTATTGACCACATACCTAATTAAAATGCTGTTTTTTCTGCTGAAGCAACAGACTCATGAAAAGAGTAGAAGGAATACAAGTCCAGAACTTTTGAACTGAAGGATTAGAAAAGCAAAGACTCATGAAATCACAGTAGCTCTGAGTAAATGAGAATGCTAATTCCTGCCACTGAAAAAGTATATATAACATCAACTCTAGTAACAAGTTAAAGCAAACAAAACCTTTCCAAAACCACCCTGAACCCTATAGAGTGCTGGAATACTTGGGTATATATTCTCAAGGAATAGTTTTTATCAGACAGGAGCTGCATTACATTTTCTCAAATAAATAAATAAACCACATGTCTTTCTATTGCTACGTGAAAACAAAGTTACGTAAAAGCCGGTTATTTGCAGCATAACCTTTCTGAAGAAGCCTCAGCTGATGTCAGGTAGCTATTTGTCACTCGAATCTAATACTTTCCTCCTTGTGCCAAGTCATTTTCATGGGATCTGCAGGGTGTGATGTGGATCAGAAATACCTTTGCCATCCGTCACTGCTGAAAATCACTGGAGCTGGATCCATCTGCCTGTGTTTACCAAGCAACCAGAGTCGCGTTGCTAACGCGAAGGTCGCCCCATGTGAACCCGTCAATCAGCAGGCTGGTGGTTTCAGCCCTCTGACCAATATCAGAAATAAATTCAAGGGAACAGATTTTAACCCCTGTCTGCTTCTAAAGGGCTACATCTCTCCTTCATGGCAGCAATCTTCAAAGTCACATCCAAACTGACATTCTGTGTGGACCTTTAATGCCATATATATGAGATACACCTGTGACCTGCCCACTCAAAACTGCAATTTACCTGCTGAATGCAGCTCAAGTTAGATAGCAAAGCTAAATGAACTGTGACTGCTGGATTTAAATGCCAAGAAAACTCCTACATTTTATGTTCTAAACTGATCACCAGCTATGGTAATACAGTTTAAACAATTAAACTCAAAACCTGATGTTTTGAGTTTACATGTAATGAAAAGTAGCTTTCAGTTTTATATAAGGAGTGTTTCCTGTATTTGTTTATTCCTAATTTGATTTTCTGGGGATGTCTATGTCAAGATTACAAATTTAGTCAGCTGTTCAGTCATGCTTTAAGTTGATGTGCTATGTGCCATTCTCCTCTGTAGAGATCCACGCCTTCATTCTCTTTTTTTGATTGAAGCTAGTCAAACTAATAAATTCAAAAAATTATTTCTATTTCTAAATTGTCTGCAGGCAGACTGGGATTTCCACTTATTTTGTTCTTGTCTGAAATTGTTCAATGGATTCTTTGTCCAGGCATACCTCAGACCATAAACTCCTCATCACTGACCTGCAGTGACTGATCCAACCATCTCATGTTCCCACTACTGGACCTGGGAGAGTTGTGTGTCTGTGGGTGGGTTGGAGCCCTTGACAGAGAAGGAAAGGGTTTGAAAAAGGTATGTGCTACTAAGATACACAACTGCAAACCTGAAGACGCTTATCTTAGAGCTTGTGGAAAATAAACATAGCTAAAAAAAGACAAGATCTTCATGTACCAATGAAGTGTATTAACCTCTGGGCAATAGTTCATAATAACAGCTTAAATTTCCCAGCTAGCTGATGTGAAAAATATAAACTGAAACTGCAGGAGTTAATTTAGGCTGGAGGCAGTCTACCTCCACTAGGTGGGCCCTGGCCTGAATGCTGACTTTATAAAATTTTAACCCTATTAAAATGTCCTGTATCATTCAGTTAAACAGTTGAGACTACCTATACCTATATTACAGCTAGAGCTAATAAAAGCTGGTCTTTTAAGAAGTTCAAACCTGTTGTGTTCCCAGTCAATTCACAGGGAGACAGTTAACTATGAAATAATGCATAGCCTTTCCCTATGTGTCCTAGATTATTTCACTATTTGTTTTTTATTTATTTGCTTTTTGGTAGAACTGTTTTAAAGAATTTTCTCTTAAGATTTATTAAAAAAAAAAAAGGAGAAATCAATTGAAAGTCACTTTGTTTTGAGAAAAACAACACTGTTTTTAGGTGGTAGCAATTTTGTGAAAACTTGTGAGAAAAAAGTGCTGTACAGCATGGTTTTTGTAGTGTCTGTCACTCATGCTCAAGACCATTAACTTACATCACTTCTCGCCTGTATCATTCCTCTAAAGCATTGCAATGGGAAGTGATTTTGGCTTCTTAGCTGTTTTGTTGCTCCCACAAAATCCAGTGACAAGTCATCAGAATGCCTGTGATGAGATGGAGGTCTCAGCAGCTTTCTGCAGCGGCAGGGATGACAGTGTGAGGTGCTAATACAAGTCAGTGATTAATGGGATATAAGAACCCAGATAGATTAGAATGGATTAGGCATGCATATGCTTTATTTAAATTTAAACCTTCACCAGAAAAAAAAAAAAAAAATCCTGTTTTTTTGCCTTGCCAGACACACCAAGATATTCTCTCTGGCTTTCTACTGTCAGGGAGCTTTATCTATAGGCTGACAAAGTAGAGTCTCTAGAACTGAATTCTTTCTGTCTACTACCTGTTTTGTACTTGTCATGGCAGCAGCAAAAACAGATAAAGGAACCAGCAGCAGGTTCCAGGGTGGACCTATTGCATGTTACACTGGTGTAGGCAAAGGTGAGATTTAAATCAACCAGCCCACATAAGCAGTCACTCCTGATCCAATATTAACCAGCTGAGAATCATCCACGCTGCAGCAGCAGCAGTAGCTCAGTGCCAAACTATGAAAATCAATGAAAATTCAAGCTGTATCACAGATGTACTCTCTGTGCCTCATTTTTACATAATGAGGCTGCAATGCTTTGCAGTTTGTAGGAACCTGAGGTTAGAATTGTAGTAATCTGTGGCTCTGTGTTATCATGCACTGGGAGATCAAATGATCTCCTCCTTATAGACTCTTTCAAAATTTTTCTTTTCCTGCAGAACCCCTAAGACAGCCCTTTTTTTGAGCTAGAATTTCCTGTTCTCCTCTAGTTCGTACATCAACCTAAACCAAGCTAGGTCCATGGAAGCACAGTTTAAGCCACCTCTTCCTTCCTGAAACAAAATGCTGAGTATCTTCCTATTATTTTTGTGGACATTTTGATTTGAAATACCCTGGGGTTTTATTTTTTAAAAAGTCCCAAGCATTTTATTTTTTTGTGCCAAATCATGTTCTCCCTTTCCCTCTCAGTTCGTGAAAACCAAGTGGTTTTAATGGAATTGCTGAGATAAGGAATATGGAGGATCAGCTCCTCCTATGAGCAAGAGAAGTGTGCTTTGGCCTTTAGATATTTTTCCCTTATCTGCTTCAAGGTCCTGGCAAGCCTCTGCTGAAAACACACTCTAATCTGGCATTGCTTGATTCCAGGAAAATGCTGAGGGATCTACTCTGAGAAACCTGGCTCAGTCAGAGATAAAAGCACATCAATAAGCACCTGGGCTGGGTATCCTACCATGGCTAATACAAAGGAGTTCATGGATGTGCACTGGCATGACTGCTGGAGATGTGGTTCCAGTGTCACGATGCCCTTTGCAGCCCGGAGGGAAGAGGGAAGTAAAGGGAAGAGAGTGCAATAGGAACATTTAGAAGTGAATTAGTTAAAAAGTTCCTCTCCATGTGAACCTGTCAATCTTCAGTGGAGGATTATGCCCACTGGGTGAGTAAGTCCAGGCGTGCACACACACACACACAAACACACACACACACAGACTTGCACATAGTATCACTAAGACCTTGTGGTTAATTATAGCTCTGAATCTGACAGAGAAAAATTAGAGGGGAGAGGGACAGCTGCGGGATCCTGGGGTGTAGGGTCTGATTTCCAAAGTAATCTGCAGCCCACCAAGGATCTTCACTTTGGAAAAATAAAGTTCAGCCATTTCTAGTCCCTGCCTGCTGCTTTTCCATTGCCTCATGCATGCTGTGAGCCTCTGAGCTCCTAGCAGGGTCCCCATGGCAGCAGCCTGGCCCATGCTAAGTAAGGATGGTTTGTGCCAATGAAAAATGTATATAAGCTGGGACTCCTCAGACCTCCTTCTCTTTTTACCCTGCTTTTTTTTCCCCCTAGCTCGTTGCAGGAGATGAGTCTGTGAGACTATGCTAGTTTCTTTCTTCCTAGGTCTGCAAATCTCTCCTAAACCTGGGACTAAAATGAAGTGGTAAGTTTTAACCTTTTCTGATCACATGTCATTTGACTCCTCTGGTGCCCAGAGCCAGAAACAATCCAGCTGATCCCACATTTTAAGGATAAGGATAATTCAAGGTCTGCGTATCACAGCTGTTTTTGTTTGGAAAACAGGAGACTTCAGGGAGTCTTGCTGCTTGTCTTGAACCTGCTTGCATGTAATGAACTCATATTAAAAAAAAAAAAAAAGCAAAAAAGCAACCCCCCCCCAAAAAAAAAATATAGGAAGACCCCATAAAGTGATTGCAACATGAGCCCAAAAGGTGACTTTACAGATTAACATAAAATGGGGATCACTGTGTTTAAGGTTTGTACCTCTGGTCTGGGTTGCAGTGCTTTGAGAGACATTTTATTATACACAGGCAAATAACAACCCCTCAGAGTTACTAAAGTACAGTAAGGAGCTGGGATCAGGTCTCCACTACAGGGACAGCAGCACTGTTGGATGCAATCATAGCTTTTAAAGCATCTTGGAAGGACAAAGAAACTCCAATGAACTGGAAATATTATTGATGTGCCAATGCTTGAAGAGTGTATGTGGTGGGGAATTATAGGCTGCTCAACTTGACAACAACCTGAGGCAAAATTATGTACTGGCTGATCAGAAGATGGAAAATCCTACACCACTTAAAAATCTTCTTTAAGTTAGGAATTTCTCATAGCAGATCCTTTTTTAGTATTACCATTGTTTACCAGTATTCTCCAAGGAAGATTAATTTAAAACATCCATACCAGCTTAATGTGTTGTTGTACTTCCAGATGCACATTAAATACGAGTCATCTTCAACATAAGAATAAAGTGCAAACCTCACACAAATGCAGACCCCAGACTCTGCCAGACTTCATTAGAAGTTAAGCACAATGCAAAGTGCTGTGTATCTTTTGAAATCTGTAGAAAAGTATTTTTAAATTTTGTAATTATGTTTATGGAAATTGTGATTTCCCCATTTGCAGCCACTCAGTCAAAATACACTACAACTTCCCTGACTTCCTTTAAGTAACAGATTCAGTCAGGCATAGAATCACAGAATTCTTCACGTTGAGAAAGACCTTTAAGAACATCAAGTCCAACTATAAACCTGACACTGCCAAATCTACCACTAAACAATGACCAGAAGTGCCACATCTACACACCTTTTAAGTTTTTACAAGGATAGTGACTCAGCCACCTGCTGGCCAAGGAGACAGATATCTCTAGGACACAGCTGAAGCAGCTGAACACATCATTATCAATTCTGTTTCCTTCAATTAAAATTTCAACAGAGCTCAGCTGGCCTAACACTGACTGGATCTAACTCGATGCAAAGTTAAACAGGCACATTAGTCAAATTTACCTTTGCCAGTTACTTGAGCCATACTAGTCTGAATTTGTCCTCACAAAAAGACCCAAAGACTTGGTTATCCAGCTCTCTGGAGTAGATAATGAACAGCAGCATGGGTCCAAACATAGATCAGATTGCTCAAAACCTCATCCAGCTGTGTTTTGAAAATCTCCAAGGGTAGAGATCTTAGAAAAGCCTAAAATGACATTTTTTCCTTCACAAATACCCATTCCCCTTTGGACAGAACATTTCCCCTTTGCTGGGCTCCTAAGAATAAAATCCTCTGTATCCATGTACTGATTTATAGCCTCTTCTGTATTCTGCTGGCTTTGCAAAACAATCCCTTTCCTGTTAACCCATGCATGGGGGCATGCCCCAGGGGGCACAGATACAATAACCTAACATCACCACCCACATGGGCTTTGCAGGTCCCACTTGAAGCATACACTCACTCCAGGTCAAAAGTTTTTCTTGCAGCTGGGAATAGCAGGATGAGAAGCCTTGCTCCAGTTTGGAGCGCTCAGCCAGGTGTTGGTGGGCAGCACACGTCACCGACCCATACAGCTATGACTGCAGTGCAGTCACCGTGACAGCCAGCCAGTGAGGTGGTTTCACCTCCCAGGAATGCTCTGGGAGTGCCAGATAGAGGCTCTAGTGAAAGGCTCCAGTGAGCCTGAATCTCCACTAACTTACCCCTTTGTGCTTTGGACAGAGAAACTGCTGAAGGTGTAAGGACAGCCTGAGCAGAGCAGGGAATCTGGTGCTTTGAGCACTGCTGAGCTTCCCACAGGGACAGAGGGTTACCAGAAAGGCAGGCCTGTGGTGTGTCCCAGGGCGAGTCAGGGCTGTGCCCCTCTGCATTGCTACACTGCATTGAGACATTGCTTTGGAGGCCTGAGCTAGCAGTCAATACTGAGGCTAGGTCCAGGGCGCTGACAGACTCTGCAGCCAAAAGCTCCTAAAGTACTTGCTGTTTTCTCCATCAGGGCAGAAATTGCTCCCTGTTTAACTGTTTACACCAAAGCCTAGAAAGAATGTAGTCTGAGAAATTACTGAGTGTTACAATGCTGTAGTTATCCCACAGCTCATCTGCTCTCATTTCTGCTTGCCTTTGTTCCCTTGTCTTCCCCTCAACCCCTTCATTCTCCTGGTTTACCCACCATCCATTCATTTTCTCTGCTTGGTGGGGGTTTTCTCCTATACCTCCTTTTTACTCTCTTTCTCTGAAACACTTCTCCTCCCCTCCCCCTGCCCTACATTTTCTGGCAGAGGTTTGGTCTCTGAGTTCAGTGTTATTCTTCCCTGGAGAAATGACTTAATGCCTTGGCTCTAATGAGCAGTTTGCTAACTGTGAGCCCTTGCTGCTGCTTGGTCTATATGGAGATGTGCATGCCAGTAATTGGGAACCCCATTTTTCTTCTGCTTTGCTTTTCTTTTCCCCCACTCCCTTCTTTTTCCCCAGCCTCACTTAGCTGTGTGATGGCTGAAGAGAGCAGAGTCAGACAGCTGGGCAAGGCCATTTGTGTTAGATCGTTGATGTTCACGTCCTCAGGAGAACGAGCTCAACAGCTCAGGGAGCACGGACTGCAGCACAAACAAGGCTCACGAGGGTACATAAGGTTTTTACCCCATGGGGATTCATTGCCACTTATTTTGAGAGCAGCTTGAGATGACCATGGTTTCTGGATGCTCTGCAGTGTGGACACTGCTCTGGGCTGCCATCTGCAGAGGCACGTGTCAGCTGAGCCCTGCTTTCCCAGAGCTGTGCTTGGCTGAAGGCAGTCCGTTCACCAACAACTTTCCAATGTTCCCAGCTCTGACCAATTCCCCTCTACCTCATAAACACAGGATTTCTCCAAGTTTTAAAGGCCCTCGGGTACCCTAACTTGATCTGTTCCATTCAACCACTTCCTGTAAACAGACATTTATGGTAATTTTAGAGCCCACCAGGGCCCCTTTTATATTCAAAGTGAACCTTTGCTCCCAAACGTCTAGTCTTTGACCTCCTCTCTCCCCAGCTTTCATGGTCAAACTCTGCTGTGATTCCCACTCCACTCTTTGCCTCTGAAGTGCCTGGCCCAGACTCTCTGATTCTTTCTTGTGGTCTTTGCAGCTGCTGAACACCCTGCTTGCAAGGCATGGGAAGACACCAGCAGCGGCAGTCAGCAGCACTTCCTGGAGCAAAGCACCCCACCAGCAAGAGACCAAGCCTCAGTGCACTGCAGCTCCCCATAAAACAGAGGCTGAGAGCGCAGGAGGAGCCCTGGCTGCAGCTGACAGAAGGTGTCAGACTTTAAAAGTCATTTTAGTGCCTGAAAAAGCTCAAGAACACAAAGTTTCTTGATGAAAGTGACACTGTGTGCTTCTAAAGTATACCAAGCCACAGAGTTAGCCATATCCTAGGGGTGTCACATTTCTCTTGGATGGCCCTTTCTGAATCACCTAGTGGCTGCTATCCTGCAATGAAGGGCTGCCTCTTTCTTGTTATCCACCAGGACCTAATCCTTGGTGAAACTGCATGTACACCACCCATGTGGTTGGCCGCTATGGCAATGCCAGTAGCTATCCACAAAATCTAGCAAGCCTTTGTGCACGGCTATGTGCTGTGCCATGGTTGCATCCAAGTCCCTGATTCATTGTCTAGCCTCAGAACCACATGCAAGAACTTCAGTCTGAGTGCATTCCCAAGAACTTACATGACTGTGACCAGTATTTTTTCAGTGTGCAGCCTGGGTTCTGTGTCTTGAAAGCACAGTTTTTCCTTGTGTCGTTCAATTCCACATCCTGCCTTCCAAGCCATAAGCTGATAACAAGGCCTAAAGCTCACTGTCAACAGAATGGATAATTTAAAACTTTATGATTTGACCTGTTGGGTAAGCTGCCTAACAGTGGTCAGTTATGGCTACAAAGTCTCTTGCACTCCAACTTGACTCTGTAAATTGAACCAGGAGGTCAGTGGTGTTGATCTCAGGAGACAGTCAACCCTGTTCTTCCAGTGATTTTACATCTGAGGACTACTGCTGCTGCTGCTATTCCCTGGTGCTCAATATCTCACTGTCTTTGGGAAGTGGATAAGGGGACTTCTGTCCTCCCAAACACGGCCCATCACAAGTAATGCCCTCATATCATCATGGATCAGTGCATCAGTTTCAAGAAGTGGAGGCAATTTCCAACACCCTGAATTTTATCTTTCTTTTCCCCTGCCCTTTGATTTTTTTTTTTCCACTTTGGCAGGTCATTAATATCTCTGATATCAGTTTCTAATTGTTTCGACCATTCTTGGCTTTCATTTTCTACTCAGCAAAGCCTCAGAGAGTGACAAGCCATGTCGACAATCTGCAATTTAACAGAGCTAAACAGGGATCAGAGTCTGACTAAGCATTCTTCTTCAGATATTTTTACACCATTTCTCACCCATCTGATATATTTGGAATAATAGCAAGTAGTAGTTCAAATTCACCCTGCAAATGCTTGAACTTGCGACCAGAGTTTGACATTAATTTATCAGACCTCACTGCACCAGTGTAAAAGAAAATTAGATTCAACAGCTGCTTAAATTGCAATGACATAAACTGAGGGTATATGGTATTGTTTAGAATAAGAGTGCAGAACAAGTACACAGTGTTTTTGCAGATAGCACAAATAAACATGTGCTTACTTTTCCCAGTGGAACAATTATTCTTTTGCTGGGGGAAATGTTTCCCTGCTCTTTTGCACTTTTTAACAGGATGGATTTTTTTTTCCTGTAATACATTAGAACTCAACACCCTCACACCTTTAAACAAAATTTCATCTTGTAAAGAGATCTTACCTCAAACTGAGGTAGGGAATGTTCTAACCAGGGATGTTCTAACCATTCTCACCTAGTAGTTTGAAGAATATCTCCAGCTGTAGCTCAGAGTCCGTATTTCATCTGAGAGTTACCATGGTTTAGATTTTATTTTATTTTATCTCAAATATCATCCATGCCATCTAGTTCTGAGCTCTCCTCCATTGTTCCTTTATTTAATGATCTGAAACAATTCTGAAACCACCAAATCTTTCCCAGTTTTGTCTTCAAATTGTACTTAAAAGAGAAAAGCATGTATGTATGGAACAGCATGAGAGTTACCAGGTCCCTCTTGGCAATGTTAGGAAGGTTTTATGGTCAGTTCAGCTAACACTGGCCTCCCATAAATAAAGAAGTGAAATTTTACACCTGTGGACTGGGGCCAAAGCTGCCTTCTCTATTTGAACATGCTGACGCTCTGTTTTTGTTGGTGTGTGTGACATACAAGCCCCTGGTTTCCAACTCTGACCACACTGGTATAGGAAAGGTTCACTGACACTCTCCTCAGAGGCATCTGTGGACAACTTGCTTTTGCATCTACTGTTCCAGCCTCCCAGGGCTTTAGGCTCTTCCATTAACTCCTTCAGCCTCCAAGGCTGTTGGAAGTTTGCACTCCGTGTCTTCCTCCGTGCTTCTCTCTCAGGGGTCACTTCTTGCATCCCTTTCTGAGCCTCATGAACACATCAGCCTTTACTTTCTCAGAGTCTTCTTCTCTTGCAGGCATTTTTGATCTGCCACACTCAGTGCCTGAGAGCTACTGGAGCTACTTCATGTAAATGAGGGAGTTACAAACTTTCCTATACAGTACTTTCCAGTACTACACTGGTCCAAGGAAACTCTCTGTGGCTTCCTCGTCCCTCGGGGCAGGAAAACTTGTGGTTTTCTGTCCACCCTGAGACCTGTCATCACATCTTGCTGCTTTAAGACCTCTCCTCACTTCTTTTTTACACTTCAAAAATTTATATTTGCGGTTTTTTTCCAGTTTTACTCCAGCAATATGGCTCTTAAGATGCCTGAGAACTTCATAGTGCTCTTCTGCTGCTTTTCCCCAGATCAAAATGATGTGCAGGACCAATTATCTCTGTACTATCCCAAATTCACTTCACCCTCCTAGCGAAAGACCTGGAATACTAAACTCAGCCCACATCACAGACCACAGAAATTGTGTCTCCTGAAGACTGTGTTGAATGTACATAAGTACGTGCTTTGTGTTTTGAGGTGCTTATGCCAGAATCCTGCTGTGGCATCTGGCATAGAAAATACTTGGCATCACCTTTATCCCTCAATATTTTTCTCCTTTCAGGTATTGGAAAACTTGCCTTTTTTGCATTTTCAGTACTTTTGAGGAACCACAGTTCCAAAGAAGTACTAACAGGTTCACTTGTCACCCCCAATACAATTCTCAGCATGACTAGCACATCCAAGAACTACTCTAAGTCTCTGTTTTAAGGCAGAATGAGTTTTCCCATTACAGTGATTCCTGTAGCACTGGATACTTGCAGCCCTATTCTTTACTGTGCTGACAGCTTCCCTATCATCTTGAAGACGTTCTCAGACTCTTCCTCAGGGTTTTGCTCTCCTCTCCCTCCAATGAAGTCAGCTTTCTGAGAAGACTGAAGGTTCAATCCATCTTTAATTCAGTAAGAGCTGCTCTTACCCATTGCACTTTTCAAGACTTCAGATTTGTAACATAAAAATATAGTTCATATATATACTTTTCAGTGGAGGTAAAATGACTACATTTCAAGCATCACCTATGTGGGGGGAATCTTTAACAGTCAGTGTCCAGTACAAAACACATCTTATTTACTGTTGGCAAGTCCATTCATCTTGAGTGACTGCAAGAGCAGCCACTGTTCCTATGAAAGCACAATCTCTGTGGCACTACTGTTAGCTTCTCCTCAGTGCTGTGCATGCTCTGTGGGAATGTGCAACCTTTAGCATATGGTAGGAGATGTCCTTTTTGTATTTTTGCCTCAAAAAATATCGCAGTCTGCCCTTTGATGTGTTGGTTTTACTTGACTCTGGCTGAACATTGCACACCTTTCTGCTTCCATTCATTTTTCCCCCCAGTGTAGCTGAAGTCTCTGCCATGTCTGTAAACTATTTGCTTCGCCGTCTCACTTTCAGTGGCTTTTGCTCACTCACTTAACAAGGGTATTTCCAATCTCTGAATGGTTGTCTGAACTTTTTACAACTAGGAAGGATAGCAAAGCAATTTCAAGGCAGAGACACAAATGCTTCTAGAAAACACTTTGGAACTAATTTCATGATATGTTGATCTTCCCTGGACTTGGTAATTTATCTCTGGGGAGCTCCAGACTGAACTATGCGTAGTCCTTTGTGCAGTGTTCATTGTATTTCCTTATTTCCTGTCATTTTCTGTAACTGAAATCCATTACAGTCTTAATTATATTAGCCACTGTTAAGCATATCAAACCATGGAACTTGGTTTTTTTCCCTTAATAATTCGGAAAATTTAATTTAGATTTTAACATGACAACATCAGCTACAGGATTAGTAACTGTGATTCAGTAATTTAGATAAAAGCTGCTACAGAGCTATTGCTCATTTAGGCTATCCTTGAAGAATAATGAGAAACTTATTTTGTTCACATAGTAGATTATTTGCAATCTGCTTGAACTTTATAGTGGTTAGTCACTGACCTCAACCATATCATGCTGGGTCTGCTTCATGACTACATCGAGACATGAAAGTTTTAAAGATGCTATAAAACAACAAGAAAAAATGGCCCCAAAACCAGGAATAATAGATTTGTTTAAGCTGCATTTCATAATTTTTAAGAAGTGAGCATTTACTTGAGTGTCTAGAAATTATTCTTGTGTACAAATCCATGTGAATCAGCAGAAACCATAATCATAACTTGAACTGAACTGAGTCCTGTCTTTAGATTTTTCTCATAGGATTTGTCAGTGATCTGCTTATTTCTAATTATTTTCCAGTCGTTACCAGGTAGAAAAAGTATGGGTAAAGGTCTCTGATGTCATTTGTTCTCAGCAGTGTTTTGTATTGCAATGTCACAGACATTTGTGCTCCTTCACGGGGGAGTACTCATGTCTGAGCAGATCTAAGTAAAACTTTATGGTGCCTGGAACAGCTCAAAGAAACATTTGGCACTCCTCTAATTCCTGTAAACTCAGGCATCTAATCCCAGCTTTTGAGGACCAATGGAGAAATTGAATTACCTTTGATTGTCCCTCTCAGATTGCCCAGCCTAATGTAGGATGGGTGGAGTATTCCTGCCTTATGTCCAGGTGGCTCAGAGCATTCTCCAGTATATTGTGTCTGCAGCCTGGTCACAGCTTCCTCTCCAATCTACCAACAGATTTCATCACATTTCACTTTGAGACAATCAGAAACCTTTTCAAAACATTTTTTATAAACCGTGGCTCTCAATTTCCCCAGTATTCCTGGAGCACCTGAGCAGGATTATAGTCTTAAAACGGGTACAGGCTTGTAGTGACTGCAAGTAGCAGCATGACAGAAAGAACTGTAAAATAATTTCCACTGTAATGCTCTTCTAGCATACATATAAATATCTGAGATTTTCATTCAGTGGGCCAAAGCGCATCTATATTCAGGGGGATTCACAGTGAAAGTTTTTAAAGTTTTCTTGTAGTATTTTTGGAAGAAAGGGAAGCATGTCCTCTCTATGGTGCTGGAGAGATTAACTTGGAAATCAGCCTTAATCTTGGAAATGGCATAACAATGAGTCTGTTAATGAGGATTATGAGTTCTTCTAACTTTTAGGGAAATTACAAGATTATTTCTGTTTGAAAATGTACCTGTGCTTGAGTGCATAGGAATCAAGTGGAGCTGTGAACTCCTAGGTCTGCATATCTTTGTTCAGCTACATTTAAACACCAGGTACATTTGGAAACAGTGCTACAGCTGAGATCTAAAATTGCATCCACAAAACCAGAACTCTACTTCCTAATATTATTAAAATCATGCTTTTAAATCCTTGTTAAAAATGTCCAAGTACTGAAAGTCCAGGACACAAAACTGGGAGCTGCTTGTGCAGTATTAATGTGTGATTGCAAATTTATTTTGCCACATGGCACCTACATCCATCAGCTTCCAGAAAGCCCCAAGGCCCCACATCAGGAGGTGTCCAGGGTGAGCCATGAGGAGAACTTTATGTTCACAACATCTGCACAGGAGCTGAGAAGCATGAAGCAAAAGAAGGAGAGAAATATAATAATAAATCCTTTATAACATTGTGGATGTTCGTAAGTTACAAGAAATAATGTAGGAATTTTTTAAAAAAGGAGAACAATTCTGGATTGTATACCAGATTGGGATGACCAGGCTCACAATTTGTCATTTGAGCTGTGGGGTTATATCCCCACTTGTTCCTCTGTTTCCCCCATTCCACTCCACAGCCTGTGTCCTGCTCTATTCTTTCTTATTTTTTCTTGTGCCCATGTGCACACCAAGGGCCACCTCCAGCCTGTGATGCTGAACAGCTGCCTAGAGCCTGTTGTACCCTGTGACTGGGGATGCAAGAAAAGAAGCTGGAAGAAGGTGAGAGGAGAGAAATTGAGGGGGAGGGAAAAAAATGGGGAAAGCTCTGCCCCAGCCAATCTGCAACACTGCGGCTATGGGGCCGGGGCAATGCCCAGAAAACACTAGGTATTCAGGAGACAAAGCTGCAATGTCTGCAAAAACTTCTCTTCAGGAAGCATAGACATACTAATTTAGAGGCTAGCACATTGGTCAGAGTTAGAAAAATTTTCACAGGGACACAGAAAAAGAGCTCATATCATATATAAAGACAGCCAGCCCCATGCCGAATTTCACATCCTTATTTCAAAATTCAGACTTTGTTAATGAAATGTCTCTTCGTCTAACCTCACGTTTGGAAACTGTTGTTTCAGTTTAACTGAAAGAGTTGAACCATTCTCCCAAAGCTGTCATTAGGTAGACATTTGGCATAAAAATCTTCCATCTGTACTGTTTGTATTCAAAAGAGCATTTCATGGAGAAGTAAAAGAGTATAGCTTTGGAAAGGGTGAGATGTGCCATACCCTGAGCTGTGAAAATTATTCAAGGAGCTCCACAAGACTTCATGGAGTAATCTACAAAGCAGGGGGGGAACGATTCTGAAAGCATAAACTTACTTGCTCAAGACTATAAAGAGAACTAACAAAAGAGCTTTGAACAGAACTGCTGAGAATGGTTTCCCAAGCTTTTTTTTCCCCCAAATCTTGATACTAAAGCCTTCTTATCTTGTGTCCTTTCTTGGCCTCTGATGCACATTAGCATTGACAGTGGTACATCTTTAGTGTGATTATTATGATTCCTGCATCTTGTGTTTGCACTTCTAGAGGAGGGGGATTTCTGCTCAATGCAGGGAATTTAATACTGTAGTGGGGTGTCCTCAGGCCCATCCACATCCATCAGCTGTCCAGTTCTCCTCTGGGGACTCCATACAAATTCCTCCCTTCTGTAATTCTTCCCTCCCTTGCCCTGCTATGCCTGCAGCCACTGGACAGATGTAGCTCCATCCTTTTATTTGAGTCAGAGATGCTGGCACTCACAGGTCCTTCCCTAATCCATGTGTTAGTTCAGGGGTGGCAGCAGAGAAGAGTGATGCATTATGGCAAGAGAGCAAAGAAGGGGCAAGCTGCCCTTCCCCAGCAAGAAAACCACAGAGCAGTTTCCTCAAGCACAGCTAAAATTCCAATGGCCATCTCACCAGAGGAGTAGCTCTGGCAGGAGCTAAAAAGAGGAATTGTAAGAGATTGCTAACACTGCCTTGGTGAGCAGAGGAAGGGAACCACAAGGGGTGAGCAATTGTGTGGTCCTAAGAGCATGTCTTAATTTACCTCACCAGTGAGAGTCTTCTCTCTTTAAGAGAAAAGAAAAGCCACCAAGAAGTCCTAGATTATAGGATCTGCACCTTCTGCTTTGTGAGCTGAAAGTGTCCTGGGGAGTTTTCTCATCCAGCTTGGGGCTGGGACAGGTGAGGGTTGCCCCATGGAGGAATGATGGAAAGTACACTACCATCATTATCATCAGAAAGAGTCTTCTCTTCCACAACTTCTGTCTCTTCCTAGGCTATGAAATAATATTATTTAAAGAAAGAAAAATCATGAAGCACAAAACATTTATCCAAACTGACTTTCTAGTCACAAAATGGTCAACACAAGCCAACTGGCCTGGCCACTGTGCAGCTCACTGTGACTCTAACTACCTACTCCTCTTTGTCAATTTGCTTAAGTGATCTAATCATCCCATTTGCAAAAGGCAATTCGGGGAATGCCTTTCACTGTGTAGTTATTTATAAAATGTCAACCCAAGCTCAACAGTTAAGGAACCTCAACCTGCACTGAGTTAAAGAAGGGTGATTTAATTTTGTCCCAACCTTCTTTCCCTATCCATGCCCACTGGACATTAGGAGTTTGTTTATACTACTCGTGCCTTTTCTCTCTGAAGCTGAAACTCTTCTAAATGTGTCAGAAGCATGGGAAAACACAAAAGGAATTTATCTGGCCTGCAAAAAGTGCTAAGCTTAACACAATGGTATCTAATAACAGCCATGCCAGTGTGACTGGCAGCTGGCCAGTATCCATACTGACTCCAGTGCTAAGCACAGCAACACATGCTGGGGCCTCTCTCCTTGGCTAAGCCTGGAGGCTTTTGCCTCACACCCAGCCCACATTGCACTTGGCATGAATGAGTGGGGAGACACTGTGAGGTCTGGACATAATGGGATCTCCGTATGCAGGCCTCTCTTTCTCCAGAGTGACCCCCTCCCCCTCCACCATTCTTCTTCTCTGCAGATTTAATTTTCTGTAAAGTTCACACTTTCCATCTCAACAGCCAGGATATACAAACATGAGCTCAGCTTCTACTCTTGACCAAAGCAGAAAGGAGATCTTCTGTTATTGTTGTCATTGCAGAGGAAGGATCCTCAGCTGGGGAGGTGTCAGACCAGGGGGCACAGGCATTAATTACTCCTGTGCACTGCTGTCTCCAAGCTGAGCAGACTGCCTGGACATGGGAGACGGGAGGAAGTTAGGGGAGCAGTCAGAAGATGAGGGCAATCTGCTCCAGTTTGAGAAAAGTTAGGAATTGTTATTCAGCATCTCCTCAGCTTCAGGCAGACCAACACCACCCACCTGTCCAAAGGTCAGACCCACCACCCTGCAAAGCCCTTGGCATTCTCTCATTTCCTGCTCCTGGAGGATGGAAGAGGAAAACTTTTCCTCCTCTCCTCTGGATTCTTTCCAGTCAGTGAACCGCTGCACACTACATGCAGTGCAGCAACGGTGGAAAAATACCACTGGTGTTTGGAAAGGAGCTAAATGCTCCCTCACTTTTGCCAGCACCAATGGAGAAAAGATGGGCTGGAGCTGCAAAACTCATGACCCAATCCTCTCAAATGCACCAGCAAACAAGAGACATCCCTCCCCACAGGAAGGGAGCTCTGTTGTTTGCCCCTGTTGTTTGCTCAGTTGGGAACACTCCATAAAACAAAGTGGGGATCTCCCCAGGACTGCTGAGGGTGGTTTAGCAACATAAGGAACCGGACTGAGGCAGGGAGACTTCAGGGAACCAGTCTCAAATCCCAGCAGAAGCCATTAAGCGGTTTATCCCCGGACAGATAAAACGCCTATCAGGTGCTTACTGCACTCAGATTTTTTTCAATGAGACTTCAGAGACTGAGCTCATTGCCGGGTTTAGTGGAAAGTAAAGCCCTCATGATGCCAGTGGTAAGAGCAGAAGTTTTCCTCAGTTTCTCTGGTTTAAGTTCTTTTCCAGGCTCCCTTCTGTGCAGGTCTGTGCTACCCTGCACAGGCCTTTTTTTTATGGCAGCCTAGTCCACAAAATATTTCCATACGTATGCTGTGCTCTCTGCCATGGTCCTCTGAGAGAAACCCACTCCAGAAACATACAACATATTTATAATCAGATCAAACAGAGCAGGTGTTGTTTTAAGACTGAGAAAGCTCAACAGAGAAAAGGCATTCTGAAAAAAAACCCACCAAATTTTTCTCCCCAGATCAAAGGACCAGAAATGTATAATTGTTTTTTACTGCTGAAAAATATACTTCTGTCAAAAATGTCTCTGTCTGAGAGCAAACTTCGTTTGCAGATATATCTTTAATATACAACTTCCTGGATTTACTCAGTCTGGCAATTTTTGCTGCCTATTTTTGTTTGGTTTCTGTTGTTATGTAATTCTGAGGCATTAGGTAGTTAGCCTGTGACTTCCTCCTTATTTTTTCTTTCCTAATTTTCTCCTTTCCTCCCCACCCAGAAAGAATTTTTCATAGATCAGAAACCTGAGAAAGATGAGTATTTTGACATATTTGTTTCTGCTCCCGGAAGACAGATGCAAGAAAAAAAAAAAAGTTTCTTTTTGCTTTTGCTTTTGACAAAACCAAAATCATAAGAAAAATTGCTCTGGTGCTTTCTTGCATTTTTCGAGTATGTGTGTTTCTCATTTTACCTATTTTTTTCCTCTTTTCTTTCTGCATTGGGAAAAGGAGAAAATGAGCAAGGATCAAAAACTAAAATGTGTTTCTCTATAAATTTAAATGAAACTTTCAACATAAAGTGAAATAAAGTAAACAATTTTGGTTTGATGAGAATTTTTCTTCAGAAGAAGTTGTATGGAGGTATTGAATAATTTTTGAGCAGATTTTTACTGTATAAAGTGGCTTTTTGAGCTAATGTTCCAGAGCAGTACAGCTGGCAACAGGCAGTCTCCAGGACACATTTCACCCACACATCTACAGTAGGAACATACTTTATGAGAGCAATTACCAGACATATAACTCTAACATGAAATCACTGCAAATCACAGCACAGCCATTAATTTATGCCAATCAATAATAAGTAACTGTTTAAAGTTCAGCAGGAATTTACCTCAAATAGGAGAGACAGTGTGAGGAAGGAGTACTTTTATTCAAGGAGAGATGACAGATTTACTCATCATATTTTCTGAGTGCAAACAGGATGGCAAGATTACAGCTCCTCACATTTAAAGGACTGTAATAAAGACTGAAACACTGTCTATAGGAAGGAGATGAAATATTATCAGTAGGTCTTAATAAGGTTGCTCTGAAAAAGAACAGATGGTTTTACACAACTGGACTTGCAGCAAAGCTCAGCAAAAGCTGAAAAAAATAATTTTGGCTAGAATTTGTGTAACTTTCCAAATTAATTCACTGTGGCCATGCTTATACTGCTTCTTCATTCATTTCCCATGAACATCAGAGTGATCAAATTTTACCCACACAAATTCCTGCAGAAAGCACATTTTCGACTTGCTTCCTCACATACTCAGCAGTGATGTATTTTAAAGTTGTCTCCAGAGTTTACAGTCTGATACGAAGCTGGCCATGACTTAAGAAAAGCAGACAAAGGCTTCCAAAGCCCATTACCAGAGCTGTGGTGTTGCAGCTTTTCAGCTTATAGGATCTTACGTTACGTCTTGAAATAAGGATCCACAACAATTTTTACACTGTGTGACTGATCACAGAGAAGTAAGAGAAACCCTGCACTTGTCTGCTAAATTTCACATGAAGCAATGTTTGCTAGAGAATCGTGCTTTAGGTATCGTCTGGCTCACTGAGAGGGTTTTTTTTGTTTTGTTTAGCTTTGTTTTAAGATATTGCTCAGCAGACTAATCCGAATTCTCTGCTGTCTTTTGCCAAGCTGTGGTAGCTTGTTCAAGCCCTTCTGTTGATGAAGGCATGCTAATTAGCACAACATACAGCAAAGTGTAGCATAAACTATGAAACCAAGCATAGCTAATTAACAATATGTCAACTGTAAAGTAATCCATAAGAATACAATTCCTTAGAGAGAGAGAGAGACAGCGAGAGACTGAGAAAAGAACAGAATAATTTTCAGTGAGGTGTGCCTTGCAAGGAGATTGCAGTTGTTGAAGAAATGACCAAGAGATGGAGCAAGAAGCAGGGATAAGTCACCAACTAAGGTCTCATCTATAGCTTTATGAGCAAAATCTCATTTGCATGACCTAACCTGGCCAGTCTTCAGGGTGAATCACCTTTCTTTATATATATAACAGGGGCCAGGAGGTTTTTCTGGCATTTGAGACAGAGACAGCAGCCACCATTTTTCATTCCAGAGGAACTGCAGAACAAAGCTGTTCCAGAAGTTTTGCTGATTTGGCAGAGAGATGGGGGGAGGGTGGGAGAAGAGCAGATGTTAACATTACTATTGTGAGACTTTCATCTGTGCAATCAACCACGTACTGAGGATAAGGCACCAGTGAGTAAGAGAGCTGAGGAGAGATGCTATCAGCTGATAAAGAGCCCTCTGGTATATCCTTGTCCTGTCTGGAGTGAGAAATGGAGAATGAAACCTTCATCCCTCTCAGAAGACACTGACACATTTCCCCAGAATGAGCCACGGCTGTCACTCCAAGGGTGATGCAGGCTTTCCAAAACAATGAAAATCATGTGATGAAACAAGAGCCACCGAACTAACTTGTCTGGAATGCTGAGCCTGACCCCAAGGGCTCTTTGTGAACATCACTGGCACATCAGCACCAGGGACCTGCTGGTAATAGCTTTGAACTCTGGAGTGCTGCCCTGATCCAATCTTCTCTTGTTCTTGTCCTCTCTTTCTCCCTCCCCTTCCCTTTAGGGGAAAGGTGGTGGTTGGGTAAATGTCCCCCACCTCCTGAAGAAAACAAGACAGACAGATTTTTCTTCCATCTGCCCTCTGGAGACATGTAACCAACACTTTCAATGTTGTAATGTGCCAGAAGCATGTCAAATGTAGTGTTTGAGCATGGTGCAGCCTCGCATGCTGTGGCTGAGTTAAACTTGGCAAATGTCACACTGGTTTGACACTGGGGGCTGGTTCTTAGCCCTGTGGTCAGCTGCACTCAGCTCCTGTGGTGCCTCAGCATAGGGCAATCCCTTCGGCACCATCACTGCTCCTGATACATTCAAGCCCCATCCAAACTGACCTAAAATTAGGCTGGAGCTAGTGCTGATGAAACAGTGGTCCCCCTCAGAGCACACAGAGCCCAGCGGTGCCCTTCTTTCTGGCTGTTCCAAGAGGTGCAGTGTGGGGCTCTGATGCAGATCAGCACTGCTGCCCTGACTGAACATCTCCAGGTCTCCACCCTGTCACAGGGCAGAAGCCATTTGTCTCTATCATTACCCAGCATTTTCCTCATCCACCTGCAGAGCACCAGGTGTCCTGTAAAGGTTAACATCAGCCCAATAAATCCATGCCTTCATTTCAACAATCCTCCCACATGGCTCTCCACCTCTGAAGGTGCTAAACACTTCAGGAGTGAGGAAGTCATTCAGTTATGTATCTTGGATCTCAAAAGAAAACCCCACATTTAGATATCCTTTCTAAATGGAAAAAGACCCCAGTTCTGCCAAAATCACTATGTCTTACACTTTTACTTTGTGTGAGAGGTGCCAGAGGGTAAAGAAGGGGAGTAGTCATAGAGTTATAGAATGGTTTGGGTTGGAAGGGACCCCAAAGATCGTCTAGTTCCAGCCTCCCACAACATTGGCAGGGACACCTAAAACTAGACTAGGTTGGTCAAAGCACTTTGATACACCCAATGCAGCAAGAACAAAAGCCATCCTCCCCCCCGCCCTCCCAAGCCCCTGCCCCCATCTGTGCTCAGACACTTCTTCTTCTGCCTATTCTGTCTCCAAATCTCAAAAGGATTTTTGTCTCCCACCAGCACGTGGCTCAGCAACAGACAATGATGGAGCTTTGTGCCCTTGCTTTTGTGGTGTGCCTTCAGGACAGGATACACACCTCAACCTGTTTCACACAGACCTGTGGGACCATATGCTGCAGCCACAGCTTCCATCCACTGTGACCCTAGGGTGGATTTCAAACCATAATCTGGGGGTGAAAATACATACATTCCAGCAAGCATTCCAGATCTCACAGAGCTGAGTTCACTGGGAAAAAATCTTGGACCAAGCCAGCATTAAAGGGATCACTTCAAAAAAGAAGGAAAATACAGGCTTAGTGTCAGGAAATATTTGTTAGCAGGGAGCTTTGTTGAAGTGCACAGCTTTCTCCCAAAGGAAGAGATGGAGCTTCCATCACTGCAGTCAGTTAATACTAAACCTGACAAAGCTCTGAAGAATAATTCACTTGTACTAGCTGGAGGGATGTATGGGATAGGATAAGAAGTCTTTTTTCCACTTCTAAATTTCAATTACTCCTCTTTAACCTTCTTTTCCTGTATGCTTGCTCTCCTCAGCTGCTTATTGCAGGAATGGATTTCAGTTAAATGAACACAGAGGAGTGGAAGAGGCACAGAGCTGAGTCTGAATTTCTGTGTGGGCCTGAGTCCAGGAAGAAAACAGCTTCCCAAGGCTGGATAATTAAATTCTAATTTAATTATCAGCTTAGTATCAAACACTTAAATACAACAGCTATCTGTGCATATTGCAGCCTGCTATTTTCAGGGACTATCTGCTTTAAAACTGCAGCTCTAATGCTGTTAGCAGATGGATGTGTGTTATTGCAGTATAGGGAACTGGAAATTCTCCATATACCAAGCTATAAATATTTCTTTGACATTTATTATCCTCACTTGAGTTCAGGTGCTAAAATACTTGGACCAAAGTCATGTTTGTAGCAGAAAAAGTCAGTCTTGGATCTTACCTTGTTGCTGGCTAAATTATTAAGAACAGACAAAGACAGCAAGGAAAGGGAGTTCCTCACTTAGCAGAGGTCATGCAACCTTTGATTCAAATTAGCTGGAGTTTTGACTCGTTTAATGATACTGCTTCCCGAGCACTCCTGCTCAGACAATATAACAGATCACTTCAGGGGGGCTTTTCTTATTCTTTGTCTCTTTCTCTCTCTTTTTTTGTCTTCCTTAGTGTGTGTGCACTAGGATTGCCTTTGCGGTCATGAATCTGAATCCCAGTTTTGCCAGCTGCATTGGATTGTAAACTCCAAGTCATATGAATCTCAATTTTGATTGCCCTAAGGGAAGTGTTGGATTATGTAAACCAGGAGATAATAGCCCTTATAAAATCCCTCCAATAAAATAAAATCAAGGTGTATGTGTCATGGTGGATTAACAGACTTGCCTTTTCCCATTTTTTTTTTTCCTTTTTCAGGCTCCTGGTTGCAGTTGACTAGAAACACATACTGCCACAGGGGGATGGAGAACATACCTTCGTTTGTGAATCACACAGAAATGTGTGATAGCACTTAGGATGCTATGTCAGTTCCCTCTGGAGAAGATTAAACTGGAAAGAAATGGCAAATTGTCTGTGTGACAGCACTCAGAAACTGCTGAGGTAGCAGAGTGGCTATTTGAAACAGGGTGTGAATGTTTTGGTGTGCAACCAAACTGAGTGGCCTGGCTTGGCATTTGTCTGGGACAAAATAATGGCAGTCTGGCCATTCCCAACATGCTGCTCCCCACCACCTGTGGCACCTCTATGGATGGCTGTGACCTTTCTGCTGAGGTGTTTCTTTTTTATGGTAGAACAGAGAATCATCTCTGACAACCAAACATTTTTCACCAGAAAACTCCAACTTGGAGAAAATCCTTGATTTTTGTTTGAAAAATCCAGGACCTGCTGGTTAAGCTCTTCTGCAACCCCCAGGCAGTTAGAGACTTTGGGACCTAGATCACCAGTATTTACCAAATTACCCCTGTGGCCCATATGATCTGTATTGCCTGTGGTACCCCAGTATGAGAAGGAGAAGCTCCTGTCTCCAAGAGGATCATGATGGATTTTATAAAGTGAGTCACAGATGGGCTGTTCTTTTAATGGTGACCAGAGAGACCAAACAGCAGCATTAGGGAGGGTATATCAAGCAGCCTAAAGAGCTGGAGTGGTGATCCCCAAAAACTGGATGCCTGATCCAACAGGTGCTTCTGCATCCTCAGGTCTAGGCTGCAGAGCTGACACCCCAATCTGAGGAAAGTCCAAGTCTGCCAGTCCTGGGCCATGGGCTGCAGATGACATCAGTGAGGAGGTGAAGCTCCATGGTAGCCTGCAAGGGCAGGTCAATATTCAGCTGAAAGAAAATGACACATTTTTATTAATTAAAAAGGGAAAAAAGTGGCAGGACATTTTGTCCCACACAATATCTCAGCTTCTCAAATCCTGTGGGTATTTTTTCTTCCTCTTTTGGGGCTGGAAGATGTCAACATCCACAGCAACAGTTCTGTCTGTCCATTCTATGGGTTACTTTCAAGACACTTCTGCCAATACTGAATCATCCAGACAGCAATTTGCTGACAGCATGGTTCAATCAGTGGTCAGGCTGCCTCTGCCCCATCTCATAGACAAGACAAAAAAATGGCAAGAATGGCACCACTGGCATCACAAATAAAATCTGAAGAACTAAATAATTCTGCCTCCTGCCACTGCCCAGCACTGGAAGCTCAGGTGTTGGTGATAGAGCTACCAAATTTGGCCCTCCTCAGGGACATGATTGTGCTGCAGGAACGGGACAGGAACATGTTGGCATAGGAGGAACACAGACAGAGTTAAGTGTCCCTAAAGGACAAATCCAGATGTCAGTGCTTTAAAGTGTGACCATGTTTATAAATCTGGTATAAAATAAAAAATTGTTTAGAGGGGGGTTGATAATACTTCTAGCACAAAGAGGTTGTTGAATCTAGTTAACAAAGGAAAAGTAAGATCAAGACCAAAAGAACCAAGTAAGAAATGCCTCTGTAAAGCCCTGCAAATAATTAACCTTGGCAAGAAAATACCTTAGGATATGGTAAATTCCGCATGACCTGAGTCTTAAAAATCAAGAGTAGCCTGCTTTTTTGGGATTTTTTTGTAAGATGTTTTGTTCAGCTACAAGAAGTAGTTGAAGTTAAGGCAAGATTTACTTGGTGACACTATTTGGCATGTGTTATCTGGGAGGCCAGGCCAGAAAAGATGATAATTGAAGTCCTTTCTGGCTTTGCAATCCATTCAATTACTAACATGAGAACAGAGACCTTGAGCTTGACCACACTGCTAGTGGGTGAAGCAACTTCTCAAGGTGTGGACAGACCCCCCAAAAGCAGTGATCACCCTGTTCTACAGGGTTCAGGTTAAGTTGGTTTATTCACCCATAAGGAATGCATGTTGCACTTTGCAGTCCGAGCACCTTTGCTGGTGTTGAGGGGTGAGACAGTTCTGTAGGTTAAAAACCCGCATTTGCACACTTGTGTTATTTATGGCTACTGACATGTCAACATTTATTCTGAGCGGTGCTTTCTCAACTCTAGGAATAGTTTGATGATTTCTTTTACCAGACTCCTGCTGGCCATCTAAACTTCATAGATAAAGGCTGGAAGCTGTCTTGTGGGACATATTGCTTGAGAAAATGGGACACCCTTAGAAAAAGTTGGAAAGAGTCTTGACTTTTTGACCCCTGGAAAAGGTGGACCCTTTCTACTAAAACTTCACCATGAAACTTCAGAGAAATATCCATCATTAGCTGCTCATTCTTCTCTTTAGAGTCCCCAGTTCCTATTTTGAACTCATGCCAATCTTCCTGAGAGACCACTTGTCCTATAAGAATCTCTGATTCTCTCAAATTGGGTCCTTCCCAATTTGGAGTATGTGTTCCCATCTCCCTTGGTCCTGACTAGTCATCTCCAACCCCACCCTGGGCTGCATCCAAAGCAACCAGCAGGGTGAGGGAGGTGATTCTGCTGCTCTGCTCTGCTCTGCTCTGATCTGATCTGCTCTGCTCTGCTCTGCTCTGCTCTGCTCTGCTCTGATCTGATCTGCTCTGCTCTGCTCTGCTCTGCTCTGCTCTGCTCTGATCTGCTCTGCTCTGCAAGACCCAGCCTGGAACACTGCATCCAGCTCTGGGGCCCACAGCACAGGAAGGACACCGACCTGTTGGAGTGAGTCCGGTTGAGGGCACCAAGATGATCAAAGGGATGGAGCAGCTCTCCTATGAGGAAAGGCTGAGAAAATTTGGTTTGTTCAGCCTGGAAAGGAAAAGGCTTTGAGGTGACTTAGTTGTGGCCTTCCAGTGCCTGAAGGGAGCCTACAAGAAAGAGAGATTTTTTACAAGAGCATGTTGTGATAGGACCAAGGGGAATGGATCTAAACTAGAAGAGATTAAGTTTAGACTAGCTATTAGGAAAAATCCTATACTGTGGGGGTGGTGGAATAGGTTTCCCAGAGAAGCTGTGGCTGCCCAGTCCCTGGAGGTGTTCAGGGCCAGTCTGGATGGAGCTCTGAACATCCTGATCTAGTTGCACAAGAAGGGAAGGTGTCCCTGCCCATGGCAGGGCAGTTGGAAATAGATGACCTTTAAAGTCCTTTCCAACCCAAAAAATTCTATGATTCTATGCTCTAAGATTCCATGATTTCCTAAGATGCTTGCTCCCAATCCCATCCCCGCATCACTGCAGCTCAGGGGATGCAGGAGGAAGAGGACCTCTTCTACAGAACCATCAGGAAAAACAGAAGAACTTATTCCAAACATGGGTCCCAAACTTCTTTTGTGGTCAGCAAGTTGCCTTTCACTTATAAGTAGTTGGAGCTCAGTTCTCAACACAGACCACATTTGAAGGTGTATCAATCTTGGTCCAATACTGGTGCTAGAACTTTAACAGTATCTGCTCCTATCCTGGGAGAGAAGTGTTTTATTTCTCTTGACATTCCTCCAAACTGAAAAAGGCTATAATCCTAAAGCAGAAGGAGTTTAGGTCTGGGGTTAAATTAATAGCTGGAAAATGATGCAAAATTATTTTACTGGTCCAATAAGTTTCTTTTGAAAGAAAAATGTCTTCATTATTCCCACAGTTGTCTCCATCACCTTCTAACTACATCTACTGTCTGAACAGGAACTCCTGGCAGTTCACAGAAGGGTCAGATGAAGGAAGGAAATGGGCAATGATTAGGTCAACAAAGGCTCCAGTTTATTAACAGCTACAGGTGACCAAAAGAATAGCAGAGAGTGAAGCAGTCTTTATCATGCAAGTAACCAAGACATTTTCACTTGATTGACGTACAGATTGCACTGTCAAGACATGAACACATCCTGAAATCTACTGTGATTCCATGGCATGTACAAAGACTGGTAAGAAAGCAAGCAATGAGGTACAGAGAAATGAAATGAAGGAGGCAAAGAATGGTGTGCTCTTCTATTTCTAACCTCTGTAAATCTGAGATTTTTTTTAAAAAAAATATGACTCTTTTTTGCTTTAAGCTAACCATATAAAAAATGTGGAAACTCTCACTGAGAGCATCCTTTTGAAACCTGTGGAATCTGTTCTCTGGGCATAATGCTGTCCAACTGTATCAGGGTTTTTTCTTTCTGAACGTATTCAGCTGACTCTGTAAAGTGTGGGGCTTTAAAATCCCTCCTATGGGGAGATCTGCAGCTACACAGCCTCCCTGTGCCTACAGGGAACTACTGGGGGAAAGTATCTGAGAAACCATGTGCACAATCCAAACGATTCAGCACTGACCTTCTAGTGTAGTGTTTATTAGCTCTTAACTATTAGCATTTGCTCAGTGTGCTTCATTGGGTGAGACTGACATAATCCAAGAGCGTGGTGTGGCATCTGGATGATGTTATCACACATACTCTTGCGTGCGCAATCACATTCATCCACAGCTGCGTGTGTGTGTGTGTGTGTGTGCACACGTAGAGATATACAAGCACAGCTCAAAATGGGCAGCCCTGGGAGGCTTTTCTTTTTCTAATGTTGTGGGTGACAAACTGGACAGGAGGAGTGGAATCAAAGCCTTTCTCTCCTCTCTTCTTGGAAAGGGCAACTTACTTGCAGCACTAGCCACAGAAAGATACAGGAGAAATACACAAGAAATATAGAAGGAAAAAATTTTGTGGAGCTGGAGGGTGTCAACTGGAGGGTGTGTTTCTGGTCAGGCTTCAAAGGCAGCAGCCTCTGACTTTCCACACTGAGATGGAAGAAGCCCTTTTATGCTGGTCTCTGCTGGACAGTGAACTGACTAGTGATTTACTCCTGGGCATGACCACGTGTCTCCAGGTACAGCCCTTTGTCCCTTCATATAGGGCACCACAAACTGAGATGATAATCTGCTAATTGCCTTTTCTGACATTTCACTTGCCTTGAGAGGCTAATGTTACATGGGAATATTGCAGCCAGAGCTAGAAAGAACACCTACATTAAATGTTGCTCTGATCTTCCTATGACACTTTTCTTCTCTCTCTCTTAATGAACTGTGCTGAACCTGGGTCACTGTTGGAGTTGGTGGAACAGATTTCTGCCCCCCAAGGGTGCTGTTCAGGTTCATTTGTCCCAGGAAAGCAACTAGGCAGAAAAATACTGTTTCATCCCTGGTGTGAATTTATGACGGGATTTTCACCAAGAATTTGATGCTTCAAAACTTAGAAATCAGCAGTGGTTGGAGCTCAGATGGAGGGGTAGATACAGGCCTGGGGAAGAGAGAGAGGTTGAGAGAGGATACTAGAGACAGAAGGGGAGGCTGGGGCTAAAGGAAGCAGCTGTTGCATGGAAACTGAGATGAGGAGGTGGAGATAAGGAGTTGAAAGTAGGGGAGGATGGGAACAGGACAAGGCCAGGCTGGAGTGTCACGAAAAACCTGGAAGGGGAAAAGAAAACAAGTGCTTGCCATGTTTTGACCCAGGAAAATGTTGTTCCCTGTGGAGACACAGGCACTGCTGTGCGTGGAGTCCTGGGCCCTGCCAACCTCCCAGCTGCTCTGGAAGGGGCTGGGTGGACACCTCAGCACCACTGTCCCTGAGGTGGGAGTAGGGGACCCTGGCACCTCAGGGCAAGGCAGGGGGACCCTGAGAACTCGGGGACCCAAATTTCTCAGGTGAGGTCCAGCCAGGATTCCTGGGTCATCTGCTGTTAGAAAATTGGTGCAGCCCTCCTGGGCCTGTTTGCCTCCTTGTCCCTCGGTCCATATATAAAAATGACCACTTTTGGGGCCATTTTTGTGCTGCTCCCTCAAGAGGAGGAGGCAGGGAGGGCTATGGAGATGTGTGTGCCTTTCTGAGGAAAAACCACCACCACTGACTCCAGCATGTATTGGTATTACTCAACCATTTTTTCATTGCTATGAAAATCCTGAAAAATCTAAATGCTTCATTCAAACCCCTTGAAAAGGAAATATTTTGATTTTCTTCGTGTGGATTTACATCTGTTCTAGTTTGAATCAGAATTATTAATATGTCACATGAAAAACAAAAACCAGAATAAAACCACTTTGCTTGACCCCCGTGACTCTTTTACGTTTCTGAGAGCCACGAGCAAAGGAAGCAGTCATCCTGATAGTCCATGTGAGAGTAGTTATTGCCTCCCATAAAGAAATTCCCAAGTTGTTTTTATTTAAAGTTTGGTCTTTAAAAAACTGGGGAAAAAAAATTTGAAAAATTTCCTCGAAAATTACATTAAAAGATCATTTTGGTTGTAAAACCAAACACTTAATATTTAGGAGGGACCAAAATTAAGATACCCACGAAATTTAAGTTCAGTCCTCTTGTATACACATGCTATAAAAATGAATCAGGAACACAACCATTTTTCTCTCCAGGATCCCCACCTCATGCAATTTGCAAATGGATGGTGCCTTGGCCATGACAGGGGGTTGAACCATGAAAAAAGCTGTTTTCTACCAGATTTTGAACAACTGCTGAAGAAGACAGAACCTTCAAAGTAAGTTTGACTCTCAGTGAAAAAAAGAAGAGAGGCTGAAAGAGGGAGAGAGGATCGTTCTATGGGTTAGACAATTGAAAGCCATTCTGAGTGAGCTGGAGCCCAGCCTTGCTTTTGCCTCAGAACCTCAGAGCAGTGCCTGTCAAATCACTCCAGCTGGGATTTTGGGTGGTGGTCGGCAGTGTGCGCTGCTCCCTGCTCTGCGTGCCAAGGATGAGAGACCAAACCCACAGCTCAGAGCTGAGCTCTGGGTCACTGGAGCTCTCCTCTGAAGGTGAGGGTGTGCCATCAGAGCAGTCACTTATTTATTTGGTTATTTATTTAATATTAGGCTTTCAGACTGGTCCCTTGGGTGTATCAGGAAGCATGTTGCACAAAAAGCCTCCGTATGGTCTGACAGCTTTGCCTTCAGACACAGGGCTGAGGAGAGATTGGTAACACAGGGCCAGGGAGTGCACACTGAACAGGGAGGAGGATTTGAAAAAACACTGAAAAGCTTGTCAGCAGCTGAACACCATGCTCTCAGTGAGGGGCATCTCTGCAAAGAAGATGATGTGATCTCACAATAAAAGACTGCAGCACCTTAATTGAGGAATTTCTTAACTTTTGATGCCAGACTCCGCAATTTTAGTATTTTTATAATCAATTTAACTTACGGTGGCAAATCAGTGTAGCTCATTTCTAAAGCATGTTAAGAATGTCCACATGTTCAGCTGAATCAGTGACAAATCATATGGCTTTTTGTATGGAGAGACCCTTGGATTAAATTCCTTATGGCCATCAGTTTTGTTGAGCTGCAAAAGAGTCACATAAGGTTTTATAATAGTTTAGATTCATAATTGTTTTAAACCAGTTTATTCTAAGCTGGTACTAACTTCTCACAAACATGTGAGATGTGAGAAAATCTCTGTGGAGATTTTGTGGGAGATTTCCAAAGGCACAGAAAGCAGTTCAAGCATTTAACTCTGTGTGAGCGAGCAGCACACAAGGTTCATAGACAGGCTGACCTTTTCTCACTTCTTCTGCTCACAGCAGATCCGTCTGTAATTGCTCAGCTGTTCTCAAACTGTGTTAGATCTACTTGTTTCATCATATTATCTTCAGGAGGAAAGCATTTGGGGAGCCATTTATTAACACAAAATTGCCTCTACTGTAGAAAAGTTTCACCTTAGACACATTTCTCAAACATGAAGGAATCTCTGCCATCATGAACCTATTTTAGCTGTCTCTTCTCTAATTGCTGCTCTGTATATCTTCCTTTTCCTCTCTTTCCTTTCCCTAATGTTCTCTTTGTTTTTAATTGATGACGCCAGCCCAGCCATCTGGAAAGAGGAGCAAGAGGAAGAATTTACAGAGGAATAAAATTTGGGTGCTTCTTCCCATGCAGTTCTCACCTCAGTAGGACTCAGCTTGCAGAGGGACATCTGAGGCACAGAGGAGGCCAGCACAGCCGAGTAGTGGCACATCACCTGGCTTCCAGATGCCCACTCCAAGCCACACAGCAGGCAGCAGTGGGTGCCTCAGTTCATGTCTTTGGAAATTAATTTCCTATTACTTCCAGAATTATTTATTTCCCAGTTTAGGCATATGCACAGTGCATGCCCAAACATGCATGGGTGCACGTACACACACACACACACACACACACACACACACACAAACTCACTTTCCTTTGCCAGTTTAATGATGCCCAAAGAGTTTCCTTACTATATGTTGTCATTCCCTAGTGCTGGCATTACCAGATCTTGCCTCTGACATGGGGCTTTCCATACCATGGTTTCAATCCCTATGTTCCTTATTGCCCAGAACACTGCTAGTCCTGTGTTTTCCCACCTCTCTTCATTGCCTACTAAGAACACCCATGCAGCCTCTTCTGCTCCTCTCCTGTCACTGCTCCAGGCTGAAACTGCCCAGCCAGTGCAGTGCAGGTACCCTGACACCTGCCAGTCCCACTGGGGTGCTGGCAGCTGGTGGCACTCTGGGGTTTTGGGGGGGTGGCTGCTCCATACTCATTTCCATTTACCTTTGAGCATAAGTGGAAGTGAACCTGCATTCCTCAATTCACAATGAACCATGCTCAGCAGCATGGGGAGTGCACAGGGCAGAGCACTCCAGCTGGAAAAAATGAGTTGCAACCACACTTCTTAATGCAAAAGATTCCAAATCCAGGTATGACTGAAGGTCTGGCATTACAATGGGATGAGTTTTAGTGGGTTGAGTTCAAGGGTTTGGTCTGGCACTATGCAGTCCCATGTGCCATCTTTTCAGGTACTTTTATGGTGCAGTGGATTACAAGGAGGGAGGCTATATCTGCGAAAATATTCACAGGCAATACTCTCCAAGGAGAAAAAAACTATTTATAATTGCTAAATTATGTGCTCTTCAAAGGCAACAATATTCTCTGCAGCTAGGAAAAAGACTCAGCTGTGCTGTGGACAGTGTACTCAGTACCCAGACATAAGGATGAAATTTGCTAATGACAGGAAAATGGCTCTCCTGAGGCCACAGTCCCCTTTTTGTATTACACCGTGGGGGATGATTTCATTTCAATGCATGACAGGTCCCACAAAGGGAATGATGCTATTAACTTCTGAACCAAAATTAATATAATCATATGAATAAAACACATAGTTTCCTGCCTGCACAGTGCATAAAGCTGAAAATTAAAAAAGTCTCACTCATTCTTTATTTTACATTTAAAAGACCTTGAAACCTACATGCTTTCCTCTTCCATCTTCTCTCTTTGTACCCATCTCTGCACACAGAGTCACACAGAGTCAGAGTCAGAGTTTAGAAACTTAGAGCTATGTTTCTTATAGCTAAACATAAGTAGCCCTTGCATAAAGTTAGTGTAGTGATGAACCAGGCAAATTAAACAAATTGAATTACTTTTCAACCTTTTAAATGGCTTCCTGAATTGATTATACTGATGTAAGCTTTGAGTGTAGAAGTGGTCCATCTACCAGCATTTCACTTGCTCTTCCAGGCCAGAAGAGCAGAGCAGCCTCTCAGTCTTAAGCAGATTTGCCTTCAGATAGAGTTCTTCCAGAGTCCTTATTCCCATTACAGAGTAAATAAAAAAATTAAAATCAATCAATCACTTCAGAGAAAATCTGATGTCTTAATGTCTCCAAGTTGCCTTTGGAGATGCACGTTCAAAAAGTCTACTTCTCACACTGATTTCAAATATTCACCAGTTATTTTTGTCTCAGTCTGTTTCTTTAAAAAAATATACACAAATTGCATACATCCTGGCTGTACAATTCACTTTAAATATTTGAGTTTTCTGTGTAAATCTTTACTGGCATATCCTGGGAAAAAAGCATGAACTCATTTACTAGTGTCATTCTTCAAGCTGTGCAACCTATTCACCTTTCAGCTGGGCACATAAGTTTGTTATCTGGAGGCAAAGAAGTTTTTATTTTCTGATTAAAGGACACTGGCACCTTGCACTTCCTTGAGCTCTGGGGAAAACCACACAGAGGAATTAATTCCCATTTGTGTGGTATCATATGGCTCTGGTACCGCATCCGGGGCCTTAACATGTTACACTTGGCTGTTCCCCTTCCAAACCATCCTCCTGAAGTCAGATGAAAACATTTGGACAATTTAAAGGTTCCTGGGAAGCCCTCTTCAAAACAAACAGATAATGCAGAGAATTGAATTTGTGGTCATCTGAAAATTGGCCAGATTGACATCTGTTAACCTTTTGGAAGGTGCATGGAGAATTATGAAGACCTAACGGCACTGCACTGAAATGCTTTCCTTCAAGCATAGACTCAGGGAGATCTCAGGGACCTATTGTCACTGTTCAGATGCCAAAATTAGGAAAGCAGAACTTCCAGAAAAGTGTTTTTGGTCTCTTTGAGGCTATTGATATTTATCTTTTGAAGTTCTTTCTTTCAATTTGCTGCAATTAGTGCACAAACAGAGATGCTGCTTTACATTGTAAGTGACATCATGAGTGCACAGTACCCATCTGGTTGGTGTGGAGTAGTTCTGTGAAGAATTCAGAGTCTAACTTTCAAGTGTATTTTCTGGTAGGATTAACAGCAACTATGAAAAAAACTTTTAACTTCTTTCTGTGGAAATTTATGGGTTTTGTTTTATTCTGATAATGTAGTTCTGATTTTCCGTGGAATGAGCAGAGAATCTGTACACTGTGCCTAATTAAAGCCAAGAAGAAGGATCTTGCACAGTGCTTACTCTACTTTCTTCTGGCAGATGTGCCAGTCTGAATGCCTTAGGTGCAACCCTCAGTGTTGCTAGCAGCAAATACACTTGGAATAGCAGAGGGGAGAATTTTCCTTTCTGGATCAGGAAATAGTCATGGGTCACTGCTGAGAAGATATAATAAGCCATTTTAGAGTCATTGATAGGCTTCTGCTTATCACTATCTCAAATATCCATCATAAAGTGTACCAGTCCAGGAGCACAACCCTTTTAACCCACCCTGCAGAGTGAGAACATCACCATCACCACGTGCAGCTTTACCAGTAGTTAGGGAGAAGCATTTATCTAGCAAAACTTCATTATCTTTGTCCATAGCCATGTGAGGAATGGGACAAAGAGACTAAAACACTCACCAGTGGACTTGTGCACAAAGTAAATCTCAGTGAAACTATAACCTTCTTTGGTCCTGTTTGGTTGGTTGGTTGGTTTTTTATCTTTCTTTTCTCTCCAGTCTATCTTCCATTGTAATTTCCACTGTCAAGTGTTCAAACCTAAAATGCAAGCCACAGGTGCAAAGGCTCAGTACCCATTTTTTTTTTTTTTTCAGCTCTACTGCAGAAACCACCACCAAAATCCACTGTAAGTGAAAAAAGCCAAATTAGTTTTTTCCTCACCTAGATTGACTGTGTTGGTCAGCAGTTGCTGAGACTAGCCAGGCTGTTTTAAGGTAAGCTACTCTAAATTAGGAGCTGTTTTAAGAATCTAGCTTGGCTTATTCTCTGTTATATTAACACTTCAACATACTCCATATGCTTACAAGATGGGTGTGAGAGAAGAAGAGAAACACAGCTGGCCCAGAGTGGGAAGAATGTAAGTTTAAACAACCTCACCCCTTCCCAAATGTCTTTCTGGCAGCACTTTGTGACTTTCTGGATATTTTCAGTTCTCGCTTTCCTTTACAAAAGCTCATCATACCCAATTTAATTTTTTTATAATAAAAAAATGAACTGAGAATTGTTGCCAGCCCCCTTTACTGCTGCTGAAAGTGCACTGGTATTCAAGATTAAAAAGAGAAAGAAAGGGCCTGTAAGAAGCTCTAGGAAGGGAAACATTATCCATTATATTTAAATGTGAAGATGCTAAAAGTTGCAAAGGAAAGACGTTCTCATCTATCTCCTGTTTTAATAGTTTCTTTTGATCCTTTTCCTTGCAGCTATTTATTTGAATACAAATGTTTTATTACTTAAAACCTTGGACTTTTTTCTTTTGCAAAGGATATAAAGAGCCAAATTTAGGAATATATTCCAGAAGTCATTGCAATAGTTTGCACAATTTCTTGCCATGTGATCTTAAATTACATGCCCCAGAAAGCATATCCTTCCATGGCTCATTGCTAATTTCTTCCTTGGCCCGAGACAGGCCAGCTTGCAGTTTCTTATGATGCTTTAATCCACCCAGCCCATGAAGCTGGAGGCACAATGGGTGCCACACTCAGGAAGGTTCAGCCTCAGTGACTTGGAGCCAGATTACAGCCAACATTATTTTGCCATGCAATTTAAGTTGTTCCCAGTGGTGTCCTAGGAAGCAGACGAGAAGGGGATGTGGTGTCCTTCCAAACTCCACCTATTGAAATAAATCCCAAGCATGCACCTAAACAAGAGCAGCTCACAGCAGATTTTATAGAGATTTAGGGTATGACGTGTGCTCTCTGGGATCCCATCAGCTCAGCTTTCACTGGATATGCCCAGGGGCTCTTGACCTCGGCTCCTTTTTGACTAGGGGTAGAAACATAAGATGCAGTACCTCCCAAAAGCCACCAATTAATGGCTCAGTAAACTGTGCAGTTCTGCAACTCTCCATCTTCTTTTCACATGAGTAATGATATCACTGACAATCACGACATTTAAATACCCCTACTTAATGTAAGGTATTATTTTGCTGGACTGAAGGAGGTAATCTACCTTTCCAAGCTGCCTACTGACTCCTGTGGGTATCTCCTGCTTCGGTGTTTTCTTGACAACAAGAGTGTTGCTTTCCTTTCACAGGCTGAGATGATGTGGAGCAGAACAAGACAGATGCGGTGCACTGTAATCTGTTTCTTGCAAAACATTAAAGCACCCATCCCTCACCTTGCTTTTGTCTCTTCTGGCTGACCCTTTCCATGCTGTGTGCAGAAAAAGCAGTGCAGGTTCCAGTCACAGGTTGTGGCCTGTCCTCCCATGCCTTGATAAATAGTCAGACTTCTTGTCTCCAGTTCTGCTGCCCCTCTTCTAAATGTGCAGGTTAGAAGGTGTTAATTCAGGATTCCTTTGAGCTTTCTTCAACCAAGGAGACTGTAAAACAAGTGTGAAACATTTTTTATATATCCAGAATGGAGCAAACCTTCATCAGAGATGAATTTCACCAGGCTAAATTTCAGTTTAAAACAAAAGTCAGCTCTTTATCTGGGCTTGGATCCAGCCCAGAGGCATCTCCTTTTTTAAGGAACAATGAATACAAAGGGTCTGGCATGCACCTGAAACCTGGTACTTTCTATCAAGATGGGGTTTCAGGAAATAACTATGGGGGCTCTTCTTGCCCTCAGTAATTCCCTATGCTTGTTACAGGGTTTCATATTTGGGTGAGGGCTACGAAAGATTATGGACAACTTGAAACACTGAAGTCAGAAGTGCCTCAGGCACCAATTTTCCCCTCCAACTAATCCATCATCCCTGCTGTGATTTCAGGAAAGTGATATAGTAACCTGTCTCTTTAGAAGAAAGGATGGCCCACTGCTGTCTTTTATATTCTGTTGAATTATAACACTTTCCTTTTTCATCTCCCTTTCATCACAGACTTAAGTGTTTTTCTTTCTGTGTATACAACTGTGCCGGTTTCTCATTCATTATCTACACAGGGATGGACACACTGATCCCATATGCAATCCTTCCTCTCTGCTCCCATAGGACTTTCTGGGGAGTGAAGTTTTTCTAATTTGGAACAGATTCCCAATTCCTTACCAGAACCTTATCAACAAATGCATCTGATCTCACCACAGACAGGAATTTCATGCAAAAAATGCAGCCTTCACCCTCATTTCCAGCCACCCACAGCAGCAGACATCACACTATCGTCCAGCAGCATATTCAAGAGTTAGAGACACTCAGTGAAGGATGAGAGGTCAGTTTTTCTGGTTCTTCACTTTGCATGTGGTCAAAAAAATCCCATCAAAATCTAGGTATGGGCTCAATTTCAGTAGCTTTAATGTGTGGTTCATATTGGGCAGGGGTTTCTACCCTGACTAAGAGGTACCAAATATCTCACATTGTGACACCACATTTAAAGATCTTATCAGAGGTGTATGGTAAGATTTTATGGGTAATTCATAAAAGATTTGATTTAAATGTGTCCTGCTCCTTGGTCAAGTAATTACTGAATCTTTGCTCATGCATGGTCATTTTGTGTAGTCTCAAGAGGAAAGCAAAGGCATGGGGAGTGAAGCATTTTTTCATTCAGAATGTACAAAACAGATTTACTTGTCAGGCAACAGGATTACAGTGAACTTGCAGGTATGTCAGATGGATTTTCTGAGTTTTGCAAGTTGCTGGCAAGGTGCCCTCCAGTCAGCTGGCTCCCTTTCTCTTATTAAATCCACAGGTTGATGTTTTGAGGCTCCTTTAAATTCAGAGGAGTGCCTGTCCCAGCTCTTGTGTGAAAGTGCTTGGTGAGGATTCCTCAGAAGGGTCAGACCTACTGAAGTCACAGAGTGACAATGAAAACAGAGCCACAGTCATGAAAAACTGCACAGCAGAAGGCATCACCAAGAACTTCTTTCTCAGTTTGTGCCCCTCTGCGCTCTGTTTCCCTGTCAGAGGTTGCTGCCTGTCGTGTAAAGCACCCATAGAAATGGATCAGGAGGATAAAGTATGGAGGTGTGGGAATACAGGCGTATATGTGATGCTTCAGTAGTTGTTCTGAGGTATGCATCTATTCCCCAACTTATTTGATCAACCCTGCCTATAAATAGGCCTAATGAGGTCACTATTCCTAAATTTTATTTATTTGATGAACAGGCATCAGGAAAAGAATGTGGTTCTAGTTTGGAAGTGTCTCTCTGTTCTTCTCAGTTCCAGTTGCTTAACAGTAGAAACCTGGCATGACCTGCACTTCACCTAACTTATATAATGCAGCTACCTCCACGTGGGCCATCAACTCTGGTGCTGTTCATGCCCTATTTTGGATAATTTTTTTCTTCCTTAAACTACAAAGGGAGTCCAAACAGCTGAAGAAACCTGTACTGTTCACTTCTCAGCTTAGTGGGTGACAGACTCCATGCCTTCAGCCTGGAACTCAAGTCCTGATTTTCACTGCCCAGTGCAAAAGAATTTTGCAGGAACAGAAACAGGCCATGGTCTTTTGAGACAGCTTCTTCACATACTGGATAAACCCTTCTTCTAACACTGGCAGTCACTTCTTTTGGTTGAGCACAAAGACATTTTCTTCTCCCGGGCAGTCTCTCCCTTTACAACTGTTGATATGTAACACTGCAATAACCTCTGCTGTTCCCTTCTCACTATCCCATTCCCAGATGCTTATATCATGCATTGAATCTCTGTTTTTAAAGACCATTTCATGTGCTACCATTTATTTGCATTCCTTAAGTTCTGTTGTAGAATAGGTTTGTGTGTTTTGCACTGTTTTGGGTACTTTTCTTACTCCTCTCTTCAGTAAAAACTCTTGAAAGTTTTGCTTGTCCAACAGCTTTGCTGATAACTCTGGGATTTTATAAATCGAACTCCCATACTCTCAGTAAAGACTCACATATCATGTCTAGAGCTGTGTGTCTGTGGCATATTCTTTAATGCTTTCCTGCACCTGTTAGATTCTCATGAGAAAAATGAATTTTTCATAAGATGATGCATTCTTCTGGTGGATACAATAGGTTTCAGTTTGTGCAATGATCCTATCAATTTCTGTGCAGCTGTGAGCACGATCTAGATGTAACTGAAGATATATATACAGGACATTTGCAACAACTACAGTAAAAATAAGACTTATTTTTCAATTAAGAATATTTGCAAGCAAAAAATTTTTGGCACTGTTCATCACCGCTGTTGTTCTTCCAAATAGACAAAGGAAAAAAAATCCTATTGAAAATGGTACAAGGATCCCACAAAACAAAAAGCTTAATTCAGGATTCAATTTCATGCTGTCTGGGCTCGTTAGCTGCGCTCCGTATGTTGTCCTCATCAGATACTGGGCAGGTACATTTCATGGGAAAACAAATGTCCCTTGTATCTGCACTTCAAATGATTTTCATTTTTAGGTGGCTTTAAGGAGCAAGAATGAGACCCTGCTGTTAAAATGTGTAATCCAGACCTCTGGCCAAGACCACTGGCATTTGTGTGCTCTGGCACGTAGAGGCGCAGCCACCAAGCTGATGGAAGCTGCAGAGGCTCTCTTCCAAGACTCCTGACTGCCTGAGAGGATGCAAAGGGAGAGGAGCAGGGGGCAGGGTGTCTATTTATTGCATCCCACAGTTCCTGCATCACTGCATGATTCCAAAGCAGTGAGTTCAGCTGCATGTGGCAGGTCTGGATTTGGAGCCCCACAGAATGGAGATTTCTGTTCATCCACAGTGCAAGAATATCTGCCAAGGTTTCTCCCAATGCTCTGCAAACCAGACTTGCTTCTGGCTGACAGAAACCCCCCTCCCCCTGTCCCATGAGGACATCTCACAGAAGGCCTGTCTAGTCAGCTGGTGCAGCAGCAGCACAGGAGCATTTTGCCATCTGCTGTGCTTTGCCAGCTGAGCTGCTCAGACTGTTTCTGGGAACAGGTGCCTTTTGCCAGCCCTATCTGTTGCTTCTATCCTCAGCTTGCCTTGGCAGGATGATGAGCAGAGAGGTACAAACCTGCTGAGACCTCTTCTTCCCCCCCTGAGGACCAGAAGTGTGTGCACTCCTGACACCCTCCAGGTGTGGACCACATGGTCCCAGCCCACGTGTTTCATCTTCGGTGGCCCCAGTCTCATCTTCCTGAAGAAATATAGCTATTCTCAAAAGAGAGGGGACTCCTCCTGTGGAACTGGTCCAATATTAATCAGTCAGTACATGGGGATTTTCAAAGTAGGTATATAGGCAAGTGAACCACACCATTTTGCCCCATTCAGGGATGTGAATCCTCTTTGCTCCTTTCTGTCACCTTCTGTTTACTGTCCCATCTCCTTGGTCCCTAAAATTTATGCAAGGATGATTTCAAATCATGTCAGAGGGCCATGAAATGAATTTCCTCATGCAGCAGATTTCAGGATTTTTAGCAATGACATCAGAGGCCATCTGGAAAGGCCAGCAGCAGCCACATATCATCCCAGAACACACACATACCCAACACCTCCTTCCTATGTGGAAAAATGCAATCAAGTCTTCCTGGCTCAATGGAGTTGTAAATGTCCTTTAAATCTGTCACTTTAATGTCCTCCTTGGAAGATGCAGAATGAGGAGGTAGTTTTTTTTCCTTATGGCTCTTTATATTATAAACCAGTGGAATTCAAAGTACTCCATGGATTTGTTACAGGAGTTCTTTGAAAATATTTGGTTCTGGCAGGAGCAGCAATAAAGTTTTGAACTGTGTTTCCTTCTGACATTCAGGAGAGTCAGAAGTCAACCTGGCTGCGAGCAGCTGAGACAAGATAAATCTTTTGTGGCAGTAGACTAGCAAAGCCAGGCGCGCTCTGTAGGGAAGGCTTTATTCTCTCAAAGCACGTGTAGGAAAGGTGTAAAAATCAGATTTTCCATCCCAGGGCAAAACTTCATGCTGGGAGGACAGGACTACAGTGCCTGCTGCCTGTGGAATATTTTCAAATCTGTAAAATAATTTCTAAAAAAAATTACAATTGTAGAGGGGTTAGCCATCCTCACAGTCACATAATACCTCTCCAAAATTGTGTCAGCACAACCAGGGGTAGTCAAACCCAGTGTTGCTGTACCCCAGGGCACCAGTGTTTTAAGCACCTTTCCTGAGCATTGGAACTACAATGGTTTATTATACTGAGTTAAACAGAGAACTGCATGCAATGAGGAGAACAGCACAACGGGACAAACAGCACACAACACATGGAACAGCCAGCAAGCACAACGTGGAAATCATCACATAAGAAAGGTGCTGTAATGGGAAAACCAGGTATTTTGATGTTGACAACTTCAGACAAGCATTTTTTTCAGTTCAATTATTACATGAAAAAATATTTTTTATTACATAAAAAAGTTACACTACATTCATTTTTTTATTTTTTTGCATTTAATACTTTTTCCCCCACTGGCTATTTATTTCTTCGGTCCAGGTTTTTCTTTCTTTTTTCCTTTAATTTCTTATTCCTCCACAGTTCATTTTAGCATAGTGGCATGCTTGACTGGTGTACCTGGCAGCCATAAAACATTCCAGGTCTGTATTTATGAAAGCAATAGATGAACTGGTTTCCCTGCTCAATAGTTTCCTTACATTTTTTAAAAAAAATTCTTCAGAATGCAGTAAAAGGCATAACCAGCTTTTGAGTTTTGATTTTTCATAGATTTGTTTTTTTGTAAACTTTTTTGCTGAGTAATTTCTCACTCCTTCTTTTCTTGATTTGGTCTGCAGTCAGCTCCATCGTCTTCTCTTCCAAGTCTGCAGCAATCATCATATGACCTTTCCTGTTCTTGTTTTTTCCTTGAATTTTGTTTTTTCATTCATCCAGAATTTGAGTTTCATCCTTGTACTTACAAGCCCAGCAAAAGACTTGGACCTAAAGGACCCTGAACAAAATGTACCCACCTGAAAAATGTGCCACAGCAAGTGCACAGAAGATCTGATCCCAAACATACATGTGGTGTTTTCTGTACATGAGTAACATTTTTGTTTCCTTCTGATTAGTGATTCTGAGTACTCATTTTGCTTAAAATAGTTTTGCATCTCAGCCACTGCAACCTCCCTTCTGCATCCTTTAGAATTCTATTACTGTGGCTTTTTCCCCTCAGTTATTGAAATTTTCCCTTCTCCCTTTCCTTTTTTTTTTTTTTTTTTTTTTTTTTGTGGTCAGTTGCTGTTTCACTTTTGTGTGGGCAGGAAAGGAGGTTTTGTGCTGACAATGTTGATTAATCAGTACAGCCACATGTTGGGATATTTTTAGAGGAAAAAAAAATCCCAAGTTTTGAAGCAGTTTATACGTGGATAATGAACAAATGAAAGTATTGTAACACTAATTAATATTTAGGTGACCATTCTTAAAAGCAAATAATTATTCAGTGTAAAGGACTGATGAAATTAAAATGATTTTGGAATTTTCCTCAGCCCTTATAAAACTTTGGTGCTGGCTGTTTTAAAATAGTTCTGGTAAAACAGACTGGAAAGTGAAGGAATGTATACAGACCATGTAATTATCTGTGAAAAGGGAGAACAGTGAGACTGCTATTTCCACAGACTGATTTCCTAATAAACCTTCCTTAGAAGAAATTGGAAATGAGTTTTCAGGACTCAGTCAACTTAAAAATTACAAGCAAACACCAAGAAGATCCCAGAATGCAAAATCTGTTTAGGCAAGTGGCCCCATGAACACTAGAGAGAAAGGGCAAGTGAGGCTTTTAAATTCTTTTAAAACAAAGTTTATCTCCAACTGAAGTGAGAAATGTTAATGTTTACAGGGGAATTACATTTAGGTTTGGCTATTGCAGGTCCACCAAAACTGTGACTACTTCGATTTGCATGTGCTGCTGTGACTTCTGTCATTGCTAAATGGGACTGCTGCATCAAGGGGGATGGTTTGGAAGCAGACAGACAATTACAACTCCTCAGACTTTTTCCTCGAGGATGTTGTATGGTCCTTTCCTTGTAATACCTCTCACTCTGCTAATCCAAAGCACAATTAAAGGCTGTGTCAGCATCTGGTGCAGAACACCTGGAGGACAGCAGCCTCTGTTCTTTCAGTCTTTCTTACATACAACATCCAAGAAGGGGTTAGGAGATCCCCAGCAGAGCAGAGGTGCTGGCGTGCCTTTTCTACCTTTTCTATTTCACTGCATGATTCCCTAGGTGCTAGTGAGAGTAGAAGCCCCAGGGAGGAGAATAAGTGAGGAGGGGGAGGCATGAGCTATAATGTGCAAAAATGAGTTCTGTGCATGTTTTCATCATGGAAAAAAATAGGAAAATTCTTACTGTGAAGGTCCTTCTATGGGAAATGAATGTAATGAGAAGAAGTGTGATCTGCAAGGCAGAAGTTTCAGAGCAATCTGAAAAACTCTAGGGATTTAAATCACTGTGAGATGGTGGCTTTGTCAAAGGGTTTAGAGGGAAGGAAAACATATAATTTCATAGGTATTTCTAAGAATGCAGAGGCTGTGCAGAAGTATAGCAACTGTTTGTGGAGCCTAGAAATCCTCTTCTATGTTAATTTATTCAGCTTTTGAAAGGAAGCAAAAAAGAGCTGGGTAACTGGAGATGACTGACTTGCCTCTGGACTAAAGAGAGCTAAAGACTTTCTCCTTAGAAACATATAGGCTAGTCTTTATCACAACACCCAGCACTCCTCCCTTGTTTATTTTCCTTAGGGAAAGGTGGGTTCCAATAAACAGGACACTTCTTTTGCAGCATTCCCATGATATTTGGGTATGTCAGCATTACCTTTTCAGCACCTTGTTTCTTGCTGCAGTGCTTCAGTGAAAATGACCCTTAAGTATGCCAGGATAAATCACAGCTTTCTGCATCATAGGCAAGAACATAATCAGATTTTAACAGCAAAAAGCTCTGTAACACACATCACATACCTTCAAAACACAGGTTGCAGAAGACAATTCCCAGCTGCCTTTTCATCTAGTTTATTTGTCCAGATAGGAATTCCACAGATGCTTATAAAGGACCTACAGACTGTCCATGTTTCTTTAGTGGTGCTGCAGGCACCAATTCATATCCAGAGACAGAGAGCCATCAAACCTTGTGCAAATAAGTGAGCAAACATGCAGCCTCCACACTAGCATTTCCTAACTTGTTATTTAATGCTTAATTAATGATGTTCAGCCACATAATCTAAATTGCCACTTCAGAGAGTGTTGTGGGGTTTTTAAACCTTGATGTTGTTATCAACAATCCATTGAGAATGCAACTTTTGAGGTTAATTTTGATACTAAAGTTATCATAGAAGTATATAAAGAAGATAAATATAACAACATACCACAGCCTTTTCAAATAAGAATGATTTCAATAAAAAGTAAATATATAAATAAAAATCACTTATTAATACCAATGTCCTTTAAAGAAAGTGTGGTGAATAATTCAGGAAATCCAAAGGGGGTAGGGTGCCTGGGCACTGTGTGCCAGAATGCTGTCACAGGGTATATTACATGCCAGGAGTACAACCAACTGAAATTCATCAAATATTTCTTGGTGAAGAGTGGAATTTACAAAAAAAGTATGTTGGAACAACTCACAGGATATTGTTTTACATATGCATATACACATGTTTATAGCAAAACTTTATTTTGTGGAGTTATTGAGAATAACTGCTAAGGGAGAAATACAAGTGGTCTTTACACTCTGTAACTATTGGTTTCTGCCATTGTGCTGCTCGCATTTTTGTCATCATTTTTGTCATCCTAGAGCAGTTTGTGTCCCTAAGCCAGATTAACACTTCCCTGCAAGACTTGTATTCTCATCCATAACCTTCTGAAAACCTTTCCTCCCATTTACACTACGGCAAGTGGTACCCAGAGGTGGAGAAGAGAAATACCATGTACAGCATCTGCCCTTTCCAGCCACGTACCAGTCACCAGATTGATGCAGCTGCCTCACACCTTTCTCTTCTGAGCTCAGAGAAGGTCCTTGAAAGAGCTGTTTCTTGGTCCTGGACATCTGTGGCTTTACAGGTTTTTTAGCTCCAACACAGAGTGGAAGCATAGAAAAGGCCTTAAACTCAAAATTTGTGGCAACATTAAGATGCTCAAGTGAATAAACTAAAGAATTTCCGCAAAAAGGAGTGTAAGTGGTTTTATTCCAGCTTTGGGGGTATCTCTGAACACCCTGAACAGTAGAGCTGACCTCTATTTCCTAGTGTCTGCACACAAAAAAATTGATTGAGGAAAAAAAGACGTTCTTTAAAAAATCAACTCCTTTGCAACTTAATAGGACTCTGATCACCCATGTAAAATGAGTCATGTTTTATTGCAATCTTCTCTAACCCTGACCTCCTTCACTCAGACACACCTCATGGAAAGAGAGGTGGAAGCACAATTTCAAGGGCAAGAAGCAGGTAATAATATTAAATGGTCACGGTGGGACTGCAGCAATGGATTGAGCAGATTGGATTTGCCCAGTGCACCAAAATGCCCATTCAGTCCTCACTTCTTTACAGGCTGCCTTTCCAGTCCCTCTGTGCTATATTTCATGGTCAAATTCAGGTGATGACATGGACAATTTAGTGTCTGAGTTCTTTCTAACCCAGGACATGGTGTTGTAATTACACGCTCCAGCGCGGGCCTGCATTCCGAGATAACAAACAACCTTGTAAAAGAGGGGGGAAAAATCCTTTAACAGAGTGCAGTTCCCTTCTCCATGGGCTGAGAGGGCCAAACAGCAAAGGAAATTCCTCTGCATCGCTGGGCACCTGGATGTGCCAACCGGAATGAGCCCAAGTCATGTCAGAAATTACACACCAGGAGCTAATGGCCACTTGTGATGGATTGGCACCACTAAAAACAGGGTTTCTTCCTTTGTCCTAAGTGCTTTGCTACAGTCTTGATGCAAACACAATTTTCATAAGCAGCTCCTTCCCAGATGCATTACCTCTGACAACACTACTTCAGTCTCTGGTCTTGCTCGAAACGCTCCTCACTGAGCATCAGAGGCTCCTTCCATAAAGCACTTTTCACACAGGCAAATTATCTCCCAGCACACACTCAATAAATCTACACCCAAATCTTCTGCATTTCCATGTTTTGGTCTCAAGACTGTCATAAGGGACTGCAGGTTAAGACTGAAAAGTGCTGTGGGATGCAAATTACAGGAAAAAATACCCATGTATCAGAAGGCAGAAGAAACAGAAACCTAGAAGATCACAGAGGTACTTTTAAAGTTATAATTAATGGAGACTTGATTGGAGCAAGATGAGGCTTCCAGGTAGCAATATAATTACATAACTGCTTGGAAAGTTGCCATTTTCTTACCAGGATCAGCTTTAACATTCATTAAAAATGTGAGAGTCGTTGCCTGGTGTATTTGTTAAAAAACTTAAAGTTACCACTGCCTCAGCCACAGGTTAGATCTCTTTTTGGGACCTTCAGCTCTTAGTCCTTTGTCCAAGTGTGAAACAAAATATTTCCACTTCTGGATTGGGTTGTCAAAGTCTGTCTTTCTGCCATTTGCCTTATAACAGCCCTTGGGTATTTGTATCCTTTAATTTGAGCCTCTTCCTACTTGCCCTTTTTTTTTCTTATAGTCTGTTTATACATATGAAGGCATTCACAGCAAACACCCCAAAAATCAAGAGACAGTATTCATGTATGGGGAGACATTTCCTTTTCCTTATACTTTTGCAAGCTCTGTCATGAACAGATGTTATTTTATCTTCAGGTCAACTGGAACAACAGCTCTGAGAGGTATGAACCATATCATTCATCTCAGCACGGTGTTCATTCAGGGTTGATCTATACATAGGCTGGAACTAAAAAAAGACCAGTCCTATAAATCATACCTGCAGTTCAAGAGTGTAGATGAATATTTTGGAGGCTTATCCACATACTAACTTGATTTTGTTAGTAAATCATGACCAGAACAGGTAACAGACAAACCCCTGTGTTAGCCCCAGTGTTTCCAGTGAAAATCTGATGGAGATTATTTTAACAGAGTAAGGCCACTCTGAATGAAAAAACACAACATTGTCACACCAAGATTCACTGGTAAGCTCAATTTTAAACCCAGGTCGCTATTTTGAGTCCAGTTTGGATGCACTGATGCCCTCCAACACCTGGAGATATCAGTTTTGATGCCACTAAAGTTAACCTTTTCATTCCTGCTCCCAGGCCCCCATTCACTGTGATCACTGTGCATCACTCCATTGCCACACGCAAACAGGCACAGGAAACACAACGCTTTACATTTCTCCTTGTGCTTCTTCATGAAAAACCAAACTCACCAGAACTCTGTGGCTTTCTGGGATAGGTCTTCAGGTATCATCCTGGAAGGGTTGCTCTGGTACTCCAAAAGATACACCTTCCTGGAGCCACCTCTTCTCCCCAGGCAGCTCCCAGAGAGAAGTAGACAAAGACTTCAGACATTTCTCACACTCCTCTCATAAACATGTGTCCTTTTCTGCTGTACAGAAAATGATGGGAGAGGAAGAATGTATTTGGGGTGCAGGGAGGATCAGCTGGAAGAGGGAAGAAAACAGGGAGTGATCTTTCACCAGTGGATCTGAAATAAAGCAGCAGAGCATCTGGACTGCTCTGTTGAGGGAGAGGATGAAAGAAGCAGAGGCCAGACAAGAAGGAAAGGAGTTTGGGAATGCATGGCCCACGGGAAGGTGAGGGTGGGGATGAAAAGAAAATTAATTTCCAGGTGAAGATAGAGTAGAGAGGGAATGAAGATGAAGCAGGGAAGGAATTAATCTTGTGATGGCAAAACGCTGGTCCTAGCAGAGAACTGGCACTGCACCAGTGGTGATTAATTACAGTGCCTTTTTTTCATCACAGCCTTGTTCCTTTTGGAATACAACAATGCATGGTTTCATTTTATGCAGACTCTGAGAACAAATTTGTAAAAAATGCTCCTCATCCACATTACTGCAAATATGGCTTCAGCACTCTGTGCAAGACCTGATGTGTTTTATGGGTGCTGAGCCTCAGAAGCTTGATTGATACATAGCAGGATGTTTTTTAAAGACCAGCAGAGCGAAACTGCTAGTGATGTAAACAACAATGTTTACAATATTTATTATGTGATTGAGCACGTTGCATAAACACACCCAAGCTCTGTGCACAAGCAATCCCTGACATATTTACACCGTGGCTCTGGAGCCCAAATGCAAACGTGTACAATAAAGCAGCAGACTGAGACTTTCAGGCACGAGGGAACAATCAAGTACCGCGTGATGAAACAAAATTGGAAGCCATTACATCTTCTGGATTCTGAAAGCAGATTTTTTTTTTTAAAGAATATTTTAGAGCTAAATGCTACTTTGAAAGACATCATAAAAATGTGTTTTCAAATGAAAGAGGGGGAAAAAAAATGATTCTTCCCTTTTGAAATGACGGACGTTCTTAGGAACTGCACTTCAAGTTTCCAGCGAATAATATTGTACTGGCAAGCTCTTAAGTTGCAGGCTGCATTGCATATCCAGAACTGCTATCTGATGGTGATTTCACAGGGGGAATGAGCATCTCTTATGCCAAGCCATTATCTTAAGCCTGTGATAACAAAACTGAAATGACTGAATACAAAATGCATGCTGAACAGTAGGGATAAAGTCAAAGAATTCAGCTGGATGACGACCTTGCAACTCAGATAAATGGGACTGTTTTTTCATTTGTTTCAATGAGCTCATTGATATAAGGTTTGTAACACAGCTACACACACGCACAGAGTGCCATAGCAATATACATAGAGCTACCAGATGCTGAAATAAAAAATGCACTTGTGAAGTTGCCTAACTTCAAGTGCCAGCTGAAGGTTAAGATGTGTGTACAGACCAGGAGTGAAGTAGATACTGATGTATCAAAAGTTTTCAGTGCTGCTATTGATATTCATGAGATATGATTAATACAAAAAATTGTCTTGATACAAACTTGTGGCATTACACGTTACAGTGTATAAAAAAGCATTCTGGATGAACAAGAATTTTAAAAGAAGGAGACATGACAGTGAGACCTTTACCAAAGTTGTGTTGATTCACACAGGATGACTCTTCACTTAGAGTGAAGAGGATGGGTAACATCTTCACCCAGGACTATTTATGTGCAAATGTTCCTACAAAAAGAAATCACTTAACAAGTAAGGTCATTGATTTGCAACAGCAAGCCGTACCTTTGCTAAGGCTTTGAAGAAAATAAGCCCATTTCTGGATGAGGAGGGAAATAAAGGACATTGATCAAAGAAAAAAAAACAAGTATTATCAAGATCTATCCTTATCTTCTCTCTGCCATAGACTCTTTCTGCTCCTTCTCAGACTTTGTGTCTTTTGGTCATCCAGCTAAATAATCTGAGGCAAAAGATAGAGTAATAAGTTCCTGCCTTTCTTCTTTCTCTATACCAGAAAACTTCCTCATCTTGAATTGCAACCACAGCAGTCTCTTTTTTTACTGGCCTAGCCTCCCCAAACTTCTCCTCACTAAAAACAACATCATCTGAGATAAGTTCCAGGTCCATAGTTTTGGCCACTAACCAGTGACATGCAGCATAAGCCCTGTGAAGAGCCTTCCCACTCCTGCCAAACATTCTGTTTCAGCTGTGGGTATGTGATGTGCAGGCTAATCCTGAATCATGACCCTCACTCCATCAAGGAACTCATTTTTAATCCCTCATGACTCACACAGACACTGTAAATCTCCCACATCCAGCATCTATTTCTTGGCTGTAAGAAAAGCCAGCACCAGCCTCCCTCTAGCATGCCCATGCTGAGGCAGTAATGCAGCCAGTGCAACAATTTAAGGGTCTGTTTGCCCAGCTTAGAGGACAGAAAAAAAAAGCCAAGTACAAGAAGCCTGTTACAAGAAGTAATTGCTATAGCTATGGCCACCAAGAGACAAGAGACCCCGCTCCCCTTCTTCCTTGCTATGTTCCCACATTTCTCCAATGCCTGCCACTTCCTGAAATGCAAGACATCCTCTTAAGCGCACTCAAACTTTCCTTCTCTGACTTTGCAACTTTTCTAGCTACTCTTAAAATAAATGGCCTTAGCATCTTTTTCTAGATTCATCAGTGTTTATTACCCCACAAGAAGCTCTGTCAGATCGAGACTCATTACTCCCTTGTCCCAGAGGCAAAAACATTCCCCGAAATACAAAACCAAAACAACCCCAGTGAAAATTCTCTCTCAAGAAACCTTTCTTTAGTGAATGTGGTCTCAGGAAGCAGGTAGAGAGTAGCCCAACAGCAATATCCACATGCCCTTCTGCAATTTTACAGGGCCATTTTCTTGAATAGCACACTTCCATCTGCCATAAACCTTTCCCTTTCCTCCCTTTTCTTACCCTGCATCCACTGTAATAATATTAAATGGTCATGGTGGGACTGCAGCAATGGATTGAGCAGTAGTGACATCAGAGGGCATTTTCCCCTGCACTAATGCAAATCAAGGTCACAAAAAGCAGTGAGATTTTCAGGAGGAATCCTGAATGGAGCTGCCATACAAGTGGAGATCCAAGGGTGATCCCAGCCATGCAGGGTCATGGAGAAGGAGGGCAGTGCTGGGGGGCTGATAGCCACTGCTGTTGTGACCCCCCAAGCAAGGCAAGGTGATGGATCCTGTCCAGGGTCTGTCTGGGGAGTTCAGTGGGGAACATCTGGGGAGGGGGACAGGGATGAGACTGCATGTGAGGCTGCAGCACAGGTCTGTAGATTCCTGAGCTGAGACAGAGCCCATGGAAAGTGTTGGTGGGTGGAGTGACCTCACTGCTCAGGACTGACAGGGCACAAGTCTGATGAGGAGCAGCTGAGGGAGCTGGGGGTGTTCAGCCTGAGAGAAGGAGGCTCAAGGGAGACCTTTTTGCTCTCTACAACTCCATGAAAGAAGGTTGCTGCAGCAAAGTGGGGGTCGGTCTCTTCTCCCAAGTAACCAGTGACAGGACAATAGGAAATATCCTCAAGTCACACCAGGAGAGGTTTAGGCTGGATATTATGAAAAATTTCTTCATAGAAAGGGTTATCAAGCACTGGAACAGGCTGCCCAGGGGAGTGGTTGAGTTGCCATCCCTGAAGGTATTTGAAAGATGTAGATGTGGCACTTGGGGACATGGTTCACTGGTAAGTTTGGCACTGCTGGACTGGACTTGATGGCCTCAAAGGTCTCTTCCAACCTAAAGTGATTCCATAGTTAGTGCATTAAGGAGTCTGACCAAATATATCTTGATAAATTAAGGTGAGTAACTTTTAAAATGAAGTCTCTGGAGGAACTCCCCAGCAGTGAGCTCCAGTCCCCAGGCTGCAGTTTTTGTACTTCCCACAGAAATCATCGATGAATTATTGCAGAACCACCACACAACCTCAGTAATAATAATAACAGTGATGTATAGTCTCTTGTGTGTTGGACTGGAAGAGCCTTGAGACTTCTCAGCAGAGGCTCATGGAAGGCAGATACTGCCAGTGGAGGGGGGAGATGATCCCCTGCCATGTCAAGACACCACAAAGATGAACAGAGAATTATTTATGTACCATTTTTCTTGCGGTTTTTTCTCCCTTTTTAAAAAAAAAAAATCTTATCTCAGCTGAACTATTCATTTGCCTGCAATAAAATCTGTCAACGTTCTTCAGTTTTCTGGGTCTTTAATGAATCTGATGTTTTGTAGGTATCTTAACTTGTGCTGTCTTCTGCATCTTTAACCTAGTATACTACACAGCTCCTAATTTTGATGTGTAACCACTTGAAACATCTGGGCCACAAAGCAACAGTCTCTGCTCCCAGCAGAAAAGAAATTGTTCTGCATTAACATGAATGTTATTCCTTTCATTTTACCTCTCACTGACTTCTCTAAGAAATTTCCCTGCCCCCTCACCTGCATCTCCTCTTCTCTGCAGTGTTAAAAGGCAAGAGATAACCCTGACTTACCTCCACTCCTACCACAGACCAACCTTTCTGTGGATCCACACCTCCTTCCATCTGCAATCCCACTCATGGGGGATCCCTACTCACCCTTTGGCTGAAAAAAGACACACATCCTTCATCTGAACTTCTCACCAAACAGGCTGCAGGCTGAGGCACTACCCCACAGAGGGGTAGGCAGGTAACACTACATGTTGTCATCACTTTTTTGTCACAGAAATCCTAAGCAATGTTTATTTTTTGCGTGGATTCTCTCTCTGCATATTTTGCTCCACATAACTTTGCTATATAATTTTTTAATTTACTTTCATACAGTCTTAATAAATCAAATTTTTTCTCTTTTGCACAACATGATGAAACTTTCCCCAGGAAAGACTGTGTTCTGAGGAGACATTTATTCTACACTTTGTCTTCCCCTTAAGGAACTTATTAACATGGATCACTTTTTTCTTTTCTTCTTTTTTTTTTCCTTTCCTTTTCTTTCTTTATTTTCTCATTGCAATTTGCATATTTATTTTGTAATACTGCTTTGTGAGCTGCTTTTCTTATTTAAGGGTGATTCCATATTTTAACTTAGATTCTCCTTATTCCTCTTAGCTGCCTTGTTTATGGCACATGTGTTTCTCATAAAAAACCATACTGGCAGTGCTTTGTTAGGGTTGGTTCTAGCTGGTTCCTGTGTGCTGGGAAATGAAAAAATAAAGGTGAAGAACCAGGCTTGTGGTAGAAGGTATGGTGTTTGGAGAAGCATTTTCCCACCATCTTCACTGTTATGCAGTTACCTTGGCATACTGCCAACGCTTTTTGTGTCCAAATTTGTCAGATTGTCCAGTTTTGTGTCCAAGTTTGAAAACCTGGCCAGCCTGCTAGGGACAGAAAGATGGAGGTGTGGTGGGGAGGGCCAGCCTCTGCCATTAGTTTCTGCCACCGGTCATGCAAGATGAAAGACCCCGGTGTTTAGGCCACAGTTTGATGTATCTGCAGGGCGAACTGAAATTCAAGCAGAGGAAGACACTTGCAGAGGCAGCCAGGCGCAGGTCTGCACACTGGAAACAGAAAACAGGTGTCAGATGATATTGATTCCTTGATGTCCCTCTCCCGCCCGTGTATTCTCCCCATCTGAGCTCCATTCACATCAGGACGGGCCTGTGTAATCTGTCTTCCATATGTTCTAAGGGGAAACTGTCTCTTCAATGGCAAAACCATATCAATTGTTCCCTGCCAGACCCCTCCCCGTGGCTTGTGATGAATGGCCCCAGCATGCAGCCTGCTCTGGGAGAGATGCACTTTGCTCACTGGAGATTGCAGCCTTTCCCCAAACCTTTCAGCAAGGTTTAACAAGTTCATATTTCTTAACCAGACCTTGCTCGCAGAACTCTGTCAGAAGTGGATAAATCAGGCAGGAGAGTTACAAAGAGGCAGCATCTTGTCATGTGTGCTAAGTTCCTGGTAGGTACTTGGGATCCTGACTACCACTCCCACTGCAACCCGTGGCAGAGGGCTAGTAAACACTTTTGGACCCTGGGCCTTGGTGGCCAAAGCAGATTTTTATTCATATTAGGATGTTGTTGTTGCATTTTTATGCTGCATATTGACTTCAAGAGCAATTCAGTGGTTGTGGAGTGGTGCCATGCTTTAGAGGGCAGGAAACTGTTTATACTCATCAATATTTCTAGCAGAATCACTATGTGCCTTTATCACTGTATTTCTGATTGACAATGTTGCTCAGTTTTCTACTTAAAAATATGGCTTTAAAGATGAATGGTTTGAGGTACCACAGTATGAATCCTACAAGAAGTTCAGCAAAATCAGAAATTTTGTATCTTGAACTGTAGACACCAGTTACCACAATAACAGGAAAATGGTATGTCAGGTCCATGCTGCTGAGCAGCATCCTCGGCAGCGCAGAATCAGCCCCCATTGTACCCATTGTCTGAATGTCTGTAATGTTATCTGACCCAAAGATGGTGTGACTGACCCTAATGCACAATGAAGACAAGGTTTGTGAAAGAGTGAACATGGGGGCACAGTTGGGACAGAAGGGCCCAGTGCTCCTTTTCACAGGGGAATTGTTAAATTGCATCTTCTAACAAGCAGTCCTTCTTCTCTACCTGTCTTAGTTTCCCTAGTTGTTCTTCCCACCTCACTGAAACCCTTGTTTCTTCTGTTACTCCTTGTTTTCATGTTTTGCCATGCTGACTCACTGGATCTGAGAGCTTTGCACCTGACTGCCCATGTCCCATCAGAGGACCCTCTCTGCCCCCTCCCATCACAGCCCTTGTGGGATCAGAACAGAACCTTACATAAACCAGGTGAAGCAGTTGCATCAGGAAAGGCTCACAGAAAGTCAGAGCCAGAATCCAGGGTAATGATTTAGCAGCCCAGCTGCCTCCTTACCCTCTTGAAGCAGTGCAGGCAGGCTTAAGGCAGAAGAAGCTGAGGAGGGTGCTCTGTGCTCAGCTCCATCACTGTGACAAGAAGCTGCAGCTGCCAACAGGAGCATCTGAAGGTCTCTGCTCTCTGCATTTACCTGGCCAGGTGCAAATATTCTAGGGGAAGGCAGTGGGGGCCAAAAAGATCAGGGCCATTGTTGCTACAGGCCATTAACACCTCCTGGAGCTGTGCACATACTTCAGGTCATCTAACATGGGTCTGGCTGGGCTGCACAATCCTCCCATCCCTCCCAGATCCAAATCCTTCCATGGTCCATGTGCAGAGTGTGTAACATACAATAAATTTGACATGCCCATCTACCCACTCCTTAGGGAACAAGGGACACTGACTACACCCATAAAATGAATAGTTTAAAACTGAGGAAGAAAGGGGAAAATATAGGGGTTTTGTTAATTTTCTTCTTTTTAAGTAGGAATGCTGAACCTGTGGTATTCACTGCATCACTGAGGTCAACAGTTTGTTGCTGTTCAGAAAGGGATTAGGGATTTATAGGGATAATGAGAGCATATACAGTTTTATTAGACAGACTAGGAAAAAATGCTTTGAGACAAGATCTAAGTCCTTCTCATGTTTCAGAGCATAAGCTAAACATTAAGTGATAGAGGCTGGAAAGAAAAATGCTGTATTCAGTAATCACCTACTTCATCACTCCTTTCTGCCTCCTCTGATACAGCAGATACCAAAAAGAGACTGTGGATTTCAGATTGCTGGTCCCTCCCAGTCCATGTTAGGGCTGTTTCTAAGGTAGGACAGAATCAAGAGACTTGAGTTTTCCAACACAGCAGTGCATGTGCACCTACCCACCCAAACAGGGGCAAGCAAGTATTCATCCCTACCCAGGCACAAATGCTCATGAAAAATAGGCACAGCGTTTCCCCATTTTTTTACAGCAGGATGTTGTTCAGTTTGTGGCACGTTAATTACTATTTACGGGGCTGCTATAAAAATTAGTTACCTTTTTATAACAAAAGGCCCACAGCCAATATTTTATAGACAACACACAGAGAAGTTTGGAATTGATGATTTACAGATCAGGAAATAACACTTAATCAGCTTCCCTACCTTCCCAAGCCCGACTGTGCAGTTTTACGCCACCTTGCTGTTTTCAACTCATTATTTATTGATGTTGATTGCTTGACATTTCACGACAGGATATGCTTGTTCTGAGAGGTGCACTCTGGGATTTATCCCAACGTGGCAGAGAGGTGTGGGTTATATTATTTTGCCCACAAGTCAGCTGTATCATGTGTCCCAGCACATAGAGTGGTCCCCAGTGTTTATGTCACACAACATAAAACCTGCTTTCACGGAGGGTGACCGCCTTTCCTGCACCACACACGAAGGGAGCCCAAGAATGCGAGGCAAATACCTCATTTACACCATCCCCACGGCATGGAACACGCTGCCAAAACACCACTCCTGCTCTCCACCACTGACTTGTGTAACATCTTTCATCAGGTGGTCTGAAAGCTCCTTATCCCCATGAATCAATGAACTGCACACCGTCACCGTGATGTGGAAGGACGAGGGATAGCTGTAGGTAATTTATAGATAAGTAAATGGAGGCACTTCTTATGATCATATTCCATCTTAAGTGCTGTAAATCACAGCCGGTTGATTAATGTCTGCAAACCCCTCGGAGAGCCTTGTGCATCACTGTCGAAGCTCTGCTAGAGCAGCTTGTGCCACTGTGGAGGGAGGGCTTGTCTGACGTGCCGCCAGCAGCAGGAGGAGAAGGTGAGAAACCCTGCTCAGTGTCACCTGATGGAGCTGTCAATTACAGCGTGCAGGAGGGAGGACAGCCTTGCCAGGGTTAAATAAAAGGGTTAAATAAAAGGGTTAAATAAAAGCCCACGGTCTCCAACGCTGCAGCCTGCCACCTGCACGGAACACGGGGTTGCAGTGAGAGCATCCACACCCAGAGCCCAGCGCTCCTAACAGAGCCAGTTCTACCTTGGGACCTTCCAAACCACCGCTGTCAGCATCTCTTGGGGAACAGTAATTGTAAAAGTATTCATGTAGCCCAAGTTAAATAAAAATAGAAACAAAAAGGTGCTCCCACTGGTTCTAGGCTCTAGTGCAGACTTGCATTGGGTTTTGAAGCCACATGCTGCCCTCTGGAAAGAGCGTGATTTCTCTTCAAACAGGCACAGCATTACATTCATACACACTGACAAACAAAAGGATGGGACAACTATTCATTCCTTTTCCATTAATTTAATTAATTTGGATTAATTTTTAAGGTAATAGAATTTCATGGCAAGTCAAAGATCCCAAGGATAGTTTATTGATGTACTTTGCTAGCCACGTTTTTGAAAAGGAAGTTGTTCAAATTTGTGAAATTTTACATCAGTTACTTTTCATTTTGCTAACTGTGTTAGGAGATTTTTTTTTATATTCCCTTCGTTTCTTCATATTTTTATTTAAAATTTTATACATATACACATTATACACATGTATTTAGTATTTGTTCACAAGCATTGCTTTAAGACAAATTAATCAATATACCTTTTTATCAAACAGTTTGAAACATATTCCAGCAGTATTTATGTTACAGCTGGCTGAACTGGAAAAAAAAAGCATCTGTAAACATGCCAGCAAACCTCCCTCCTCTGATGCAGTCCCACAGTCTGTTGAACCTTTGCAGTCATTTTCCATCATCCAGTAGTACAGCAACTTTTCGTTTCTTTAAGTGCTTAACCCAGGGCACACACGTGCACAGGCATTTGTTACAGATTTACTTTGAAAGTACTTAGCACCTATTTAAACTCCACTTCACATGCTTGCACGAAGTAATTGCTCAGAGTTCATCTTGAAAAGGAGACAATACAGACAAAGCAAGCAAAATATAACAGATTCTACAAATCCATGGATGTGCCTGAGCTGGAACAGAACACAAAAGAGAAAATCTTTAGGAGCTTTAAGTAGTGAAGACAAAATGTGTGGCCCACTGAGTCTGGATTTTTTGAGAGCCTTGCAGTGAATGACATCCTGACTTTTAACAAATGTCATTTATTTCATTAGGAAAGATTTTCACAATGAGGTGAGAGCACAAGCCTAAAAACCTAGTGAGGCTTTATAAGTGGACAGAAAAATAAAGCTGATGAGAAATTCAAATTAGCAATTAATATATCTGTAACATTTAGTGGACAAGAGGAGGTGGTCTACAAGGCTTCATAAGGAATGATAATCCAGTGTTACACAGAGGCATGGAAAGTTTCTGGTGTCCCTGCTTCAAAAGATCACTGGAAAACCTAAGGGCATCCACATGGCATCTGTACTGATACAGTGAATCAGTCTGAACTCACCAATGTTACAGAAATTGAGAGCAGCAATTCACGGGTAAGGTACTCCAATATCTTGGGACCTCTGTCTATTCCAGTATGCCTTACTAGAGAAAGCTATAGTAAATGTAGTTTATCAAAATAAAGTTAAGAGGTGATTCAACCCACAGCCCCAGAAAACTGAAGAACGTTTAGACATCTAATCACTTCTCATGGTTACCACAAGACAGAGTAAGAGAATCACAGAATCATCAAGATTGGAAGAGACCGTGAAAGTTATCTAGTCCCAGCACCACCTCTAAACCATATCCCCAAGTGCCACATCCAGACACCTCTTAAACACTTCAGAGGTGGTGACTCCAACTCCTGGGCTGCACATTCCAATACCTAACCACTCTTTCAGTGATTTTTCTTCTCTAGTATTTAATCTGAACCACCCTTGGCACAACTTAATGCCATTTTCTCTCAGCCTTTCACTTGAGACGCGGCGGGAGACCTCAAAATTCAATTTTTGTGCTTTTATTAATACATATATCTAAAGATAAGGAGAGATAGAGACTCCCAACATTGTTCCTGCTAATTTCTAAGTGACTATCTTTATTATCAGGATATGTGTCTATTTTCAGTTTGAATTTGCCTGGCTTTATCCTTCTGTCATCAGTATTAATTAAACCTTCCTATGATGAAGGAAAACCCCTAAGGCATTTATAGTTTGTTTTCTTTCCACAGAAATGTTTCCACAGTGTATCACACTCACCTCTGACTAGTCTATTCAACAGAAGAAAGCAATGGACTCTCAAAGTTTCTTACATTTTTTCTATAGCTGAAATTTCCGTAGCACCCAGACAATTGTTACAATTCTTCTCTGCTTTCTTGTCAATTTTGAAAATATTTAGAATTAGGGAAGCTGGAATGGAATGAATTATCCTCAACCCATTTTCACCAGTGCTCCTTACAGGGGTGAAGTCTCTGTTCTTCCACACACTTTCACACCCACCTAATAACTGTGCCAGCTGTGTCTGCCACCTGAACCAGGTGTAGGGATGGAGAGATCACATCTTGAAGATGGAACTTGATATTTGAGCTGTGTCTGGCTGGGATGGAGCTAACTTCCTTCACAGCAGTGGGGTGTCAGTGAGTGGCTGTGGGGTCACTTGTGTGGGGTCCATCCATGGCAATATTTGGTAATACATTCTGTGGTGAAAATAAATAATAAACACTTGTTTTGAAATGCTATTGAAATGAAATTGCTGGCTGTATGAAACCTAAAATGCTTATCCCAAACTCTATTGTGTCACCCCTGTTAATTGCATTGACTGGATCACTGAAGAGTTTCTTGTATAGCTGATCTATACACTTCAAATCTTCCCTGTTAAATTCTACCTTTGTTTGGAGGAATTAATCATTGCAGGGCTTCAAACAGTTTATGTCTGGGAGAAGATGCCTGATATTACTTAACCCAGCAAATAAAAAAATCCAGTAAATGTAACTTGAGATTTAGCTAGGGAGAACATACAATATTTAACCTTTGGAATGAGCAGGAGACTCTCAGCTCCCAAAGTCTTAAGGTTACTGCTGTGTTTCTTTCAAAAATGTATGACATGGGTCAGAGGTGATCCATGGAGCACCTGAACAATTCAACCTGCTCAGAGACAGCCTAGGATGGTCCTGTCTCCTGAGTATGGGGTAAACCAGTGGTAGCTGCTTACTCTAGGTGAGTATGCCAGAATGATCCCTCCATCATGTTGAGGGAATCCTGAACCTCATGACACACAGTTTTGTGTTTTAGAGGTTGATGTGAGAGAATCCAGTGGTATTCATGGAAAAAGTTACCTGGACAAAACCTGAATCATTTCCTCTTGAGGTGGAACTCTGTTTCCCGCCTGCATCTTTACTATTTAAACTCAAGAAGCAGGCAATGAGCATGACATGGATGCATAAGGTGGACAGCTGAACTACAGGAAATGTAATATCTACAAGGCCTGCCCAGCCCAGCTCTGTATGATTCCCTACTCCTGGAGTAATGCTTGTGATTTCTTTGTTCAGAAAATGATAGGCATCTTTGGCCTAGTTGAGGCTCAAGTTATACAGCTGAGTGCAGAAGTCAGGGCTGACATTGTCTGGCTAGTGCCATGCAGTGCTACATTCAGGACTGGTTTTAAAACTGATGAATCAACTGAAGGAAGTCTAAAAGAAGAAGCAAGTCCAGCTTCATTGTGCTGCAGTGACTAGATGACACTAGTAATCCCTTCAAGGCTTCAAAGATTACAGGGAGAAAGTGTCATTGCTAAAGGTGACTTACGTGGGCATGAGTAAAAGCAAGGCACTATATGGGAGCAAATGAAAGATATTTTCCATGCTGCTGTGAAGGTGTGTCAACTAGCAATCTACACCTTTATGAGGAGAGTAGAAACTCCACTGCTGTGGTCTTGCTAAGGAGATTTCCAAAAAGACTGGAAATCCCCTGAGAACCCTCTCCTCAGAGTACTGCCATCAGGACTCTTGTCCTACCTCAAGCTTATCCTCCCTGCTGCTTGCCATGGTGGCAGGAATACCCTTTCCCTGAGACCATGCTCTGTTTGCTCCCAGCCAGGGAGTGGGGTCCCTCTTCAGTCACCCTTGCACATGTGCACTTCATTGTACTAAAGCTATGTAACAGTGCTGGCTTGATTTATGAGGGCTGCATTTCTTCCAGTGATCCCTGCTGGTACAGGACTCACTACTTCCCTTTTATGTGTCTGTGTCAGAGGGCAACTGGCAACCAGCTGTTGGAAACCGATGTAAAAAAAAAATCCCCAACACAACAAAACCCTTTATTACCATTGTGATATTATTTCAAGTTCCAGTACCTGCCTATAGTCTCTGTGAGGAGGGCAATGGAGACTGTGGCTGCAGACTTTATCACTGCTGTGAAGAAATTAAAATGATATTATTGAATTTCCAACTTGGACAAGTGAGTGTGTTTGGTGAACCAAAACACATCCCCACTACAAAGTAACACTGATTCAGACCGAGGATGTGTTTTCTCAGTCGTCCTTATACTCAGAGACCACTTGATATACATATTTCCTCCTCCTAGGTGTCTGTTAGTAAGGAGATATCAAAAGCTCAGTAAAAATAATCATAATAATATCATCTTTTTGTTAAGGGAATCTCCTCTCATATATCAAATCCAGTCCATATATTGTGCTGATAGACATGACATTGTACAGATACAGCAGGGCTGGAGAGAGGAGGGTGGTGCTCCACAAGACCTCTGCCTTCTTCCCTTGCCAGGCAAACACAAGGGTCCTGACACTTCTTAGCTGGCTCTGCTCTCTTTGTGTGCACCCACCCCAGGGGTGGCTTCCCAGTTCAAAGAGTCTCATTTTCCAGCTGTGCCAGGATTACTGGGGTGACTGGCCCAGGATGCACAGCGAGACACCAGCAAATAGTCCAAGCAGTACAGGAATGTATTGGAGTAAAGTGGCCAAAATCATCAGTTTGAGTGTTCTGGCCTCATATGAATTGTGCAAAAGTGTGTATTTAGAAAGCCACACATGGTGTTTGCAAAACACCCTTCAGTCTACTTTACAAAGTGAAAATATTTATAATTGCAGCATCCTTCTTCCTGAATATGTCAGTCCCTTCCCCAAGACCTGCCGAACTTTAAGAACAGTATCAAGCAAATCTGAAGGAAACTGAAGGGCTCTGAGATAAGTTCCTTAAAATTTTATGTAAATGGACAGCTGAAGAATGGAAAAGGGGACATATGAGTGTTTTCAGTAGTCCAAAGGCATAGGAAGGAGCTGGGAATATTGTGGTCAGGTGGAGAGAACAGGGGAAGGTCTAGGAGACACCCAGAGGACTGGAGGCACTGCCTGGGGAGCGGGCTTCAGGCAACAGCAGAATAAGAGAACTGTAGGATACAAATCCATAGACAGCCAGGCTTGAGAAGTTGGATGGTTTACAGACTAAAGTAGAATTCTGAAAAATTAATTTGCTAAAAAAAAGAAAAAAAATTAATTAAAAAAAATCTACTTTTTCTGATGCTCTGGAACTTTACCTCTCAGTGATATGCACCAACTCAGTGCCCACACACAACTGCTCTCGTGAGGTGCAGCATCACTGTAGCATGAGTGAGATAAAATGAACAGGACAAGGGAAGTGACAGAATCCAACTGAGATGGGCTGGCAGGAATTACCTGGGTCCCTGGCAGGTACTGACAGAGCCAGGGGATCTCACAAGCTCCTTTAGACCCCAATGAGGTAAATCATGCCGGAGCTGGAGAAACACTCTGTTGTCTTTCTCCTGCTGTTATCTTCCCCACGGAGGGAAGGTGTCCCAGGCCAAAGAGAAAGCCAAGCTCCTTCTTGCAGCCCAGCACCCCATGCCTCCCAAGCTGCTCCTGTCCCTCCCCCATCACCTCCTCCTGCCTCTGCACATGCCAGGTGACAGCCTGTCTCAGGAAGGTATTTATTTTTGCGTTATTGGTTAGCTTTGTTTTACCTCCTAAGTAAACCTTGCAGTATTTATAGCCTCGCCTCCGCACTTGTAGTATATATTAGCCTTTTATGCCTTCTCTGTCACCTGTTGAAATGAGAACTCGGGGTCTTCGGGCCTCTGCGGCCCTTCCCTTACATTAACTTAAATCACACCAGATGTGGGCCCTTACTGCAGAGGAAGACTAATTGATTTCGCCAGTCACAATATGCCTATTGTTTTTTAACACAAATAAACACTGTGGTGTGGGGGACTTGAGATTGATTTTTTTGTTGTTGTTGTTTTTCCTTTTTTTCCCTTTGCCACAAGTGCCAAAGGTTATTCAATTAAAGAACTCCAGAAAGTGTGACTAATAATCCACGGGCAGGGTATTTCTACAGTAAAAAAGAAAAAAAAAAAAAAAGAAAGAAAAAGAAAAAAGAGAAAAAAAAATAAAATAATCTCCACGCTACCCTGAGAACAGCAGCCTCACCAGGGCTGGCCATAACTGTGATGGATGGCTGGTGTGTGTAAGACGTTATTATTTGTTATGTGAGTGGGGGGACATGGCAGGCACATTGGGCAGTACACCTGCTGGGCTCCAAGAAGCAAGAACAGCTGTGTGCATTGATTTAGACGCTTGCTACTTGGGGCTCCAGGAACGAATCAAGCGACAGCTCATAAAAAAAGAGGGTTTTATGATTTTTCCCCCCTTCTTTCTGCAAACAAACGGCCACATCATATGTTTTCCTAACGCTGCTATAACTCAAAATTAAATCCCAGCCCAAGGTGTCAGGCTGGTACCATGTCAGAATTGTAACGGCTTATTTTAAAGGTCGTTATGGATGTACCGGGGAAACACTGGGGGTTTCTGCACAAAGGTGCCATTTCGTTTTGCTGGAGCTCAGGCACTTAAGGGCAATTAGCTCCACTGTTAAAAAATGAGCTGAGAGTGTTTTAACTGGTGATTTTATGCTAATAGCAACTACTAATTCATATTGTTAAAAAAGAAAGTACAGGCTGCCAAAGCAGTGTACTGTATGGCCCCAAAGCTTCCCCTTGCCCCAGGTCCTGCCCCCAGGAGAAGGTGTGAGATATGCTGAGGTGGTGTCACAGGGTCAGCAAACCCCTTCCAGAGCACAGGAGACCAAAGCCTGAGCACACCCAGGACCCCTTTCTCCATCCTGCACCCCTGCACACCCCCGTGGCACTACAGAGCTGTGTTACTCCTGCAGCAGGAAAATGCCACTGTCCTTCCAGAGCATCCTGCAGGGCTGCAGTCTAGGGTTTGCTAGTCCCTGCTCACTGGTTCTCATGCACCAGGGGGTCTGAGAGAGCACAGCAGCTGTGCCTTCAGGGACACATCTGCAGTCCCATGAGCAGCTGGGGGCAGATGAGATGCCATCAAAAAGATCTCATCTGCCCCCATCTCATCATTCACCTTTGGAGAAGCCAGCTCCAAAAGCTTCTCTCTTGGCTGGGCTGGCACTGCTTGGAAGCAAAGATGAAACTTCACCGTAAAAGGTGCATCTGATCTGAGCACATACAGCTCTGACACACAGAAAAATTATCTGTATGAGCACTCTGTACACAGGTGTTGTTCAGGAGAAAAGCCTGCTTTAGATGCTGCCCCAAGATCTATTCCTTCAAGTGGATCCAAAAGTCATCAGAGAAGACCATCTCATGTTCCTTACCCTTCAGATGTTCTTTTTCCCTCCTTAAATCTGTTACTGATGCAAATGATCGCAGCCCTAAAATCACAGATTTTACTCACTGCATTATGCTTGCAATAAAGAACTAACATTTGGCCACTTGTGCAAAAGTGTGTACAACAAATAGGCATAAACACTTAAACAAGGAGAGTCTTATAGGAACACAAAACCACTTGGCTGGGTTATCCAAGAAAATGCAATTGGTTTTGCTTTTCTTAAGGAGGAAAGGAGATGATTAGCTTTCAGATTTGGTAGAAAGTTGATCTATTTCCACTAACTGACGAACAATAGGGTGCAAAGCCATAAAAATTATAAAAATTAAATTAATCTGAACATTGTAATATTATCCAGTCTTTTAGACTTTCAGACTTGCCTTTCACTTACGAGAACAGTGAAAAGGAAAAAAAGGTCTTTGCAAACATGAATTTGCTCTATGGGAGCTATTTGTGAAGCTTCTTCCCTGGCCTGCTTCTCAGCTTTGACATACCAGCCAGCAGACAGAAAATTTTAAAATGAATAGGAATAGAATAGAAAGCACTCTAACAAATGCAAAATTTTATCACTTTCAGAATGAGATTCTGAAAACAAAACCATTATATCCCTTCCTCCCATAGGCATGGATGTGTAAGCCACAGCTGACACAGAGAAGCAAAAAGGTTCAGAGACCTTTGCAAGCAGCAGAGAAACCTTTGCTTCTCCTCCCTGTTCCAACTTGGCATAGTCTTGGGTCTTTTACCTGTACCACTTCCACAGTCAGCAGACATCCTTGGGAGCCCTGGTTCTTCTCTGTGTCTTCTCTATGTCTTCTCAACCCTGACAGCAGACAGATCTCAGGCTCCCCTTATCTTTGCTGAAAGTATAAAATATTGAGCTGTTCACAGAAACACAAAAAAAAAAAAAAAAAAAAAAAAAAAAAAAGGAAAAAAATCCAGGAGAAAATTTCAGTTTTCCATATTAAAGGTTGGATGAAATAAATTCTGAGTCCATAGACTGGATGGAGAAAATTCTTGCCTGTGAGGCCAGAGCTGATGTCCACCTAGCCTTCAGCAGAGCTGATTTTGTAGCTGGTTGCTGGCAGTGGGCAACAGGATATGAAGTTTTGAGGTAAGACAAACCTAGACACTATCTGAGATCCTCAGGACACACCATATTGAATTAAAGGTGGTAATGAGTACATCCCTTACTAGCTTTGCTACTCCATTTATATTTCACTATCCACAAATTTGCCCAAATCCTGAATCCTGTCTGTCCCTACAACCTCCCGTGGCAACACATGCCAGAAGTTTGCTTTCATTGTGTTAAAAACTTACATACTTTCATTTGTTTTACAACTGTGTGCTACCACTTTCATCATATGCCCCCACAGTTTTTAGACTTATTCACCTTATCTACCACTGGCATGCTTTAGTGGGGTGCTGAGAAATGGAAAATACCACAAATGCCAGCTTACCTTTTAGAAAAAGATTTCAAACAAAGGTCATGGGTCAGGGGATGGGATG